>NC_134487.1:221973318-222285818 GCF_040206685.1 Ascaphus truei
TATATATATATATATATATATATATATATATATATATATATATATATATATCACACTTTTCCCCACCCAGTGGGAGATATGGCTATTACTACGTATGTGGTGCTTTACCTACGGCTCACAAGAGGCCTGAGCCTCTGCTACTGGGAGCCTGGGATGTGCCTGAGTTGTCAATCGGTAGCGCCTCCAGCTGTACGGGATCCTACTATGTGGGATAACCCTGTTACAGGAACCCATGCAGTAAAACACACGTGGCTAAGAGTAACAGTTTTACTACATGCAAAAGAATAGCAGATATGCACAGTCCCACCAACCAGGCCACACACGGCCGTACACTCCAATAACACTCTTCCCGCCAAGTCCACTCACACGGGTGAGATAGACCCTCAATGTCTTGAGGCCCTTGGGCTCCCAACCACCCTGGGGTCCCCAAGTAGCAATTCCCACCAAAGTGTGTGAGACAGTGCAGCCCCACTAGCATGTGTAGAGCTGGTGCACTTGTCGAGGTGAGGTACTCCAACACCCGGTTGCGCTGATACTGTAAGGTAGGATCCACGGATCCAGCAATGTCATCCGCGAAGCCTCCGCCTTTACGTTGGGTGGTGCCCCGCGTGGACGGCTCCACCATGAAGAATGTCTCTGTATGTATTGGTATGATGATCCGGGTCGCCACAGCCAGGTCGCAGCTGCGTCCTGGCTATTCCGTCACTCTGAGCTATAGGACAGGGTCCCTATCTATGAGGGACCCTGCAGCAGCCACAAGCTACCACAGTGAGTCGGGGACTAGCTGGGTCCTAGGGGATCTTTGGCCTAGTGCAGGGTTCACTGACTCCCTGCACATGCCCACCCTACTCCTTCCGCGTCCCAGCTCTGACTGGCATACTCCTCAGCATGTGCCGTCTCACCGTCCAGTGTGGTAGCCTGTATTTCTGGCTCGTCATCTCCCACTTGGGGGATAGGTAGAAGATGGTTTCGATGTCAGACCCTTACCCGGCCATTTGTGTCTTTTATATGGTAGACTGTGAGGCCCGGCATCTGTGACTCAACCTCAAAACACTTTGTCTTGCCAACGGTCAGCCACTTTATGTTTCCTGGGGATTCTGAGTTTACAGAGGAGCACAGCGTCTCCAAGACGAATCTCCTGATGGTCATAGCGTCTTTTATTGTTAGCATTCAGCTGAGACGATGACTTTTCGGCTAGCTTGTAAGCCTGTTGCAGGCTTTCTTGGAGCCGTTGCACATATCGGAAGTGCATCATATTGGGTACCCCATCGGTTGATACCCTCAGACCCACATCTACCGGCAGCTGGGCTTCTCGATCGAACATGAGGAAGTACAGAGAGAATCCTGTGGATTTGTGGCGAGTACAGTTGTAAGCATGTACCAATGCTTCCACATGCTTGCTCCACTCTTCTGAGTGCCTTTCAGGGTACCGAGCATATCGAGTAGCGTCCTTTTAAACCTCTCCGGCAGAGCATCTCCCTCCGTATGGTATGGGGTCGTCCGGGACTTAGTGATGTTGAGGAGCTTGAGAAAATCCCTGATGAGCTTGCTCTCAAAGTCCGGCCTTGATCTGAATGTAAGCGGTTAGGTGGACCATAGTGCACAAAATATTGCTCCCACGGGATCTTCGCCTCCATGATGGCCTTCTGGTCTTTGGTAAGGAAGACTTGGACATAGAGGGTATAATGATCCGTAATGACTAGCACGTTGCCAATGCCTGGGACCCAAGCTCTTCAGGTGAGCCATTGGTGCGGCTCTAGTGGGTAGGGTTTTGCATTGGATGCACCTGGAGCATCGGCGGTAGTGTCGCTCCACTGACTTTTGCATCCGTGGACAAAAGAATCGGTCTCGTATCAATCCAAAGGTCTGCTCTACGCCGAGATGGCCATGTTCGTCAGCAGTGATCTCAGAACCATATGTTCCTGGGAAGGACCAGTTGCCTTCTATCCGGGTGTTTATGGTACTGCACCACCCGATAGAGTAGACTATTCAAATTTGTCCACTTTTCGCATGAGTATTGCGACTTTGTCGCTGGGGGCACATTTCAGAATTTCAGGCTTGTTTTTCTGGACGGCCTGGCATATGATGCCAGCCACTGGATCTCGTATTTGATATTGTACCATATCCTTCCAAGCAATGATCTTACCTGGGGTGATGTTCATCCCCTCAGGGTTACAGTAGGTATACTCCTAATCTGCGCCCTGGACTTTGTGTTCTCTTATTGTTACATTAGGCGTCGGGAACGGCCTTGGATTGGCATCCAAGGAATCTGCGACCTTCAGTTCTGAGAAAGCCACCTTATCTTCTACGATAGCCGCCATGTTGCACATAGCCCATATCCCTGGTCCAGGGATCTCCTCCCAGAGGTCATCGTCAAGGGTGGTACCCAGTCCCGGTCTTCTAGATAGGGCATCAGCTCCGATATTCAGGGGCCCTGGTTTGTACTTCAGTATGAACATGTACTTTGAGAGGGCCACCAGCCATCTGTGGCCGGTGGCATCCTGTTGGGCGGATGACAGGATGTATATCAATGATTGTTATCCGTCCACATTTCGAAGGCGACACCGTACAGATAATCATGGAATTTATCCACGATTGCCAACTTGAGAGCGAGAAATTCCAACTTGTGGACAGGATAATTCTGCTAGCTGGGGGTTAAACTGTAACTGGTCGAAGGCCGGACGGGTATTTCTGGTGCAGGATGGCACTTAAGCCATTAAGGCTTGCATTAAGGCTTGCATCTACATGAAGAATGTAGGGCTGATCAGGGTTGGCGTACGCCAGGACGGGTGCCTCCGTCAAGCTTCTCTTCAGGCCCTTGAAGGCCGTCTCAGAGGTGGCCATCAATTTGTCGCCAAACGGTGTTCTGGCGGAGGTGGCTTTTCGACCGGTATACTCGGGGTATATTTTGAGGAGGTTGTTAAGGGCCTTTGTTCGACTGGAATACCCTTCCACAAAGTGGCGATAGTAGCCACAGAAGCCTAGGAATCAACATAGTTCTACGATGTTCTCTGGTCAGAGCCAATTCACCACGGCTTCTATTTTGCAGGATCGGTGGTGATTCCATCCGCGGATACTGTGTGTCCCACATAGGTCACGGATGTGCGACCGAATCCGCATTTGTCTAAGGACAGCTTCAGTCCTTCCTGGTCCAGACAATCCAGCACCTTCAGCAGGCATTCTTCATGTTCCTCCAAAGTCTTACCGAAGACGATGATATCGTCCAGGTAGACCAAACATTCCCATGGATTCATGTCACCGATAGTTTTCTCCATCAGAAGCTGGAACATTGCTGGAGCTCCACAAATGCCTTGGGACATAGGGTAAACTGGTAAAGGGCCAGAGGACACACGAATGCTGTCTTTTCCTGGTCTTCTGCACTCATCAGTACCTGGTAGTACCCAGATCTCAGGTCTAGTATGCTGAACCATTAGCTCCCGTCACTGCGTTCAGAAGTTCTTTAATCCTTGGAAGAGTATACTGGTCAGGTATAGTGCAATTATTCAGTGTTCGATAATCCACACACAGGCGTACCGACCCATTCCTTTTCCTCACCGCCACGATTGGTGATGCGTATGAGCTACGAGACTCTGTAATCTGCGTCGTCTCCATCTCTTGTAGAATGTCTCTCACGTCCTCCACATCTCGAGGAGTGATGCGACTGGACCGTTCCCGGAAGGGGGCGGTATCACTTAACCGGATGGTGTGCTGGGTGTTTCGGCTGCAGCCCACATCCATTTCACTAGTGGAGAATACTTCCCTTAGTTCTTCTAACTTCCATCTGTTCGCTGAGTGGAGGAAGTGGCTGAATTGAGTCCCCGAAGTCGAAAGCCAACCCGGCCAGAGGATCGTGTACTGTGAAGGTGTTCGCTTGTGTTCGCGGGAGTAACAGGAAATATTCGGCCCAATTTCTGACCATGATCGAAGACCATGGGGTAAGGAGAAATGTTCTGGACGAACACCTTGATCCTTGCCAGCAGCTTGAATGTCCATTCCCGCATTCCGGGCACCAACTTGTAGCCGCTGTGGGCGTCCTCCTCAGGTGTACTCTATACGCCTCTAGAGAAAAAAGGTGGTCAGTCTCATCTCGGCCCGGATAACAGCACACTGCGGCCATGCGCTTCACTCCCCCTGGTGGAATCTGGATTACCCCTGCTCAGAGGTTGTAGATGCCCATCATGGTCCAATATCTTGCAGCACTCTTCTAGTAGTACTGGGTGGATCTGTAAGGCAGACAGAGGTAGTTCGCCGGCGTCTTGCAAGTAGGCTCTGATCACTGCCCATACTACGTCGGTGTTGGCTCCCAATATGAGCAGAGAACTTGGATGATCCCGAAGTTCAGGGCATAATAGCGCCTCTACATCCATTGTGTGGGACTTGCCAGTGTTGAGTATGGGTATTTCCAGCTGGACCTGTACCATGCCGTTGATGGGTTGCTCCTCATTGCTGAGGCCCCACAGCTTCACCTTGTCGGCCGACTGCAAGGGCAGATGCTTAAGGTGTATGTCATAGAATGGCCGGTACACAATGGTCACCTGGGACCCTCTGTCCAGCAAGGCCAAGATGTATATGCTGTTCATGAGGACACAAATGATAGCAGCGTCTGATGATGAAGTGTCGTCGGTGTTAGTGCACTCTCTGCAGGTGGGGAGGTTGTTCTTGCGGTCTGAACATATCATGGCCTTGCAATGGAACGTTCTAGTTGGAGTTTTTTTCTCTCTCGGGGGAGTCCTGCAAAAAGTGGCCCTTCTGGCCGAAGCTAAAGCAGGTTATGCCACTTGAGTCCAGGCGGGCCCGGTGGGTGGGGGATAATCTCCCAGATGTCCTGGACTTGGGGGAAGGATCCTCCTCAGTGCTGTACGTTTCTTTGACTTTTGGAGCTGACGCTCCATTGAATTCACCCTTGAGGGGCTCTTTGTCCTTCTTAGAAGCATGTAAGCAAGTATACAACTCATGTCCTTTAACTGTCCCTAGTAGGTCCTCGAAGGTGGTGGGAGGTCCTTGCAGTAGAGAGCACCTAATCATGATCACTATGTGATGGATGGGGGTGGCCCCTCTAAGAATTTGTTAGCGACGTGGAGCCGGGGGTGATTTCGTGAGTTCGCAGCTTCCAGGGGACCAGCTAGATCTGCTGAATGAAGATGGACAGGTCTTTCCCATCCTTTTGTCTGAGGCTGTAATATTTGGACCACAGTTCGCTTTCATCTTCATTCTTTCCATAAAGCGCACCAGTAGATCAACGATTCTGTGGGCCGAGATGTCTGTGTCTTGATCGCGATGCATACTAATCATGGTGGATGCTGGAGGTCGAAGGCTCTCCATTATTCGCTGCCGTTTCACCGCCTCAGAGCAAGGCCATTCATCAAGCACCTTGAGGGTGTGTTCCCTCCAGGAATCAATCCCTTCTTCAGCCACAGGGGTGGGGATTGTTACGGAGAAAGTCTTGAGTTTCCTGTCATTTTGCGCTTGGGAAGACATGGTCAGAACCTCCACTAATTAGTGGGGTGCAAGATACAGTACCATGTGAAACTGAAACAGTGGCTTGTAATTTACAGTTCTATAGATATACTAGAAATTGTACTGTACATCAAAGATATGGTAAACAACAGTTTTATTTACTATGGGGCAATGTAAACAGGAACCCCAAACCTCTCTAACAGCGAGTCTGAGATCAGATGCATTGTACAGTAAATACTTCTCTATTTGGTAAAATTTTAAAATTACAGGAAACCCTTTATGGATGCCCAGGGAACTCAAGGGCTCCTAGAAACCCTGGTTGAAAATTACTGCTCAAGGCAGCAAATTGGACACACAGAGCAGTTTTTCCTCATTTAGCCAGTTGTCAGTTTAGCTGGGAAAGAGATTAATTAAGATCTTCCTAATCAATAATTCAGAGAGTAAGGGATGGGACCCGCTGCGCCCGGCAGCGCGGGCGGCCGCACCAGTGTTCCCCACCAGCAGGGGAATCCTCCCGAGCCGGTCCCAGTCCCCCCTCACTGCACAGCTCACTACACGCTGTGACGCGTCAGCCTCCAGGGAATTCAAGAGAATTGTAATCCCAAGCGGCCACGCGTCACGTGGTGTGGCTCTGAGCCAATGAGGAGGGGAGGCTTCGGGGAGCGGGGAGGAGAGTGTGGGGGGAAAGCAGCGTGAGTGCCTGTCTGTGTGTGTATGTGTGTGCCTGAGTGCATGAGTGCTTGTCTGTGTGTGTGTATGTGTGCCTGAGTGCGTAAGTGCCTGTCTGTGGGTGTGTATGTGTGTGCCTGAGTGCGCGAGTGCCTGTCTGTGTGTGTGAGCGGCTGAGGAGTTGAGGGGCTAAACAGTTGAGGGGCTAAACAGTTGAGGGGCTGAGGGGCTGAACAGTTGAGCTATTATGGAGTGGTTGTATACAACATGTACATTCATTAAATAAATGCAACATCAAACCACTTAGACAGTGTCTATCAATACTGTACATGGTTGAGGGGCTGAATGGCTGAGGGGCGGTCCCGCCCCCTCACGTCATGGCAGCGCCGCCCCACCCGTTTTGGCCACGCCCCCCCCTGCTCGCAAAAAATGGTCCCTTTGGAAAAAGCCCCACGTGCCTCTCCACGCGCCGCCTGTCTGCAGTGCGGGCGCGTGGTCTGAGGCAGCGGGGCCTTAGCCTAAGATCTCCAAACTCGCATTAAAAGCCCATAGACCTGTGAGACAAGTAGTTAGCTATTTTCCAACAGAAGAAGAGTCTCTAGAAAGAAGTACCAGAGGGATGACCTGAATGATGAAGTGAAGGAACTCCTAGAGAACACAAGATGTGCAGGAGGATGAGGTTAATATATATCTGTATGGAATTTTTAATATGTAACATAATTTTACAACTAGGGTACCTGGTAACATGTAATGCACTTTGTCATCTTATTCTTAATGGAAATATTACTGTATGCTCATTTGCATGTCTTAGACAGGTCTGCAACCCCGCCTTTCACCATTATCACCCAGCACACAGCAGCAAGTGATTCTGGGAAATTACATGCAAATGAGCACATAGTGCCACCTTTTGCTTCAAAACCATTCAACATATTTCCCCTATAGGCTTACGCTTGCTGCATGGTCACAGCTTTGAGCCCAGCCAGGGTTAAGATGCATAGCCAGTAAACCCACCCACCCACAGACAGACTGTTTCGACCTTGATGGGTCTCATCAGTGTGGGGTTGGTTGTACTGGCTATGCAAAAATGAAGCAGGGATCGGTTTTACCATACTTAGTTAAGTTATGGTGGGTAAAAAAAAGTGACAAAACCCCATCCACAGCAAAGCGTATAGCAAATGGAAATATTACTGTATTCTCATTTGCATGTCTTAGACAGGTCTAAAATATATATATATTCTAATAGTAGTTTTATTTGGTCACATCAATACAATATTTTGCATATTGACATGGATTTGAGTTTCTATGTCACACTTTCCAAAAAATAATATGAAATACAGAGTTGTATTTCTTACAAAAGGGCAAAAAAGAGATTTTGTAAGGTACTGTAAGTAAAATGTAAAATAAAGACGACCAGCACGTACTACTGTGTTTAATGAGACATCAAGGTTGTCGTGATTTAAAAGTTGCAGTGATTTTAGGCTGGGTTGTATTGTAAGACATGAAAATTGCCCTGGGCTAACAAGCAAAATTATTTATCATTAGTCTTGCTCTGAAACATAATATTGTAACGTTGGAGTTTAGGACAGTGAACCATGTATAGGGCAACTCCGGGTGTCAGAGGGGCCATAGTACCTGATCACGAGACCGCTGTAATTGTGCCATCACTGATGATGGAATGAAGGGGAGGAGTCATCTGGAATGCCCTTCCCCTCAATATCTGACTAGCACCCTGTCTATCCACCTTTAAGACCCACCTTAAAACACACCTACTTAAGGAAGCATATGAGTAGCTCCATGGCTGATAATTTACACCTCACACATAAACCTTGGCCCCTTGCATATGCACTTACCAGAACACCCTCTGTACGTTCTTTCTACCAACCAATTAGATTGTAAGCTCTTCAGAGCAGGGACTCCTTTTCCTAAATGTTACTTTCATATCTGAAGCACTTCTTCCCATAATGTGTTATTTGTATTATTTGTTATTTATATGGTTGTCACGTGTATTCTTTCTGTGAAGCGCTATGCACATTAATGGATCTAGATAAATAAAGACATACATACCCCTTCTGTTGCTCACCAGTGAAGATCATGTCCTCGATCTCCCCTACTACAACAAGCGGCCCATTTTGGACGTAGCTACTACTTCATTAGGGCCCTGGAGTGCCAGACGCCATGACGTAGTAGCTACGTACTGGGGCACTCAAAGGGGGCTATGCACTAAGAAGTATGTTTTTGTGCCCAATAGGGAAACTTTTGCTCGGCTGATAAAAAGTGAAGCCAAACGCGGGATTCACTAACAAGTTCAGGGCATTTTGTTCCGACCGAGCAAAAATCTGCCCGATTGCGCTAGCTTTTTTTCACCCCCCTGCTATCGTGCTTAAACTTGTAAAGCGTGATAGCTGATAGAAAAAAAGCCGCCTGTAAGAACTGCATGGAGACGCTACGTCCTCATGCACAGGTCTTACAGGCGATCGCGAAGCATAAATATGCATTTTAATACTAGTGTACAATGTGTTTCCTGAGCTGAACCGCATTAGTTTCAGGCTCGCGGACCCCCTACTTCATGAGATACAGGCTCCGCTATGGGGTGCCAGTATTCCCTGTGCTTTTAAAGGTCCCACGCCACGTGACCGGGAGATTTAAATCCTGCAGGGGGATACCGGCACCCCATAACGGGGCCTGTATTTCATGAAGTAGGGGGTCCCCGAGGCTGAAACCAATGCGGTTCAGCGCAGGAGACCCCCTCCTCATGTACACTAGTATCAAAACAATCATCAATAAAAAATAATTCATTACCATAGCGACTCTCCGCTATGGTAATGAAGCTGCATTAATGTAATTTTTATTAATAGAGTGAAGGAGCAGGGGGTCTCCTGAGCTGAACCGTATTAATTTCAGCCTCGGGGATCCACCCAACAAACCCTACACCCCCCTAACATTCATAAAATCATAAAATATCTAAAAAATATGCACGGGGATGATACTATAGGCCGGTGGTGGCCCTCGGGTGGTCCCCGTGGGTATCTGGGGGCCCCCGGGTGGTCCCTGCATGTGTCCTGGTTACCAATCCAGTGCCCCCCCCCAAAAAAACATAAGTAAATACTTTAAATAAATACACCTCAACCTCCCCCCCCCCCACACCCGCCTCCACACACACAGTACAATAATGGTCAAAATAACTATTATCCAGATATGGATAATAGTGCATTTGCCCATTTAAAATAAAACATTAACAAGCATAAATAAAGTAAATAAATCTTGCACTCACCCCTGCCAGGCTACCACGATGAAGGCCATCCTCATCACCGTCCATATCCTTCGTTGCTACAAACAATACAGAAGAATAAAAAAAGACAATCTAATGTCCCCTAACCCCTTAATTACTATAGCGGTTACTAACCGCTAAGGTGATTAAGGGGTTAACCCACCCCGCCCCACTACCCCTCCCCCACTACCCACCCGGTAGGCCTGACCATCCATCCTTGGGTATAATACCTCCTTCACCCACCCCCGCTACCACAATAAACACTAACACACACAACAGCCCCACTACCAACCTCCTTAATAAACAATACACAACCCAACCACCCACCCTGTGCCCTCACATAAAAACAAGTATTTATTTATTTTACACACAGGATTAATACCTCATGCCGGTGGGGATCCCGACGGGTGTCTGCAGGCCCCACAGTGCACCCCGGGGGTACCCACGGGTGTCTGGGGGCCTCCAGATGGTCCCTGCTAAGTTTTGTGGCCTCCATGTGGTCCCCCCAGATCCCCGCAGGCCCCAATGAGGTCCACGGGTGGTCCCGCGGGTTTCTTGGGGTCTCCGGCTCGTTCTCATGGTTGTCTGGGGGCCCTCGGGTGGTTCCCATGGGTGTCTGGGGGGCCCTCGGGTGGTCCCCCACAGCTGTGGGGCCACCGGTTCTTCTCCGTGGATGTCCACCATGGGCCTTCATGTGGTACCCTTGGGAGTCTGGGGGTCCTCGGGTGGTCACCGTGGGCATCCGGGTATCCTCGGGTGGTCCCCGCAGCCCTGCAGTACCAATCCTGTATTAAAAAAAATAAACATGTCCTACATTTCAAGAAATACACCTCCCCCCTCCCCCACCAAACACATACAGTACAGTAATGGGCAAAATAACTATTATCCAGATATGAATAATAGTTTATTTGTCCATTATGAATCACAACATTAGCCAGCATAAATAAAGTACATAAAAACAGTTCTACTTACCCCTGGCAATATGAAGGGCGTCCTCAACAGCATACTGCAGGTACATGTCCTCCGTTGCCAGAAAGCACACATATAGTAATAAATACATTCTAATGTCCCTTAGCCCCTTAATCACCTTAGCGGTTAATAATCGCGAAAGTAACGAAGGGGTTAACCCACCCCCTGCCACCCACCCAGGAGGCCTAATCACCCTCTCCAGGCAACTACCCCCACCCACAGAATTACTTTCGCGGTTATTAACCGTTAAGGTGATTAAGGGGTTAGGGGCCATTAGATTGTATTTTTTTATGTATGCTTTCTGGCAACTGAGGATTTGGACGGTGATGAGGATGACTGCCTTCCTCGTGGCAGGCATGCTGATGAGGATGCCCTTCATATTGCCAGGGGTAAGTAGAATGGTTTAATTTACTTTAATTATGCTGACTAATGTTGTGATTAATAATGGGCAAATAATCTATTATCATATCTGGATAATAGTTATTTTGCCCATTACTGTACTGTTTGTGTTTGGTGGGGGAGGGAGGGGGGGTGTATTTATTGAAATGTAGGACATGTTTATTTATTTTTTAAATACAGGATTGGTACCGCAGGGCAGCGGGGACCACCCGAAGACCCCCGGATACCCACTGGGGACACCCGCGGGGAAGAACCAGGGGCCCCACAGCTGTGGGGGCCCCAGGGACCCACAGGAACCCCCAGGCCCCCGGTGAGAACAACCCGAAGGCCCACAGAACCCCATGGGAACCACCTGAGGGCCCCCAGATACCCGTGGGGATGACCTGGGGACACTCAGACACCCGCAGGAACACCAGTGGACCACATTGGTGCCCGCGGGGACCACCTAGAGGCCACTGAGTCCCAAGACACCCGTGAGTACACCCCAGGGTGCACTGTAGGGCCTGCGGACACCCGTCTGGACCACCTGGGGACCCCCACCAGTCTGGGGTATTAATCCTGTGTGTAAAATAAATATTTGTTTTTATGTGGGGGCACAGGGTGGGTGAGTTGTGTATTGTTTATTAAATATTGTAATTTTGTATTGGGGGCCCAGGAGGTGGATAGTGGGGCTGTTGTGTGTGTTAGTGTTTACTGTGGGTAGCAGGGGTGGGTGAAGGGGGTATTATCCCCAAGGATTGTTAGGCCTACCGGGTGGGTAGTTGTGGCAGGGTAGTGGGGCAGGGTTGGTTAACCCCTTAATTACAATAGCGGTTACTAACCGCTGAGGGGATTAAAGGGGTTAGGGGACATTAGATTGTCTTTTTTTATTCTTCTGTATTGTTTGTAGCAATGGAGGATATGGACGGTGATGAGGATGAGGATGAGGATGAGGACGCCTTCATCGTGGCAGCCTGGTAGGGGTG
Source organism: Ascaphus truei (assembly GCF_040206685.1). Lineage (NCBI taxonomy): Eukaryota > Metazoa > Chordata > Amphibia > Anura > Ascaphidae > Ascaphus > Ascaphus truei. The sequence continues at coordinate 221,985,046 of NC_134487.1, forward strand.
AGTGCAAGATTTATTTACTTATTTACTGTATGCTGCTTAATGTTGTATTTTAAATGGTCAAATCCACTATTATCCATATCTGGATAATAGTTATTTTGCCCATTATTGTACTGTATGTGTTAGGGAGCGGGGGTGTATTAATTTAAAAGTATAGTTTATTTTTTGGGGGGCACACCATTGGTACCTCGGTGATCACTCGAGGGCCACGGACATCCGTGGGGGTCACCCGAGGACCCCGGACTCCCGCGGGGTCAACGGGGTCACCCGCCGGCCTGTTGTATGAGTATAGGTAAACAAAATGTTTTTGTCCAAGTCCAGCTTCTTTTGCGCCTGCCTTTAGCTGCGCGTTTTTCTGGCGTGCTTTTAAAGCACGTTGAGTTATTGCCGCTTAGAGAATCCCGCTGACTGTCAAAAAAGAGTGCGTTTTCCGTTTTTTGCCTGACCGGACGTGTTTTGCTCACAGGGCTGAAAAAATGCCTTTTAAGGCCGATAAAACGCTGTTATCACTGCTTAGTGAATCACGCAGCAGCCTGTATCGGCCTTAAAAGCCAATTTGCACTCAATAAAGCAGAATAGGGTGGATGCCTCGATTTGGCGAGCTAAAGGAATTTATAGACTTAGGGATCTGGAGGGCAATAATAAAATTAAAACATTTGAGCAAATTAAATCGGAAAAAGAGATTCCCCAATATGAATTCTTTAGATACCTCCAGATCAGAGCATTTTATAACAAAATCAAACCCTGCCCCCCATTGACAAACTTCGAAAAGCTCTGTCTGGTTGAGTCGGACACGAAGGGACTAACATCGCAGATGTATAAGGAGATGATCGGTTCTAGCCCCATGGTCACAATTTTTTTTAAATATATGTTGATGTGGAAAATGGACCTCGGGGAGACGCTCATTGTGCACCACGTTAAGGGAGAACACATATAAAGTTTTATTGAGATGGTACCACACCGCAGTTAGATTATCAAAATTTGTCCCAGGATACTCCCCATTGTGCCCCAAGCAATGTGGAGAATCGGCCGACCTGTTACATATGCTGTGGTCTTGCCCTGGGTAACCCCCTTATGGGAGCCTATTAGAGATTGGCTACAGAGGATCCTTAACCTCACAATTCCACTAGACCCGTTGTTATTCCTGCTGAGCAGGCAGACTCCGGAGATAGCCAAACCAGATTTGAAACTGATTGCACATTTTGCATTGGCCACAAGGTGCGAGATCGCAGCATTATGGAAACAAAATGAAATTCCAGTAATCCCCAAAATTCGGAACCGAATTTTGCAAATATGCCAGATGGAGAAATTGACAAGTCTCCTAAATGACACCAGCAAAAACTACCTAAAAGTCTGGACACCGTGGCTGGATCAAACAGACATACCAGGGGTGGATAGGGCACAATTTGGCTCTAATAGTAGCAAGTGCGTTCTCCTTAGACGTGGAAGGCGGAGAGAAGGGCTTAGATTAGAATATAGGAAAGTTAGGAGACTCTTATAGAAGTTCAGACGGTCATAGGCAAGTGGCAGAGAGATGCTGTCCTATAAGCTAGAAATGCGCAGAAGAGGTGTTCCCCCCCCCCCCCTTCTCCTACCCTACCCTACCCACCCCTCTCCCTCCACATCCCTCTCCTACATAAGGAGTGTTATTTTGTTTTATTTTACCTGAAAAATTGGATTTGCACTATGTTCAATGCCGAAGATCAATGCAAATAATGTGTGTATGCATGTATTGCAATACCGTGAAAACGAATAAAAATTAAGTTACAAAAAAAAAAAAGCAGTTATCACTGTTTAGTGCATAGCCCCCAAATGGTTCAAATGAATATGAAAGGGTAAAAACACTGTAATGCATTTTTAAACAGCAGGGGTTCAGTTTTGTTACCTCTCAATGCTGAAAGTGATTGTTATACATTCTAGGCTATAAATAAATGCATTCTATCTCTATCTACCTACAGTATAATGTTGTTGTTGTGACTGTTTAACGCACTGCAATGAAAAAAAGGACGTTTTCTAATTAATAGATTTCTAAATGAACATGGTTAACTATAAACCTTGGGGGTTGCTATTGTTTTCTTTATCTTTTGAAATGTCAAGGCGACGTTTTATATCTCTATACTTCTTATGGACTGATATTTTCTATGGAATGTATTTTTAAAACTTGGCCCTAAAGCTAGTAAAATTGCAAAACTAAGATTTGTGAGGCAAAGATATTTTATCCCTGATGCATCTTAGAATGCATAAAATTTAAGCAAGGTTCAGTCATAAACTAACCCTGGGCTTATTTTTCATCTATTCATGTGCCCTTTTTTGAGAACAAAATTAATTTAGACTTTTGCTGAGATTACATTTCTCTCTGAAGACAACCTGCAATATGTTTTCATCTGCATAAAGTCTCGCTTGAAATTATGTCTTTTTGACATATTAAAAATCAAAACAGCCCATTTTAAGAGTGGTGAAAGGTTCTCTACTCAATAATTGAAGTTTTGGCTGGATGCATACTACTTGAAATGAATACAGACTCCGTATCAAATTGCATACCATTTGCCGGAAGTGATAACAGCTATTATTCTAAAGCAAAGTAAGCCAGGTGTTAGAGTTATACTGTAAAACTATGCTTTCAGTAATCATACATCTCTCTAAACGGCAAAAAAAAGCTGGGTAGTAGCTACAGTAACAAACAAAATAATATATATATATATTTTTTTTTTTTTAAGGGCTAAGCTAGGTGTACTTTACAGGAACAAATCCTCCCTAGGCCTGCTGGTCAGAAAGCGTACAGTATCACACAGCAGATGCTAATGCCAATTATAGACTATGGAGATATAGTATAACTCGGCACCCCAAACCCACCTTAGAAAACTTGACACCCTCTACAGTTCAATTTGTCGTTTCGTTCTCCAATGCAACTACAACACACATCACTGCGAAATGCTCAAATAACTAGATTGGTCATCACTCGAGTCTAGGCGCAAAGTTCACCTTTCCTGTCTTGCCTTCAAATACTTTCTGGGCAAGCTACCCATCTATCTGACCAAGCTCCTCACCCTTACCACATGCAGCACCTATCATCTGAGATCAGACTCCAAAGGACTGTTCATGGTCCCAAGGCTCAACAAAGTATCTGGCCGCTCCTCCTTCTCTTACCGTGCACCCCAAAACTGGAACAACCTACCGGAGACTCTCACATCCACCACCAGTTTAAGTTCTTTCAAAACTAAGGCTGTCTCACACTTTAATCTGGTCTGTAACTGTTACATACGCCTATAATATACATGACATACATGTAACTATGTCTATGACATACTTGAAAACGAGAGGTAACTCACAATGTATTACTTCCTGGTAAAACATTTTATAAATAAATAAAATAAATAAAGCTCTTACTGATTCCAATATATTATTTCAACTGTCCCTGTAAACACAATCTCTATGTGATTTCAATAAAAAAAAGTGTAGTTTCTTAAAATATTTGATTCTTTTCATTATGCAGTAGAATTTGCCATATGACACATAACATTAAACATTCTTATCACCTTTGCTACAAAATTAGTATGTGCTATAAAAGTGATCACACTGTTCCAGAGGAAAAGAGAGGAAGAAATAGCTGCACTGAATAAAAAATTAAAGTCATTTTCATTATTTAGTTACCTCTACCTGGCATTTGCCTTTGGAAAAAAACTAGAAAACCAAAGTATCCAAAGAACTGTTGATGACTATTTCTTTATTAAAATATTTCTTCTAAAAATTATTTATGAACATAAACAAGGACTTTGGGATAAAGCCTCAAGGTCTACAGTATATACAGTAAAGAAACATTCCCTTGACAGAGACCCATTAGCTGTGAAATGTAGGACCTCACTCAAGATGAGCAAAACTCTTCAAAAGGGAGTTGCAACATTTTTCATTTTTTTTCCTTTAATGTCATGTTTTTGTCTGACTATTTTTCACAATGATTTTGATTTTCATGGAATTAGTCTTCGATGCAGCATTTTCTCCCGCTTCACACTAAATTTCACCAAAAAATACGCAAAAAGGCAGTATATAAAATGTTGTGAAAATTTGCAGATTATTAGGGGTAGTGTGACCTGCTGCCATTTGCTTCCGTGTTCAGTGTGTGTTGGTGAAATCAGAAGCTGAAGGAAGTAGGAGATAAAGAGAGTGAGATTACATCAGTGAGTATTCAGTGGGGTTGAGCGGCTCAGTGAGTAAAGGCCCTGACTCTGAGAACAATGACACTGACACTGAGCTTGTAGGAAGGGAACCTGGTTTAAATCCTGGTGTGAGGTCCTTGTGACCTAGGGAAAGTCACTTTAACTCCCTGTGCCTTAGGCACCAAAAACATAGATTGTAAACTCATCTGGGCAGAGACTGTCTTTAAAAAAAAATCCCATGTGCTGCGTACCTTGTGCTATATTGTAATTGTGAAGCGCTTTGAGTCCCATTGGGAGAAATGTTCTATATGAAAAAGTTGTTCTTATTATTAGTGAAAGAGACACAGAGTAGAGAAGAGAGTCACAGGCCTAGATCCACAATGTAAATATGACAGAAGGCTACCACCACCACTGCCCCCACCCCCAGCATTAGAGCCACCAGCACCAGGAGCCACAGACCTAGGGATCTTTAAACAAGCAGTTTTCCTGAACCAGTGCAATTTTTGCATTTCCCATTACCCTCACCGCCAATACCTCAGGGACTGTGAATTACAGAAAATACAGAGATGGAGAGTCAAAGACCATTTATGCCATAGCTGAGGGCATACTTTAAGAACCAGTGCCTATTCTGCAGGTGAACAGTTAGTGTGGGTGACAGCCTTGCTGGGTCAAGAGAACCTATTCTGGAAGAACATATGGTGTGGTATCATCCCATAGAATATGAGCAGCAGAAGCAAATTAGGGAGAGGTACATACAGGGTTGGTAATTAGTCCACAAGTTTGTCTAAAGTCATAGGACCGCATTCCCCTGTGCCTGTGCTCTCCACTGCTAGGATCACCTTGTACTGGAGCATCCCCCATAGCTTCCTCCTCATCAACGCTATGACTATCAAGTACATCCAATATCAATAAATCATCAACAACATGATGACATTCACCAGCCCCAAAGCCCTCTGAGTCACCTGATCGAGTATGAGTACTTGAGCCATCCCTTCTTCATACAACTGTGCTGTGCCCTTCTCACTTATTTGATATAGAGACTTATAATGGTGGGTCATGTGCCTTATATGTGCAGAGGCACGCAGATGAGTCACCACTTTCCCCTGCCTCGTAATCGCAGAGGTGACTGCACCTTCATCCTTCATCTGTATGTTTAAAACACCCTCTGATTTTTAAGTAGTTGAACAAACAGTGTGAGACCAGCTGACTTGACTTGAAGACCTAGAGCAGGGGTGGGCAACTCCAGTGCTCAAGGGTCACCAACAGGTGAGGTTTTCAGAATATCCCTGCTGCAGCACAGGTAATGCAATGAGTGGTGCAGCCTTTGACAGCCCAGGTGATGCAATCGGTGGCTAAGTCTTTGACTGAGCCACTGATTGAGTCAACTGTACTGAAGCAGGGATATCCTGAAAACCTGAACCTATTGGCGGTCCTTGAGGACTGGAGTTGCCCACCCCTGACCTAGAGGATGCTGCTGAACTTGTTAATGCATTGCTAGAAAATAATTATATATCTGTAGAATTGTCATACAATTTATAATTTAGGTCATTTTGTTTAAATTTTTGTTAGATTTGTGTGACCTGAAATTATCATGTACTTTGTAATTTGAACAAATTGAAGCTGGAGATGTTTTCAAATGTGTCTGAGTGCATGGCCAAGAAGGAAATACATGTGATATTTGAAATGATCTGAACTATCCTCTTCTAGCCTATCCTCTCCTACAGTATCAATCTCCATCCCAGTGCAAGAAGAAAAAGATCAGTTTTACACCTCCATTGATATGTCTCTCTTAATAAGAACTCCTTTCTTTATTGTCATGTGGTTTTGACAGACTATCCTAAATGGCTGTGCCATTTATATGGCTGTGCTACAAGTTAAAGAGGCAGTCCAAGCAGATTAATTAAAAAAATGTTTTTATATATATATAGTTTTAATATATGCATCTTTGATTATCTTTATTGAAAACGAATTACCTAAGCTGCTGATTGATTCGTTCTCCTGTGATTAAACAGCAAAGATCCTGCTTTCCAGGGTTCACTAAATGGCTGCCATTCAGTTTCAAATGAATTCTCTAAGCTTATCTTCTCTCTCTACCACATGTCCTCTTGATCCCATCCCCTCACACCTTATCGTATCTCTTACTCCTGTCTTAGTCCCTACTCTCACTCACATCTTAAATTCTTCCCTGACCACTATTTTCCCCTCTTCCTTTAAGCATGCAGTTGTCACACCTATTCTCAAAAACAAACTAGACCCAAAGTTTCTTAATAACTGCTGCCCTGTATCCCTCCTGCCTTTCCCCTCAAAATTGCTAGAACATCTCGTTTTAACCCATATGGTCAACTTTCTTAATTCCCATGCCTTCCTGGAACCCTTATAATCTTGTTTTCGTATAGCTCATTCAAAAGAGACAGTGCTTACTAAAGTAACCAATGATCTACATTAAGCTAAATCCCTACTAATCCTACTCGATCTCTCTGCTGCTTTTGATACTGTGGTCACACTCTTCTCCTGCATATTATAAATTCTCTGGGTACCTGTAACAAAGCTCTATCCTGGTTCTCATCATACCTTTCTCATTATACATTTTCTGTCTCTGTTGCTAACATGTCTTACACACTATCACTTAGTGACCTCATCCACTCTTTTGGCCTTAAGTATCATCTATGCAGATGATACACAGATATATCTATCCACCACTACCCTCACTCCTGCAATCCAGTCCCAAGTCTCGGATCCTCGTGGAGTGTGCTCCACTGCCTTAAACATAACATGTCTAAAACGGACCTCATATTTCCCCCTAAATCTTGTCTAATACCCGCCTTTCCCCTCAGTAAACGGTCTATCCTGTCACCAAAGCACGTTGCGTAGCAGTGACATTTTAGTTCCTTTTCCATTCACATTCACAACATGGCCAAAATTTGTCACTTCTTCCTCTGTAATATTGTCAAGATTCACCCTTTTTTCTGTCAATTTACTGCTAAAACTCAAATGCAAGCCTTTATCCTCTCTGCATTATTGTAACATACTGCTAACAGATCTCCCTGCCTCACAAATTTCTCTCTTACAATATATCCAAAATTTGATTGCCAAAATAATTACACTTTCTCCAAAAACAGTATCTGTTCATCTCTTCCTTAAATCCCTCTCCTGGCTTCCCATCAAATTTCAGATCACCCACAAAGTTCTCTTCCTTACTTTTAAGGCTCCACTCACCTGCTCCTTCCTGCATATCAGCTTTGATGTTTCACTATGCCGCTGCTCATTTTCTGCGCTCTACCCATAATTGTCTCCTCTCCACCCCTTTCACCTCTACAGCTCTCTCTCGCTTTAAACACTTTTCCCTTACTGCACCTTATCTGTGGAACTCCCTCACACTCAGTATATGCCAAGCACGTTCTCTCCCCACTTTCAAGACCAACATTAAAACCCACCTTTTAAATGAAGGATTCCAATAGCCTGGACTTAATTGCTATTGTCTCAAACCCACAGTCACTCCTACTAATCACTGAAGCCAAGCACTGCCACCTACTGCACTTATTCCCTCACCTGCTATCTCTGCAAATCTCCCAACATACCACTTAGATTGTAAGCTCTCTGGGGCAGGGATTTCCTTTCCTATTGTCTGAGTTTGTTGTGCTTATTGTATTATAATTTCCTGTACTTTATTGTCTTTGTAAAGTGCTGAGTGCACTGAGAGCACTATATAAATAAAGATATACATACATACATACTGTTGCGGCATACTTTATTCTAACAAATCACCGGTTTGTCCCTGGCTGGTTCCTGGAATGCCACGCTGTTCACCCGGAGCATGCCGCTTTCCCAGCCAGGGGTCATGCCCGGCTGACGCGCGGTTGATGTGTTAATTGATAATGGTTCAGGATTTACTAGGCTGCAATGCTTCGCGTGTCCGCCAGATGGCATAAATTCATGAATTGTAATGCAATATATATATATATATATATATATATATATATATATATATATATATATATACTGTATAACAACAACCCCTATAACCCCTAACATACAGTACTGTACACATACAGTACTGTATACTGTATGCACATCAATGATACTATAGGCCTACGGGGGCGAGATGTGTTTGCAGCAGAGAGAGAAACGCTGCTCTCTCTGCGCAAACATCGGCACATTAAAAATTATTTAAAATACATTTTTATTCATAGTGTAGATGTGCAGGGGGTCTCCGGAGCTGAACCGCGTTGGTTTCAGGCCCGGGGACCCCCTGCTCCTTGAGATACAGGCCCCTTTATGAGGTGCCGGTATCCCTCTGCATTTAAAGGTCCCGATCACGTGACCGCGGCATGTAAACAAAGCAGAGGGATACCGGCACCCCCTAAAGGGGCCTGTATCTCGGGAAGCAGGGGGTCCCCGGACCTAAAACCACAGCGGTTCAGCTCCGGAGACCCTCTGCACATCTACAGTATGAATAAAACACATATATAAATAAACACTCATTCCTTACCTTTGCGGCTATGTGCTATGGTAACGTAGCAGCATGACTGTATTTTTAATAATATTGTACAGTGAGCAGGGGGTTCCCTGAGCCACAAATCAAAGCTCAGGGGACCCCCTGCTCCTGCACAATATTATTAAAAATACAGAAATGCTGCTTCATTACCATAGCTGATAGCCGCTAAGGCAATGAAGGGGTTAACCCACCGTGCCCGCTTTATTGTGGGTAGCGGGGGTGGGTGAAGGGGGTATTTGGCCCTTGGTGTGAGTTTAGGACTTGCGGGGGGGTTGCGGGTGCACTTAACCCCCATCACGGCTGTAGCAGTTAATACCGCTACGGTCATGAAGGGGTTACCACTCCCGCTACCCCCCCCCGCAAGCCCTAAACAACCATCATTGGGGCTAATACCCCCTTCACCCACCCCCGCTACCCACAATAAAAAAAATTCACACACAGCAGCCGCCCAAAAAATAAATAAATAAATCTAAATAAATAAATAAATACATGAATAGAAATAAATACATTTAAAATACATTTTTATTCATAGTGTAGATGTGCAGGGGGTCTCAGGAGCTGAACCGTGTTGGTTTCAGGTCCGGGGACCCCCTGCTCCCCGAGATACAGGCCCCTTTATGAGGTGCCGGTATCCCTCTGCATTTAAAGGTCCCGATCACGTGACCGCGGCATATAAACCAAGCAGAGGGATACCGGCACACCCTAAAGGGGCCTGTATCTCGGAAAGCAGGGGGTCCCCGGACCTAAAACCACAGCGGTTCAGCTCCCGAGACCCACTGCACATCTACAGTATGAATAAAAATGTATTTTAAATGTATTTATTTCTATTCATGTATTTATTTATTTATTTAGATTTATTTATTAGTTATGCTGCTGCTGTGTGTGTAGCGGGGGTGGGTGAAGGGGGTATTAGCCCCAACGGTGGTTGTTTAGGGCTTGCGGGGGGGTAGCGGGTGCACTTAAACCTTTCACGACCGTAACGGTATTAACTGCTACGGTCGTGAAGGGGTTAAGTGCACCCGCAACCCCCCGCAAGTCCTAAACTCACACCAAGGGCCAAATACCCCCTTCACCCACCCCCACTACCCACAATAAAAAAAATTCACGCACAGCAGCCCCACAATTAATAAATAAATCTAAATAAATAAATAAATACATGAATATAAATAAATATATATATGTATGTAAAATGGCTACAGTCATCTTTCCTGCTGGCAGTAAGGCCTGGTAAGTTATGGGCATGCCAGCAGTAATTATGGAGGTTTACCCTCACACCCTGGTGAGGTGCCCTATGTATGGATGGGAGTGGTTACATGCTCTGAATCCATGATTAGTGATGTCAGAGTTGTGCCAGCCCCCAGAGGATACATAAGGCACAGTACTGCTCAAAAGTTAGTTGTTGCTAAGCTGTTGGAAGGTTATGTAAGAGATATGAGACAAGGAGCAAGTCTGAGTGCAGGCTTGGGAGGAGACAGCTTATAAGACTGTGACCAGGGACCAGGGACCTGGCACAGGGACTATCTCCCTAAGGGGAGATAGGGAATCCACCAATTTAGGGAAAGGACACCTTTCAAAGGGAAGTGCGGTGAACATGAGAGGCTAAGTAGACCCACTGTGAGGGGCAGCTGGCCCACCGCAACGCAATAAAGATGATCTTGTCAAATCATACCCTCGTGTGTAAGTGTGGAGTGATTACACAGAGGAGTGCACCACAGAGGAGTTCCTCACCAGGACCATCCACAAGCGGATGCTGGGATCCTGATGAGGTGGTGGCGCTTCACTGGATATAGGTAGGACTCAAGTACACTACCTCAGCTGCCTGTCTGGGTTGGCAATCCCCACACAACATCATGCGGGAGACTCAGGAGTCCTGTTGCCAACAGGTGCACCCCCAGACACGACCATGTAATGGGGACTGGTTAGACCACAGGGGCCAATGTGAGATTGGGTGGGTCAGGCTAGGCCAGAAAATCCGTTACATTTGGAGGCGCTGCTGAGAGACCTGTCAACAGGATAGGCTTTTGCTAGGTCACTTGGAAACAGGGAGAGTGTCTGCTGCCACTTTGTGTTTTGTTGGGACGGACCTAGGGGTAGTCAGGGGGCTGATGGAGTTTGTCAGTTCGCAAGGACGACCTAGGGGCCTGAAAGGAGTTGGGGGTTTGGAGCCGGACTATAGCTGTCCTAGTCACCTTGAGGCAGTGCTAGTTGGTAGGATGCCTAAAGGGATAGCCTGTTAACGTGGTCAGGAATTCTGGAGAGGGTCTGCGCTAGGCTAGCCAACAGTAGGTAGACGCCCAAGTACTGCATGGAAGAGCCAGAGTACTCTAGCCCATTCCAGACCACTTACCGAAGGGAGCACAGACTGGGAGGAAGGAGATACATCAGACACAGAGAGAGTGAGCCTAGCCTGAGGTAGTGCAAACACGAGTCCAGCCTACATTAGGTACACAAGGTGGTGCATCAAGGCAATCTTTATTGTACTGGTGTGGTAGCTGCCCCGCAGAGAGGAGCTCCATGTACAATAATTCTAAGTACAGTGAAAGAATGGCGACCGCAAGAATGGAGGATCCGCGTGGTGCGGAAGGTCCAAGATGGCGGACGGAGGATAATGGAAAGAGCGCACATGGTGTGTGTGCGGGTGAAGAGCATGCTAAGGAAATAACTTTCACGAGCTTGCTGTGGAGTGGTGCTAAGGCTGTGGCCGCACCGTTTTGGTCCTGCCTAGGACCGCAGGGTACTACCCTGGAGGACAGTGTTGAAGACATTGTTGTAATGTGTGGTGAAAAAGAAGGATCTACTTGCCAGCCGGTGAGCGCTATACAAAGAGCTACCTCGGTAGCTGAAGTGATTGGACATGCAAACCAAGATGGCGGCTCCCGCTTCCCTGGGAGACCGCGTGGGCTTGCTGCAGAGAATTCAGCAGTTGCGAAAGTTGCAGACAGTTGGCAGGGATTGGCGCCAAAGAAAGAACCCCACCCTGTGGGGGATAAGGGCGCGAAAGCTGTGGCCGCGCCCTCCAGGACTGTGAAAGGTGCGGCCTCAATTAAAGGACATCCTATTGAGCTGTGGGACCCGCCCATAATTGCTACTAGTGGAGATGGTTTCCAGCTTTGTCAGATGAGGGCGGAGCTGGTCAAGGGAGTGGCCGGCAACTCAACCCCTGCTTGTCAGTCGCAAGGAGCCAGCTTACAGAACAGACCGTTGCTGCAAGTGACTCCTACAAAGACAATGGCCTGTCCATAAGAAGCGACTGCCATGGTATCCACCCAGCCATATTCAGTACCAGGAGGCTTACTGGTTATTCGGGTGGCGGGCACCGAGACTGTGGTGGGCCTCTGCCTACAATGCAGGCTACCCGGCTGTACCGTGGGTACGGCGGCGCGCTGTCCGCAATGTGGTACACAGTACCTGTGGCCTATGCCTACATGTGTGCCCATTCAGACTATCAAACCCGCAGGGGATACGGTTAGGCTGTCCGCAGGGTCCCCCGGTGCACTGTGGAAAGAAAATCCCGGAGAATGGGGATCGGGGCCGGTTGTTAAGGCCGAGCCCGAGGAGAAAGGAGCGGTCCGTCAGCGTACCGACCGAGAGACAAAAAGGCGGTCGCCACGAACGGTGACCCCGAGCAGAGTGGAAGCGGATTCCTCCGATGAGGAACCCAGAGTTTCGTCCGGTGCAGTGATCCGGCCTGTGGCAGTATCCTGTGGAGAAAACGGGAGGAGATTGCCACTTACCGGGAGTATCGGTGAGAGGAGTCGGGTGTCGCCAGTGGAGCGGAAGGCAGAGAGACGAAGCCTTTCCATTCCTGGGACCGGCAGGTCCAGCGGTGACGGGCGATCCACGCCCACCCTGCGGAGCGGTAAGAGCAGCCCTTGTACTTACCAGGCTCCGGTGACGGCATCCGTGGAGGAGAGGCGGTGTCAGGCCCAGGCGGCGCTAGAGAAGGCAGCGGCACTTCCGGACGTCATCCTGGAGGAAGAGATCCCGCATGGGGATCCATCTCAAGATGGCGGAGTTTCCGGTTCCGGTGATGACGTCACTTCCGGCGGAGGTAACGGAATGACCGGAGAGATGACAACAACGCCTCGGCGATCAGGCAGTGCTTCCCGATCACCTGTGACAACCAAGAGCTGGCAGGCTGCGAGGAGAGTCGAGAAGGGTGAGGCTCAGCCAGCGGAGAATCCTCGCAGTGATACTGGACACAATCTAAGGGTAGAGAGCGGGTCGGAACCCCGCGGATACCATTTGCCCGTCCATACGTCCAAACCCATGCCCTAGCTAAAGCCCCTGTCCCCGTCACCTTTTCCCGTGGGTCCACGTCCAGTTTGGGAATGTCGGGAGGGTCCCAGGGAACCGGTGAGGAATGGACTGGGGAGAGACTGGCGAGTTATACGTCCGACGATGGGTCGGTGGGTGGAGGCTATTCGGGGGAGCCCTAGCGTGGCTATTGTAAAGTTAGAGGAGAGGCCCAAGCGAGTGGGATGGGCTAAGTCCCGATCTACTGGGACATCAGGAGTGTCTTCCTGGGGGGACACAGAGGAGGGAGAATCTAATTATGTGTGCCATTCATTTTACAGTGCTTCCTGAAGAAAGGTACTTCAAATTTAGGTCCCAGCCGGGGACGGTGGGATTCGCCAGGGGGAGAATGTAACCATACTGTAAAATGGCTATAGTCATCTCTCCTGCTGACAGTAAGGCCTGGTAAGTTATGGGCATGCCAGCAGTAATTATGGAGGTTTACCCTCACACCCTGGTGAGGTGCCCTATGTATGGATAGGAGTGGTCACATGCTCTGAATCCATGATTAGTGATGTCAGAGTTGTGCCAGCCCCCAGAGGATACATAAGGCACAGCACTGCTCAAAAGTTAGTTGTTGCTAAGTTGTTGGAAGGTTATGTAAGAGATATGAGACAAGGAGCAAGTCTGAGTGCAGGCTTGGGAGAAGACAGCTTATAAGACTGTGAACAGGGACCTGGCACAGGGACTATCTCCCTAAGGGGAGATAGGGAATCCACCAATTTAGAGAAAGGACACCTTTCAAAGGGAAGTGCGGTGAACATGAGAGGCTAAGTACACCCACTGTGAGGGGCAGCTGGCCCACCACAACGCAATAAAGATGATCTTCTAAAATCATACCCTCGTGTGTAAGTGTGGAGTGATTACACAGAGGAGTGCACCACAGAGGAGTTCCTCACCAGGACCATCCACAAGCGGACGCTGGGATCCTGATGATGTGGAGGCGCTGCACTGGATATAGGTAGGACTCAAGTACACTACCTCAACTGCCTGTCTGGGTTGGCAATCCCCACACAACATCATGCGGGAGACTCAGGAGTCCTGTTGCCAACAGGTGCACCACCAGACACGACCATGTAATGGGGACTGGTTAGACCACAGGGGCCAATGTGAGATTGGGTGGGTCAGGCTAGGCCAGAAAATCCGTTACATATATATATATATATATATACAGTATACACACACATAATAAACCAATATACAAAAAAATGTAGAAGGGTTATCAAACCCATACTGTACTACAAATAACACTTCTCCATACAGACACACTACATTACAATGAATTTCCTTTAATAAACCTAACTGATCTTACAATCTAAATCATCAAATGCCAATGAAAAATCTCACATTCCAATCAATACATTGCATTTACATTGTATTTATGATGCATAAAATCTATGCACCATATACATTCTGCAAATGAATGTGAACAATATCATTGCAAGCTAAATACAAATACTGTACCTCCAAACAAGTCAACTGTTTTAACCAATCAAGTAAACAAAAATCAATATATAAGTACCAACCAGAAAACAAAATTTAAAACCAAGGCTAACCCTTACAATACCAAGGATTACGTCTATCTAATTGTAAAAAACATTATACTGTACACACATTGAAGCATTGCAATAAAGAACATACAGTACAGTACATCCCCTGTATCTCCCTGCCTTGAGTGTAATCTGTGTAAAGCCCCCTCCCCCCTAATGTTTCTGTTAAATCTCCCTGCCTTGAGTGTAATCTGTGTAAAGCCCCCTCCCCCCTAATGTTTCTGTTAAATCTCCCTGCCTTGAGTGTAATCTGTATAAAGCCCCTCCCCCTAATGTGTCTGTTAAATCTCCCTGCCTGTGTTGCTGTGAGTGCAGTTTATGTAAATGTGGGGAGGGGGAGTGGGTTATAACCCCACCTCCTTGACTGTGATCTGTGTGAACACAAGCACACAATATCAACAATTACATCTATCTAATTTTAAAATACTTTAAACACACAATAAAGCATAGCAGCATAGACTAATTATTTTAAAACACATGAAAGAAAGCTTTTAAAACAACATAATTTCTTACCCTGTATGTATATATCTCTCTAGACATATATACATACATACATACAGTTGCAAGAAATGATATACCACAAAAAAAAAATACACATGTTAAAAAAGCTTTTAAAAAATTAACAAGTTAAATAAAATACATTTCTTTAGTTCACTTATGATTGCTTGCCACCACCGACTCCCGTTGCGCAGCTTACTCACGAACCAATCCACCAGGCACAGGAACCCATAAAATAATAAACCATACAAAAAAATAAACATTACACTAAAAATCCAAATCAATCCACAGGTCTTCTAATTGTAATCCATCTTCATCTTCATCTGTATTCTTCTTTCTTCTATCTTCTTCCGGGCGGGGCGGGGTCTTCTTTCCATCTTCGGACACGCCCTGGTCTTCTTTCTTCTCCGGAGGTCCTTCCTCCTCGGCGTCTGGCTTCAAAATGAGACGACATAGGCTTTTAAAGGCCTATGACGTCACATTTTCGTCATATGGTTCCCACGGCCCTGATTAGGCCGTGAAAACCATGTGTTTTGGCCGATAAAAATAAAAATTATGACGTCACTTAAAGGCAATGAAAGCAAAGCCAATCAGAATGGCTTTGCTTCAATTGCCTTTAAGATGACGTCAATAAAAGAAACATGGCCGGCCTCACATGGTATGGTAGCCAATCAGAGCGTGGGAACTCCATCCCTACTCTGATTGGCTCTAGTATACCATGTGACAGAGGCTTGGGGGGAGAAAGGATGTGACGTCATTGAAAGCTTGTCACATGGTACTAGAGCCAATCAGAGCGTGGGAACTCCATCCCTACTCTGATTGGCTGTAGTACGTCACATCCTTTCTCCCCCCAAGCCTCTGTCACATGGTATACTAGAGCCAATCAGAGTAGGGATGGAGTTCCCACGCTCTGATTGGCTACCATACCATGTGAGGCTGGTCATGTTTCTTTTAATGACGTCATCTTAAAGGCAATTGAAGCAAAGCCATTCTGATTGGCTGTGCTTTCATTGCCTTTAAGTGACGTCATCATTTTAATTTTTATCAGCCAAAACACATGGTTTTCACGGCCCAATCAGGGCAGTGGAAACCATATGACGAAAATGTGACGTCATAGGCCTTTAAAAGCCTATGTCTTCTCATTTTGAAGCCAGACGCCGAGGAGGAAGGACCTCCGGAGAAGAAAGAAGACCAGGGCGTGGCCGAAGATGGAAAGAAGACCCCGCCCCGCCCGGAAGAAGATAGAAGAAAGAAGAATACAGATGAAGATGAAGATGGATTACAATTAGAAGACCCGTGGACTGATTTGGATTTTTCGTTTAATGTTTATTTTTTGTATGGTTTATTATTTTATGGGTTCCTGTGCCTGGTGGATTGGTTCGTGAGTAAGGTGCGCAATGGGAGTCGGTGGGGCCAAGTAATGGTAAGTGAACTAAAGAAATGTATTTTATTTAACTTGTTAATTTTTTTAAAAGCTTTTTTAACATGTGTATTTTTTTTTGTGGTATATCATTTCTTGCAACTGTATGTATGTATGTATATATGTCTAGAGAGATATATACATACAGGGTAAGAAATGATGTTGTTTTAAAAGCTTTCTTTCATGTGTTTTAAAATAATTTGTCTATGCTGCTATGCTTTATTGTGTGTTTAAAGTATTTTAAAATTAGATAGATGTAATTGTTGATATTGTGTGCTTGTGTTCAGGGTTAGCTTTGGTTTTAAAGTTTGTATTCTGGTTGATACTTATATTTTTTCACATGCTGAATTGTTCTGCTCCAGGCGTGAATTATTTAATTGTTTCATTGTTCGGGATGGACTGTCAATTGTTTAGGGATGTAAATAATGATTGCTAATTGATTTTTGTTTACTTGATTGGTTAAAATAGTTGACTTGTTTGGAGGAACTGTATTTGTATTTAGCTTGCAATGATATTGTTCGCATTCATTTGCAGAATGTATATGGTGCATAGATTTTATGCATCATTTATACAATGTAAATGCAATGTATTGATTGGAATGTGAGTTTTTTCATTGGCATTTGATGATTTAGATTGTAAGATCAGTTAGGATTATTAAAGGAAATTCATTGTAATGTAGTGTGTCTGTATGGAGAAGTGTTATTTGTAGTACAGTATGGTTTAGATAACCCTTCTACATTTATTTGTATATTGGTTCATCATGTGTGTGTATATACTGTATCTCTCTCTCTCTCTCTCTCTATCTCTCTCTCTCTCTCTCTCTCTCTCTCTCTCTCTCTCTCTCTCTCTCTCTCTCTCTCTCTCTCTCTCTGTGTGTATATATATATATATATATATATATATATATATATATATATATATATATATATATATACTGTATATATAGTTGCATGATGAAGCCAATGTACAAATTCATGGGTGAAGGGTGGGTATCGAGCCAGTGTGGCTTAACCCCTTAATTACCTTTGCGGTTATTATCCGATAAGGTGTTTAAGGGGTTAATTGATATCTGAATGTAATTGCAATGTATTGGCTTTGTTTTGGCAATGTATTTTGTGGACAAGACAAGAATGTTGCTGGCGACGGAGACTTCTTCTTGATGAGGTCAGTAGCACTTTATTATTTATTTGAATATGCTAGTTAATGGTTTTAATAATGGGCAATTAATCTATTATCCATATCTGGATAATAGTTATTTTGCACATTATTGTACTGCAGGTGTTGGGGGGGGGGGGGTGTATGTATTGAATGTATAGGCCAGGTTTATTTTTTTTACATTCAGGGTTTGTTCCGTGGTTCCGCTTGAGACCTCTGCAGACCACCTGTGGTTTCCTCGGGTATCTCACGGGTACCAGGCTGGTGGTTCCACGGGTAACACATGCGGGGATGAAGCGGTGGCCTCACATCTGTGGGGGCACCGCGGACCCGTAGTTTGCGGGGATGAAGCTGTGTGGTCCCACTTCTGTGGGGGCACCACCGACCCGTAGGTGTGGGGATGAAGATGTGTGGTCCCACTTCTGTGGGGGCACCGCGGACCCGTAGTGAGCACCCGTGAGTTCCCCAGACCCCCGTGGGAACCACCCGAGGCCCCGCAGACACCTGTGGGTCTGACCCCGGGCTCCCAGACATCCTTGGGCCTACCGTGGGGACCCAATTGTGGCCCACGGTGACCCAAGGAGACCACCTGGGGGCCATGGTGCTGGCGGGACCCACCAGCAGGCCTCCAGAACCTGTTTGAAAAGGGCTGCTGGTACCCGGAAGGTCTGTCTGGTGCCCCGCCAGCCCACTGAGGACTCGCGTGGGGCTGCGTTATGAACCCTGTTTGTAAAAGGATAAATCTTGTATTTATGGGGGGGCACAGGGGGTGGGTAATGTATTTAATAAATATAATGATGTTTATTGTGGGTCACTGTATTGTTTTTATTGTGGGTACTGGGGGTGGGGGGGGGGGGGTTCCCCAACGGTATGTGGGTAGGCCTCCCTTGTGGGTAGTGGGTGAGGGGGGTTAGGCCTCACGGGGTGAGGGGTTAGTGTGGGAGGGTATGTAGGCGTCCCGAGTGGTGGGTGAGGGTGGGTTAACCCCTTAATGACTGTAGCGGTTAATAACCGCTATGGTGATTAAGGGGTTAGGGGACATTACTTTGGATGTTTTAATTTTTGTGTCTGTTTTGCAGAAGCGGAGGGGCCATGGCCAGGATGGGGGGTAACGGTATGTGGGTAGTGGATGAGGGTGGTTAGACCTCACAGTATGCACATTGGGCCCCCCCCCCTCCCCACATTTACATAAACTGCACTCACAGCAACACAGGCAGGGAGATTTAACAGACACATTAGGGGGAGGGGGCTTTACACAGATCACAGTCAAGGAGGTGGGGTTATAACCCACTCCCCCTCCCCACATTTACATAAACTGCACTCACAGCAACACAGGCAGGGAGATTTAACAGACACATTAGGGGGAGGGGGCTTTATACAGATTACACTCAAGGCAGGGAGATTTTAACAGAAACACTAGGGGGGAGGTGGCTTTACACAGATTACACTCAAGGCAGGGAGATACAGGGGATGTACTGTACTGTATGTTGTTTATTGCAATGCTTCAATGTGTGTACAGTATAATGTTTTTTACAATTAGATGGTATTGTAAGGGTTAGCCTTGGTTTTAAATTTTGTTTTCTGGTTGGTATTTATATATTGATTTTTGTTTACTTGATTGGTTAAAATAGTTGACTTGTTTGGAGGTACAGTATTTGTATTTAGCTTGCAATGATATTGTTCACATTCATTTGCAGAATGTATATGGTGCATAGATTTTATGCATCATAAATACAATGTAAATGCAATGTATTGATTGGAATGTGAGGTTTTTCATTGGCATTTGATGATTTAGATTATAAGATCAGTTAGGTTTATTAAAGGAAATTCATTGTAATGTAGTGTGTCTGTATGGAGAAGTGTTATTTGTAGTACAGTATGGTTTTGATAACCCTTCTACATTTATTTGTATATTGGTTCATCATGTGTTTGTATATATTGTATATATATATATATATATATTTATATATATATATATATATATATATATATATATATATATATATATATATATATATATATACAGTGTTCGACAAACCTATACATTTGCACGCCCCGGGCGAGTGGATTTAACATCGTGGCGAGCTCCTATTGGCCCAAGCAGCACACGTGTGGTACTAGGTGGCGAGTAGATTTTTTTGTTCGGCGAGTAGATTTTTTGGTGATTTGTCAACCACTGTGTGTGTGTGTATATATATATATATTGACATTTAATTTATGCACTCATCAGGGTGCAATGTTTAATAATTATTTAATTGTGGTTGCATGCATATATGATCTCTTTTTCTATCATCAATATCCAAGTATTATACTGCAAGCTGGTCTATGTGTGATCATCCCTCTATCTATAGGTGGGATCTAGATATGCAATATCATTGCACTATGTTGATGTATTGCAATGTATCCCATAGTTAATACTGATGGGGTCTGATCCGCATACAAGATTCGTATTCTCAAGTTTGGTTTGAACCCTAGAGAATAGTGTTGTTTTATATTGTTGTTTTATAATTGTTTATTGAGAACTATTTTATATCCAATATATGTTTATCTGTGTGTTGGGTATATATGTATATTTAGTAATATGATACTGCACCGACACACTTTATTCGAGCAAATACCCAGTATGTACCTGGCAGATACCTGGAATGCGCCGCTCCTCACCTCTGACAAGCCCCGTTGCATTTGCCTTCCCAGCCTGGGTTCATGCCTGGCTGACGGGCGGCTGATCTGTTAAATGATAATGATTAGGATTTAATAGGCTGCAATGCTTCGCGTGTCTACCAGATGGCATAAATTCATGAATTGTAATGCAGTTTATATATATATACTGTGCAGTATTGCAGCCAGCGGGAATAAAATGCTTCAATCCCTGCCTGGAAAATACCTCAATGCACTCGGGCAGAAAACAGTCACAAACCTCAATACACCCGGGTATACCCGAATTCGTGGGACTAGCCGAGCTCGAATAAAGTGTGTCGCCAGTGTAGACATTGAATGTATAGGTTAATTTTATCATCTCCTCCAATTCTTTAAGGGTTAATATCTGCATTTTATGTAATTATGTATTTTATAGTGTTGATAGCACGGTTAAATGTTAGCAGCTGAGTAGGGGTGTTTTTTCAACAATTACCTTCATTGGAGTGTGTATATAAGACCGGACCTCCCCCCCTCACGTTATCCCTTTGAAAAAGTTAGCCGAGACTGACGAACCGCGTCAGGGAGCGTCGTGACGTCAGACGCACTGACATTCAAGTCTACATTCAGCGCAGGAGCGGATTGATCCTAGCGCTAGTGCTGCAGGCACTACCCATACGGAACTTTTGTCTGGGACTATTTACAGCACACCAGCCCTGGGAAACTGCTGGTACGCTGCACATTCGCCAACGGAGCCTGGGAATGCCCCCAAAGTCTGCAATTTGACCGGATGACCTACATCAGTCCTGGAATTTGCTGAGACGCTGCTCCTTCACCAACGGAGCCTGGGACTGCCCCAAGAGCTTGCAGCTAGACCGGATGGTGGTGATTATTATCACATATGCTTGATTTTATTGTACTTCTTGTAAGTGCGTTTTTTACCCCTCCCTCCCCCCCTCCCCTTCATTAAATATACTTTTATACGCTATGGGCGTGCGCTCTCTCCTCTTCTTTCCTTTTTAGATATCCTGTGGACGTGGTAGGTCCACACTGAGAGCTGCCGGAGACCCTATATACCAGTACCCATATTCACCATCGGAACTATTTGAGGACTGGTTACCCTTTCAATTGCTTTTTTCCATGTGTACATGTTGTATGTTTGCAATAGGCCTATCTTATGTTTATAGGTCTATATACCTTTATAATATTGCTTAGACTATTTAGGTAGTACATCAGGTATTTCTACATAGACATACACAGTTTAAATGTTCCTTTAAGGCGCAGCTTTTTTTCCTTCCTTATATATATATATATATATATATATATATATATATATATATATATATATATATATATATATATATATATATAGGAATTGTTGTTATATATATAAATATATATATATATACACACACACACACACACACATATATATATATATATATATATATATATGTGTGTGTATATATATATAGGAATTGTTGTTATATATATAAATATATATATATATATACACACACACACACACATATATATATATATATATATATATATATATATATATATATATATATATATATATATTTATTTATATTCATGTATTTATTTAGATTTATTTATTAATTGTGGGGCTGCTGTGCGTGAATTTTTTTTATTGTGGGTAGCGGGGGTGGGTGAAGGGGGTATTTGTCCCTTGGTGTGAGTTTAGGACTTGCGGGGGGGTTGCGGGTGCACTTAACCCCTTCACGACCGTAGCAGTTAATACCGCTACGGTCGTGAAGGGGTTAAGTGCACCCGCTACCCCCCGCAAGCCCTAAACAACCATTGTTGGGGCTAATACCCCCTTCACCCACCACCGCTACCCACAATAAAAAAAATTCACACACAGCAGCAGCAGCACAATTAATAAATAAATCTAAATAAATAAATAAATAAATAAATACATGAATAGAAATAAATACATTTAAAATACATTTTTATTCATACTGTAGATGTGCAGGGGGTCTCCGGAGCTGAACCGCTGTGGTTTTAGGTCCGGGGACCCCCTGCTTCCCGAGATACAGGCCCCTTTATGGGGTGCCGGTATCCCTCTGCTTTGTTTACATGCTGTGGTCACGTGATCGGGACCTTTAAATGCAGAGGGATACCGACACCTCATAAAGGGGCCAACGCGGTTCAGCTCCGGAGACCCCCTGCACATCTACACTATGAATAAAAATGTATTTTAAATAATTTTTAATGTGCCGATGTTTGCGCAGAGAGAGCAGCGGTTCTCTCTCTGCTGCAAACACATCTCGCCAGGGGACGGCCTATAGTATCATTGATGTGCATATACAGTACTGTATGTGTATGTTAGGGGTTATAGGGGTTGTTGTTATACAGTATATACTGTATGTATACAGTATATACTGCATTACAATTCATGAATTTCTCGGCTTCAAAGTCAACAGCTCGCAAACGCCCCCATGGGTTTTTACACGGCATTGCAGTATTGCAGCCAGCGGGAATAAAATGCTTAAATCACAGCCGCGAAAATAACGCAATACACCCCGGGAGAAAACGACACAAAACCGCACATCACCGGGATAATCTGAAATTCGCGGAGCTAGCCGAGTTAGAATAAAGTTGGTCACCACTGTACATACATACATACATACATTATTACGAATAGAGCAATACTTACTGTATAATGGCACTAAATTAGTTAAATCATGGAACATGGCATGTGCAATAAAGTTTCTCAAATAACTGGCCTGTTGTGACCCATCATTGCTTTTAATAGTCAGGACATTACCTGAGACAGCAGACTTTAATGTGAACTGCATCCTAACAAGGACAATGAGAAAGATTTGAGTACAGTGCTATCTACAGTAATTTAGGAGCAATGCAGTCCAACATTAAAAAATACATCTAATTTCCCCACTAATGCGTCTGCTTAAAGTACTTTGTTTATGAATTCAACTTAAAAAGGACAATGTACACGATTATCTACAACTGCAGATCTTGCCTCCAAAGGTCAGAATACAGAGGTGACATTTATTGAAATGAAACTTCGTTGCTGGCGCCTACAGGGTATTTCATGGGGAAAAATGCATTGCCTTGTAACGAAAAACGGAACAAAAGTGACGTCGTGCTACTAATGGGCGCGTGCCCCTCTGCGCATGGCCGCGGGCCTCTGCTCATGCACACCACAGGCCTCTGCGCATGGCAGCGGACCTCTGCGCATGGCCGCAGGCCTCTGAACGTGCGCACCACGGGCCGCTGGCCTCTGCACCAACCCTTGTGCACCAACAAAGACAGGACTGACTGAGGGTGAGTAAAGGAGCCGGGAACACCGGGCAGGGAGAGAGTGAGAGAGCTGCATCCCCCGAGATCCCGGTGCAGAAACAGACAAAGTCACACACCCAGTCATACACACACATGCAGAGTCACACACAAGAAGTCGCATACACACACACAGAGTCACATGCGCACACACACGCAGTCACACACACACGCAGAGTCACACACACAACAGAGTCACACATACACGCGCAGTCACACACACGCGCAGAGTCACACACACACACGCAGTCAGACACACACACGCAGCGTCGCACACACGTGCAGTCACTCAAACACGCACAGTCACATAAACACACGCAGTCACACAAACACATGCAGTCACACACATGCGTGCAAAGTCGCACACGCGTGCAGAGTCACACGTGCACAGAGACACACACATGAGGAATTCACAGTTAGTATAAATATATTAGTGCCGTGCACATGCGCTCTAAGTCACACATCTTTGTGTTTTTTCACTGAAATTGTGTTTTGATTAATTGAAAACATCACCATGACAAATACAATTTGTGTGACAAAAGACAAAGACGTTTCACTTAAGATGCGCGTGCTCGGCACATCTCTCTCTCTCTCTCTCTCTCTCTCTCTCTCTCTCTCTCTCTCTCTCTCTCTCTCTCTCTCTCTCTCTCTCTTTCGTATTGAAATTACCTCTTGGCTGAACCTTGGGTTTCTATTCAACATGCTTGAAGCAGCTTTTCTAAGGCAGTGGACCTTCTGATCTCCATTAATTTGTCAGGGGCCCAGCGGCTTCGAGGGCACGGAGAAGCCACGTAAAAGCATATTGATCACAGCATAGGGATCCAAACCAGACTATTTTTTAAAAACCTTAAACATTTCTCCAGTTGTATTGAGCTACCTTTTGAACAATGAAATACATTTATGCTCAGCATCAAACATTCTACTGATGAACATTTGTACATGATCTGAAAGGGCTGCAGTTGTCAAACGCTTGTTTAACTGTATACTGTAGGTCAGAGCTCAAGAGCCTTACTTTTGAGTTCTGCACAACCCAGAGATGACTAGAAGGAAAACTAATCAAAGTTCAACAGGGTTATTTTTTTTTTTTTTTCAAAACAAACCAATCATCAGTTTGAAAACCAATCTGTTTACAAATATATTTGCTGTAGCAAATGTAATAGAATGCTATGGTGCACATGTAGGTAGTGTAGATATATGTGTTTATATTATGGTTTATTAGGTATTTTACTTGTTTTAATACATAGAGAAATAAATAACATTGTGGGCATATTTACTCATCGGTCTTCTGTAAAACACCGTCCAGTGCTGGACGTCACCTTATAGTCCATTGGCAGTAAATATGGCCCTTAATTTTTTTATAGACCAGGTGTCCCTCTCTCTCGAGGAGGAGACACTTACTGCGACGTCCCGCAGGACGCTTCCCCAACACCAGGTGATCCCACCCAGTGTCCAAAGAACCCCACCCAATGTCCCGCACTCTTGCAGAGAGAGGCAATGGGTGACTGCGCAGCCACAATTACACCAAGGGCCCGTTGGTGCACTTATGACTGTATAGTACCTGCCGAGCACTCCGGTGCTCGGATCAGCAACAACTTCACAAAGGATCAGTCGTAGGATGACGTCATCTGATCCCCAACCGGCCTCCTTGCACGCGGACCGCCAGGGGCGATCCCAACCTGGAAACAGTCTCTGAGGACCCCAACTTGGATCTGAACCTCTTAGCAGGAACCGCAGCGTCCGCTGTGTCCCTATCTAATATACCCTACTGTGACAGGATCCCTAACATAGGGCCTGTCCCTACAGTACTACGTGACACGCGCTATACTATAGGCCGTCCCTACAGCACAGCAACCTGTAATGGCTTTGGGGGAAACTCCTAGGGGTCTGCAGTGGTTAATAACCTGCCCCACCCCCTTAACTCTTCCCAGTGCCTGCAGCAACAACTTCACTTATTCCAGCGCCTGCAGCAACAAGCTGTGACCCACTGGATGCTCGCAACCAAAGTGCTGAGCAACAAAGTGCCTGCCTGTCAGACCTCACAGCACTGACAGCCGTGACTCTGACAAGGCAGCACTACACTAAGGGCAGCGTCCCTATCTTGGGCCTCCCTCAGCACTTACCCACTAACCTAGTGGGGAGTTGGGGCCTACCTGGGGTGCAGGAGCTGCACTCACTCCCCGCACCCTTCCTTCCCTCACAGCTCCCTGACTCCAACTGCCAGCGTGGGCTAAGCGCGCGAAATGTATCCTTCTCTTGCCAGCGCAATCCTGCAGCCCTATTGGCTCCTATGAGGCACCTGGTGCCTCCCTCGCTATGCTCCATGGGAGTTGTAGTCCCATAGAGCCTATCTTGGCATTGGGGCCACGTGCGCACTTGCCCTGCGCATGCACGAGTCTTTAGGGGCCGCCTCAACCTTTCCCTACCTACTCTCACGCTCGCACGACTTCCTAAGGCCTGCCGTAACTGGCTAACTAGTCCTGCGCATGCGCGATCTATCTGGGGTCTTCCCGGCGCTCCGGTGCCCTTGCGCATGCGCAACGCACCTGTAATGACGGCGCTCTGTTTACCGAGCCGCCGGGACCTTAGGGACGCGATCACGGCCCTAGCGACAGCCCGATCACGTCCCCGGCAACCGGCCCGCTCGCGTAGGCAGAGCACTACTCCCTGCTCCAGCCCCCACCCTTGGAAGCAGCCGTCGGGTCCGTCGATGGCTCCGGCGGCACCCGCGACCCTGCTGCACCAAGAGAGGGGGGTCTCAAGGAGCTGCTGGAGACCACGGCTACACTCTCCCCCTGGTGAAACACCCAACGACCCCGCTTGGGGAACAACATCAATCGGCATAAAAGTTATATAATCAAAACGCATGGCACAGAAAATACAACTTATCATTTCGACTTTACAGAACAGGGTACATGGCAATTCACACCCAATAATACCCGAGGCCAGCTGAGTATCAGCTGCTTGCTGAGACCTTTTGTGGGGTGCCCCTAACTGATCATGTGGGGGTACCTCACTTTTGCATCCGTGAGCCTCCCCCAGGAAAATCTCTTCAAGAGCCCCCTCTGGAGTGACAGTCACCGGTTCAGTACTACTTCCTCCCCCTGGTGGAAGGAATAGTACAACGTCTTTTACCCAGGCCTTTACCCGGTCATCCGCGGCATGGATGCGGTAGACCAGGAGGCCAGGACCTTTCCCGCGGTCCACTACGTGGTGAATGGAGCGCTCCTTTTTGGGCTTAAAGGAGGCAGCTTTCCCTGAATCTCTCTCCACACAGTCTTTGTCCCTACATACTGGCGAGGCTTCCATTGGGAAGCGAGCAATGGACAATGTCTCTTTCCTCAAAGTCTCTGTTTCACCTGGCAGGGGGTAAAGGGTAGATACCTTACCACTGCGGTGATTCCCGGTGGCCAACAGGTCCTCGAGGACGCTGTCAGTTTCCACCTCAGCTATCTCAGGACCTGTCCCCTGGCACTTCTGGGGCAATCCACTTACTTGCTGGAACCTCGGGAGCGTTGGATCTCAGTCCTGGGACCACTTGTGTTGGAGCGCACGGGCTCACAATCAGATCAGGAGCCGGTGCGAAGTAAGGAGGTTCCTAACCACTCCGCTGGCTTGCGATGGGTTCCTCTTCATCTGGAACACGATCAGGTAGGTACGGGTCCACTCGCACCACTGGACAGCTACCTTCTAAGGAGGACACCTCCGCCAGGACGCGATGCAGAGGGTCGCCCTTCGCCCTGGTGACAAGACTTAAGGAACTATCGTGCTCCGCGGTCACCTGGAGGCTCAGCCCCAACACCCCTGGGGCAGTCGACTCACCCTTGTCTTCGTTAGGTACTGGTCCCAAGCCTAGGACTGATGGTACCATCGTAGTAGGCCGTACTGGCCGTTGTAGGGCACACGGGCCCACAGCAGGGTCCGCAACATCTGGATACACCTCCTCTAGGGCACACGGGCCCACAGCAGGCTCTGTATCCGCCGATATAGTTGGTTCGATGATTTCACTAGAGTGGTCTGCCGGCAGGCACATCACCACAAGTGATTGGTCGCTGGACTCACTAAAAGAAGGTGGGGGTATATACACCTTACCCTGTGATTCCTCTGTCTCCTCGGTATCACCGCCGGGGTGGTTCGCTGGTAGGCACATCGCCACCGATGGGACTTCAACCTCTTCCCCTGAGGATATCACGATAGGGTCCTCCGCCCAGGAGTCACCGGGGTCTTCTGCGATACAGCCAGTGGTTGTTGGTACAAAGCTGGCATGCTCCGGGACCTCCACTGCGGTCGCGCTCTTCTCCACCAATGGTTCGCTTGGCTCCTTAGCTGGCTGGGCAGGTGGTTCCTGCTCTACCACTAGGACATCCCCTTTGAGAGGATCTGGAACCGGTTCTGCAACATGGGTTTGGACACACGGGTCCACTGAGGCCTCTGGAATTAGGACAGACTGATTAGCAATGTCACTCACTTTTGCAGGGGGGTCAGGCTTCCCCGCTTCTTCCTCAACTGGCTCCGTAGCCTGGGGTGTAATAGGTTTCAAGAATCGCACACCGCAGCATTCACATTCGGGCTCCCACGCCAGTGCACCTCTGTGACAGTCACAGGTGGGACTAAAGCACTGTACACCCAGTTCTCCGCCTACCTCAGTCGTCTTGAAGTCTAGCAGTAACTGGGACATGTCGGCTCCCTCGTCATAGGCTTCTTGCAGGCAGGGGCACATTAACATAAGGCCATCTATCCCTGGCACTCGCCAGGCCACATACACATTGGGGTGTATGTCCTGACAGTCTCTCTCATCCTCATACCTCATCTCATCCTCAGAGAAGAAAGAGTCTATTACTGCATCAACATATGGTTGCAAATCCCAGGGCTTGCTCCCCCTGGTGAAATGTGAAGGAAGGGCAAGTCCTACAAGGGAGGGGCTCTGGCTCTGTGCGGAGTCACTCACATCACAGGGGAGGGACTCTGATTTTCGCGCCAAACCCGGACAGATTGTTGCAATACTTTCCTGTGCAGACTGGCAGTCAGCAGCACGTGCGCTCTCCTGTTTTGGCGGGAGACGCCATTTTACTGGGTCTGCGTAGACTATGGGGTACCCCTCAGACGAGCCCCCGGGCATAAACAGTGCGGACGGTGCCTCCGCCCGGCATATATCCTTAGTGGGGATTGCTACAAAAGTATGGTTTTCCATGTGGACGTGGAATCCTGTTCTTCATCTAAGACACACGGCCACCCAGGAATTCTACGCATATAGGACTGGACCCCAACCGTGGGTATATTTGCGGGAAGGCCTCCTACCGCCACCACCTCACCAGGTTCCATATACTGCCTCAAAGCCCAGTCAAGGACCTCGTGTCCGCACTTTACAAACATTGTGAAAAAAAAATAGGAATTGGACAATTACCGAGCCGCCGGGACCTTACGGACGCGATCGCAGCCCTAGCGACGGCCCGATCGCGGCCCCGGCAACCGGCCCGCTCGCGTAGGCAGAGCACTACTCCCTGCTCCGGCCCCCACCCTTGGAAGCAGCCATCGGGTCCGTCGCTGGCTCCGGCGGCACCCGCGACCCTGCTGCACCAAGAGAGGGGGGTCTCAAGGAGCTGCTGGAGACCATGGCTACACATACATGCAGGATATTGACTCAACTGCAGCTTTAAGATCGTGGTCAGTATGACCTGGCATCACTAAAGGCAATATCCCCAAAGCTCTGTTAAATCAGGTCTCATACATTACCTAAATCAGTAGCAGACTTTATTTTTTGTAAGGTTAACGCCTATCCTCACAGCTAATTATATGCAAAAACAACAACTGTTATTTACCATGGGCTCAACATCATGTTATTGTAATACAATAATGAGCTTTCAGTAATGGGATGTTAAATTTGTCTCCTCCTCTGAAAAAGTCATTTTTTAGTTCAGGTATGACTTAACTAATGTAACATTAAAGCACCAAAACACCTTGCACTACATCTTTTTTTGTTTGTTCTAGGATTGAAGCAGGGGGTTTCCAAAGCTGAACTGTGTTCATTTCAGCGGCGAGAACCTCCTGCTTTTGGAGATACCTCTGTAAGGGGTGCCGGTATCTCTGCAGCCAGGGAACGTGTGTGCCTAATGAAATGGCGGCTTTGATAGGAAGCCGTATTGTCATCTCTTGTAGCTTCCTGTTGGCCTGCGTGCCCAAATGCACAATGAACATACAAAGCAAAAACTGTATACAAATTACACTGATTCATTAATGCCAAATTGCTGCAAATGCTAAATGCTTTTCTCAGCAACAAATTAAACCATTATACATTTTTCTAAATAAGCTTCTATTGTGCGTGAACTCAACTTGCCAATAGCCCAACCTTTGCTATTGCAACTTTGTAATTGTAGGAGCAAAAAGTACCTTCTTATGGTAATTCTGAGGCCAAATGTATCTCTGCAGCCAGGGAAATTGTGTGCGTAATGAAATGGCGGCTTTAAATGTCCCACATCACGCGGGCCAATAGGAAGCAGTGATGTCATCCCTTTGTGTCTTCCTATTGGCCTGCGTGACAGGGAAGTTTAAACTACACAGAGATACCAGCACCGCTATGGAGGTAAGAATCTCTGGAAGCAGGGGGTCCCCAGAGCTAAAATTGACACAGTTCAGCCCCGGAGACTCCGTTTCAATCCTAGAACACAAAAAAAAGATGTAGTACATGGTGTTTTGCTGTTTTAAGTGCCTGCATTAATCTTAATGGACTGTAGTGGATATGCAATGTTAGGGTAAGTGACTCTTTACCTTCTCAATATCACTAATGGCCTTTAAAGATATTCAGTTAGATTTAAACGTTACGTTAAGTTAGGTTAATGTCACATTAAGTCACTTAACTGAACTTTATGATACTGGGCCTCACACAAGTTTAGTTTCTTTTTGCTGATGCTGCTGCTAGAAACTAAATTTAATTCTGAAGCAGCAGTGTAAGTAGGAGTTAAAGTGAATGCCACCGCTGCCTCTTGCATTGTTCAAGACCACACTCAGCAGGTGGCATTTCAGGAAAAAAATCTAATTGACTACTCATCCCGGCAAATAATCTATCAAACAGAGGTGATAAAAAGTCAGAATATCTGACGAGAAAAAATATTGTTAAAAAAAAACCTGTTTATTGTTCAAATGTTGTATAGTGTTGGTTTTAATAGGTGGGTGTCCTCATTTCCTCAAAATTAATTTTATATTATGAAAGAGACATGGGCAAAATGTATGCACAATGAACAACAAAGCACAAACTGTATACAAATTATACGGATCCATTAATGCCAAATTGCTGCAAATGCAAAATGCTTTTCTCAGCAGCAAATTAGACTATTATACACTTTCCTAAATAACCTCCTATTGCGCGTGAACTCGACTTGCTGATAGCCCAACCTTAGCAACTTTGTAATTGTAAGAGCAAAAAGTACCTTCTTAAGGTAATTATGAGGCCAAATGTTGTACGGAACAAAAGACAGGGGTGCCTAATGCTACATCCAATCGACAAAACATATATGGCAATAAGTACAAAGTGGAAATGCATCAATACTAATATTTTTCTTGGTTATTTAGTTAAACCCTTTGGCCAAAGCATCATAAGCCTGCATATCACTTCAAGGTATAACCAAATTGTGCACGTCCTAACACTAAAGGTTCACAGTTTAGTGTTAGGACCTGCAAAATTTGCTTCTGACACTTTGGCCAAAGGGTTTAACTAAATAACCAAGAAAAATATTATTATTGAAGTATTTACACTTTGTACTTATTGCCATATATGTTTTGTCGATTGGATGTAGCATTAGGCACCCCTGTCTCTTGTGTACATTTGCCACGCTCGGTAGCACTTCTTTTAGAGGTAGAGGTATCAAAGCATTTTGTTAGCCACAGAATAGTATCGTCTATTCATTTTTGAGATAGATATATATAATATATATTTATATAAAAAAAAAAAAATATATATATATATATATATATATATATATATATATATATATATATATATATATATATATATAAAACCCTGTGGAGGGTTTTTGTCACTTTTTTTACTCACCATAACTTAACTCAGTATTATGGTATAGCCTATCCCATAGCCTCTTATGCATATCCAGTTAAAATCAACCCCACACTGATGAGACCCATCAAGGTCGAAACAGCTGTCTGTGGGTGGTTTTCTGGGTATGCACCTTAACCCTGGCTGTGCTCAAAGCTGTGACCATGCAGCAAGCTTAAGCCTATAGGGAACCATGTTAAAAATGGTTTTTGAGGCAAAAAGTGACACTGTGTGCTCATTTGCATGTCATTTCCCAGAATCCCTTGCTGCAGTGGAAGTGCTGTATGCTGGGTGATAATGAGGAAAGGCGGGGGTGCAGACCTGCCTAAGACATGCAGAGGAGCATACAGTTGTATTTGCATATATATATATATATATATATATATATATATATATATATATATATATATATATATATATTGTATGTGGTGGGTGTTGGGGTTTGAGCTTACTGGGAATGTGTATGTTAATTCAAATGTAGTACAGCACATAAAATTGCAGCTGAAACCTAAAAATTCCGCAATGGATTTTATGAGTTATTGTACTAGAATGTGTTTAGACAAAAACAGGAGAGAAACAAAAAAGTTACCAATAACACTTTTGAATAATATCCCTTAAGGGAAATCAGATATTTATCTTATCTGATTTTGTGTTTGGGTCGACAAATATCTACAAATTAGACTTTCTAATAGTTGCAACAGTTTATTTGGTTGAATACAGGCAGAAAAACTACAGTAGACTTTTGTGACGAGTAAATTACTGAACTGAAGAGCTCACTTTAAAAATAAAAAAATAAAAAAAGAAACAGGTCAACTTATTAATAGATAATTACCATGATTCCCAAAGTTAGACTTATACAGTCCTGCTCTTACAGTTTAGTACATATAAGCAGTGTTCGACAAATCACCCAAAAATCTACTCGCCCAACCAAAAAATCTACTCGCCACCTAGTCCCGCCCCCCAACTCCGCCCCTAATCCCGCCCCCAACTCCACCCCTAGTCCCGCCCCCAACTCCGCCCCTAGTCCCGCCCCCAACCCCGCTTTAAAATAAAATATATAAATAAAATACATTTAATAAATTCCTAGTCAGAATAACATTCGTTTTTGACATAAATGTATTTATTGTAGTACATTATACTACAATTAGTCGTGTGTGTGTGTGTGTGTGTGTGTGTGTGTGTGTGTGTGTGTGTGTGTGTGTGTGTGTGTGTGTGTGTGTGTGTGTGTGTGTGTGTGTGTGTGTGTGTGTCAATGTCGGATCTAGAAATAAAAGCCAGATGTAAATTACTAGTTTCCTGAACCCCTTAACCAGTGTCTGGACGTCTGCGCTTCACAGAGAGAGACAGAGAGAGACAGACAGACAGACAGACACACACAGAGAGCGGCACACCCACACACACACACACACAGAGAAAGAGAGACACACAGAGAAAGAGAGAGAATGAGAGACACACACACAGAGAGTGAGAGACAAAGAGAGAGTGCGACAGAGAGAGCGAAGAAGAGAGTGCGACAGAGAGGGAGAGGGTGACAAAGAGAGGGAGAGGGTGACAGAGAGAGGGTGACAGAGAGAGGGAGAGGGTGACAGAGAGAGGGAGAGGGTGACAGAGAGAGGGAGAGGGTGACAGAGAGAGGGAGAGGGTGACACAGGGAGAGGGTGACACAGGGAGAGGGTGACACGGAGAGGGAGGGTGACACAGGGAGCGGGACAGGGTGACACAGGGAGAGGGTGACACAGGGAGAGGGAGAAGGTGACACAGGGAGAGGGAGGGGGTGACACAGGGAGAGGGTGACACAGGAAGAGGGTGACACAGGGAGAGGGAGAGGGTGACACAGGGAGAGGGTGACACAGGGAGAGGGAGAGGGTGACACCAGGAGAGGGAGAGGGTGACACAGGGAGAGGGTGACACAGGGAGAGGGTGACACAGGGAGAGGGAGAGAGGGTGACACTCACAGACACACAGACACTCACTCTCACTCAGACAAACGCACATACACACACACACACACAGTCTGTCACACGCACACACACACACAGTCTGTCACACGCACACACACACACACACACACACACGCACACACACTATTTCCCCTGCTTAGAGCAGGGAGAGGCTCCAGTTAGGGGATTTCCCCTGCTTAGAGCAGGGAGAGGCTCCGGTTAGGGGATTTCCCCTGCTAACAGCTGAGCTGGCCATCAGAGCAGGAGAAGAGCAGGGCTCGGGGTTTCCTTAACAGCTGAGTGCTTGTGTGACAGATCGGCAGACTGTCCGCAGAGGCGGCATACCGACGCCGTGTGGGGTGAGGGGGGGTCACGGAGGCCGGGAGAGATTGGGGTGAGGGGGGGGGGGTCACGGAGGCCAGGAGAGATTGGGGTGAGGGGGGGGGGTGGTGGATGGCCCGATTGGAGGGGGTGGTGGATGGCCCGATGGGAGGGGGGGGGTGACAGATGGCCCTGCAGGGGCCTGAGGCAGACAGGCGTGGAAGGGGCTGGCTGCCGTAAGGGGGAGGAGTGGAAGCGCTGAGGAGGGAAAGTTGCTGAGAGGCGGGGGAGGAGCGAAGGCACTGCTTAGAGAGCTGGAGGCGGGGTAATCTCCCCAACAACATGAACCCGCCTCCGGCTTTTTTTTTTTTTTTCTCCAGCGCGAGCGGGGGAAATTTAAAAAACACACGTGTGCTGCTTGGGACAATATTTACGCGCCCGGGGGTTAAATCCACACACCCCGGGCTTGTAAATGTATATAATTGTCGAACACTGCATATAAGTATAGCTCCTATCAAAAATAGCAATAAGAATCACAGGCCCCTATCTAATCTGCAATGAAGCAGACTTTCTCATATTGTGTATACAGATGTACTATAGTAAGCGCCGTCCCCGGCACTGTGGACAAACAAGCAAAAGTGTGCGGCGCTGGGTACAGAGCCTCCTGCGATCGCGCCACTGGGGGTCCATGCTTCTCAATGGGACTCCTGCAGCATTAATCCTTCAGTGCTGTGACCATCACGCTAGAGTCACGGCGAGCGGCCGCGACACCAGATGTTAACTCTTACTACATCTGCATTTTATTTCAAGTAATTTGAAAAGAGATTTTTCTCGCCCACTGGAAGACGCCATTGCAGCCTAGTAAATACTGAATAGAGGCTTTAGAGAAAGGCCAAACGGGGGACTAGCGAAAGCAGAGATTATAAATTAGGAATACTAATCAGGAGCTGATCAATAATCCTGGAGTTGAAATTGTTGGGTTGTTTTGTGAGGCACAATGCCCCCTTTCGATATAGTGAGGTATAACATAGATAACAATGCATCAACTTCCATTCACCTGAATTGCCAACTGTGTGCTATCCTGATTTGTACAACACTGAATAATGACGACAGAGTCAAATGACTCTGTACTGCAAGGATTATAATGTTAAAGCAAGTACTGTAGTTAAACATGGGCAGAGTTGAATGAAAAATATTGTAAAAAATGTTAAATGTTTACTGCTGCTACGACAAGTTATTTGTAACACCGACAATCCATTCGTGGATTCTCAATCCGTTGATGGATTTTAAGAATCCAATCTGCAAATTGGTAAAATCCACCAGCAGATTGCATCCAATTGCAGTTTTTGATTAATCTGTGTGGATTGAAACTGTAACAGTCAATCGGCGGATTTTACACCGTGGAATGGATTTCGAAAGGCAAATTCGGAAAAATCTGGGAAGCGGATTTGGACTGATTCACCCATTTCTAGTTATAAGCCCTTGGTTAGGAGAAAGAAATCAGACAAGAAGGTTGAACGTACAATAAAATGTAGCATGATCAGACACCTCCATAATGTGACTGATGTGTTTAGGAAGAAAATACAGACGAGACAGACATTTACTAATGTGTCAGAGGTTAGGACCAACTATTATAAAATAAGTTGCTGTTTTGTTGTTATTAAACATTTTCATAGAATTTAAAAACGTCAAACCATAATTAAACAATGCAGCATGGTGTATACACATTATAACACAAAGCAGATTGTTCCACAAAATAATATATACTTTTTGAACTGAAGGTCATACAATAAAAATAATGAAGGCTCAAAGGATGAAAAATACCATGCCAAACTCCTAAAATACAGAGGAAATCTTATTTGTTGTCATTTAGTGTCTTTTTTTCCTCAGTTTAGGTATGAAGTACAATTTAGATGACATCTTTCTGCACAGTTATAATACGCAGTAAAGTTACCATATAAACAAAAAAAGATTTAGCCAACAAAATAGCGGACATGAAAATTCTTCCATTTTGCCAAACGCCACCTTAGCAGCTGTAGATGTAATTTCACGGCCTCAAACAAACCTCTCCAGCAACTTTCAGAAGCATTTATAATCTCCAATAAAATAGGCAATGATAGTCATTGAAATTGGCTCAAAAACAACATTACAGTACACATTACTTCTCTACATTCCCACAATAAACAATAAATTAACTTAACTCATTAACGAACATTAACCTTTTCACTGCTTAATACAGGGGTTTTCAACTCCAGTTCTCAATGATATCTCTGCTCCAATCAGTTGCCCAGTCTTTCAGGAAGCCACTGATCCTAAACACCTGACCTGTTTGCGGGTCTTGAGGACTGGAGTTGAGAACCCCTGGCTTAATACATTGCATGGTTTCCTGTAAACTGCATGTTCCGTACTTCTCATCTGAATCAATCAACGTTTGGCAATTCATTTCCATTGTTAGTCCAGAATGGGACCACATATGGTGTTATCTACCTCCAATTTCGTTGCAGGCAACTGTTCAATAAACCAATGCACATTACACATATAAAAATGAGGGAGTCCTGACAAAAAGCAATTTTATCTTAAAGCTGGGAAAGCTAGATTTATGATGAGAAGTAATGTTCAATTTCAGCGGCAGGCATGGCAGATGGCAAAAAAGGAAAACTCCTGATATAGAGGTCAACTTAGGTGACTCATTCATTTCCCAATTAAGTATTTCTGCATTTTATAAATAAATCCCTTCAATGTCTGAGGGGTCAGCAGTGTTACGTACACCTTTCCTGCAGTGAGGAGTACAGGCCCACAAAATGTAATAGCAGGCCTATAATAATTTGTTGAGAAAGAAAACTTTAGAGAAAGAACAAGTCAAAGGCTAAATTCACGACACTCCTTTAAAATCAGGGGAAATGACGACATTACCTAAAACAGAACTGGACGTTATGGGCCTCATGCAGAGAGCATCGTTATTGCAAAACTCGCCATTTTTTGTTCAATTTCCCTCAGAAAACGGCATAAAATGGCGAGTTGCGAAAAACGCGCCTTTTTTTTATTTCTATGTTTAAAACTCGCCTCGCGGCTGGCGAGAACCTCAATCGCGCCATTTTTAAAACTCTCCGAATGCAGAGAGGTGCGAACGGCAAGTAGCGGCTGTTCGCGCCAAAAAAAGGCGCGATTCTCGCATTTTTGCCGCGCCACGAAAATATGGCAAGATGGCGCTCGCCGCCTATAGTAAAGGGGAAAAAAAAGGCGCGAATTTGTTTTTACACGTTTCTGAAGCGCGCATCTCGCCAATTTAAACTCGCCAGACGCATCCATGTTAAACATAGCAGAATTCGCACTTTTCTGCATATGGAGAATAAAACTCTCCAAAAAAGCTACTTTTTATGAAATTCGCCATTTTTAAAATTCTATGCTCTCTGCATGAGGCCCTATGTTCCCTTAGTAAACGCATTATTCAGTCTAAGGTAATCGTATGCAAAAAATAATCTCATGTTTTTTCAAGGTAATGTTGAATTACAATTATTTTTTCTTATATCAAATTCTATGGATTTCTGATGACACAAGCCCCTGCCCCATAGAGCCTACAGTCACAAACTTGACTTGCCTAGGGAGCTGACACTGGGATTTGAACATCAAGCTTAGTGGCATTGTTTGCAGAGTCAGTGCCTTTACTCACTGAGCCACTCCTTCAGCCCCAACTAATGTGCAACATTATGTATGTCTTAGTAGAGCTATAGAAAAAGAGAGAGTATATATTACATATTTTTATCATTTAAATTAGCGTTATGCTCAGGTGTATATTTTCCTCTCCTGCAAAAGCCCTACTTCAAGGTCTGGATCAGAGTAATGCCAGAGATAGCTAAGACTTCAATAACTGTATAGCTGTTCAATAGCTGTATTTCCTTGCGTTAATGTTTAATGACTAATGGATGAATATCATTTAAGCCACAATAAACTAATTTGCATGCAATTTACAATAACAGCCATTACAAATAACGCCATGATTTTTACAGGGGTAAAGATTTGTTAATGTCAGATTATTTGTTGTACTAAATAATGTGTTATGATTATAAGGCATTCTAATATCCCATTATAACATTACATTAAACAGAGCTTGGTGAAATCTAGCCAAAAGTACTGATCATTTACCAGAAATAAAGTGTACAATCTTATGATTGTTTGCAATATATTAGATTAGTTAACATTACTACATTTGGTTTGGTGTATTGGAAAAGCTGTCACAATGTATACCACAGGTATGTTATACAATTATAATGCATGCAGTAAAATCCCAAATGTTTGATAGAAAGTATTGTGCATTAATGGCTAATCAAGCTGATGGCAGCTAACTCACACGTGGCTATGTAACAGCTCTTCTATGACAGAATGGCCAGTGACACAATTTATACTTTCCATTTTTGTCTTTTATGTCGGTTGCTTCTATTTTCCTAATCTTAATGGTATTGTAGTACTGGAGTACCCCAGAAATATATGGGCTTTACTTCCATTAGTACAGTATGTGCTCACAACCCATTTCAGCAGTGTGTGTGTGTGTGTGTGTGTGTGTGTGTGTGTGTGTGTGTGTGTGTGTGTGTGTGTGTGTGTGTGTGTGTGTGTGTGTGTGTGTGTGTGTGTGTGTGTGTGTGTGTGTGTGTGTGTGTGTGTGTGTATCCATGTATCATCTGAGATCAGACTCCAAAAGACTGTTCATGGTCAACATTGGGAAACGCTGCTGCTGGCGTCAGGGTCGGAGGACTTTCACATCCTGTTGCAGCGGGCTCAGAAGCAGGAGGTGTCTCGTACTACTCGGCTCATGATCTGAAGGTTACCTCAGCTGACGGTGACTCACCCCAATGGTACCATTACAATGTTGCAAAGATACCTTTTACATTACATGTATTCTATTTTTAACCATCTTGTAAGTGGGCATTGTCTTCCCTCTTTTTTATAATAAATCCTATTTTTGTGGTAAGGCACTAGGGTTGTGCGCTGTTTCTTTCCTCATACATACATACATACATACAATATTATAATGTGATGTTTTATATAAAAATATATATATATATATCTATATATATTGCAACATTGCCATACATTTCTATTATAAACCACCTTCCACTTAAGTTTTTTAGGGCTAAATCAATGGCCCAAAATGCAATTTATTGCACATTCCTGTATAGAAGGGGGGCATATTTTATGTAACCTGCTCAATTCATGTATGCATGTAATCATTGCTATTTCAATTTTGCTCTGGGTTATAAAATTGGAATAATGACAAGAATTTCAAAACAGGCATTTCATTTTAGATTGGAGAAATGCATGTGTGTTTTTTCATACAAGTTTATTTGTGCAGTGAACATACATTTGTCTTTGATGATCTATCTCAGATGAACTCTTTCTTATTCTATGCTCCCGAGGAGCTGTCCTTTAATAAACCCCAGATCAATCACTAGAAGAACATATTGCCATTTTCACAAGTGCTGTAGGTCCTTTGTAAGGATGGGCGAAACTGTCGCAATCAGTTATCCGGAATTTCGCAGATCATTTAGAGAAAACCCGCCCCACACACTAATATACGCATGCGGATTGTATACTTAAAAATCTGGAAGGATTCCTTCAAATCCGTTATTGATTAAAATCCAGACTATTTTTTTTTAGAATCCACAAACGGATTCTTAATCCATTTGCCGATTGTTAAAAAGCAACTAATAGAGAGAGATTTCTAATTGTATTAGCAGTTGTATATATATCCCCTCAAGAGTCCCTCCAAACAAATTAGGGAGACATGCCTGTGTTGAAAAAGGAGTACACCAGAGGTACCGTGGGAGATATGCAAATTATGGCTATGCAACGTATATTTAACTGAGTCCCATCCCACACTTCCTAAAATGACTTTCATACCAACTATATAGCATTGATAATAAGCCTGTAGCAACAACCTAATGACTGGAATGGTGTCAGACCCAACAGGACTAGAATCCACAACCAATGCTGTTCCAGGCCACCGCTCTAGAAGTGTTAGATAAACCAGCTGACAGGTAGCATTGCTGTTACATCCTACTTTTGTGCTTCTCACTTCTCACACATCTAGCTATTAGAATATCTCACAGGTATCTCAGGTGTGTTCCACAAGGAATATTAAACTGTCAACAAATAAGTGGAAGTGGTCTCCTTTTAAAGGAAACCAGGAGGAATGAGCTACTACAGGTATATGCACTCATTCACTGTGCCATCTGCCAGAGTGCCAGACATATACTGAATTAAAATACTTAATTTTACACTAAATAAAACTGCAGGAAGTGATTCCACTTGCTTCCCACAGCACACAAAGTGTTATTGGTTTGACAAGTTTAAAGTACCTTAGGAATGGGGTATGGTGTCACACCCAACAGGATCAGAAGTTGAAGCCACACAATCTCTGTTATTCAGAACAACAGCTCTAGTAGGGTGAGCATACCAGCTCATGGGTAACAGTGCACACTGTCTACTAACAGCACAACTCCAAGGGATATCTATTTTGTTGATTGTATTTGTAACCTAGAAAGCACTTCAAGCACAAAGTAATAATATGTACTGAAAACTATGAGTTACTGAGGCCAGGTGACATGAAATAAAAGTTGAACAGAACATGGGCAACCAAACTCTACAGGGTTAGAATAAAATGGGAGCCACCACTGCTGCTCTAGGGATTACACAGTTCTAACTGCAGTTTGAGAAGCAAGCACTATTATTATTTGTAGACAAATAAATATTCTTGGTACTATCTGGGTGTTATACATTTTCATCTTATTAGACCACATATGTGCAATCTCGTTTATATAGATTGTACAGGGGGCATTAAATCCCTTCTATGTACCCATCAATTTAAGCAGATAGGGTCTCTTTCAGGGTGACTGCACCTCTGAAGAAGCCAACATGTAATTTAATGCAGAGGTGTGCTGTGATGGTGATGAGGTAATCAGGCTCTCAAATAAAGGTTAAGCCCATTTGATTATCTCTAATCCATGTTTTGGGGTTCAAGAGTGTCAGCTCTTGAGCCCAACTGTTGAATTTGAATAACCTGTAATTATGCGACAATAAAGACTGTTTATGTTTTTGCCTTTCCAGGGATGCCAGCGAGCAGGGATTGCTAGGGTCTGAGTTTCAAGGGGGGTTTTGTGGAGAAAGTGTTGTCAGAATGTGTCTAGGTAGTCAGAGTCCAGAGTTACTGAATACCCCAAAAATGCACCTGAGAATCATGCTTTATTCCCGGATACTTATAGCACATTGTCCCAGAAATATCTCCCCTTGAAAATGATTGCGCGACTCACCGCTAGGGTTCCCTGCTTCAGCACAGCCCAGAAAGGTAAATGGTGCAAAGGTTTGAAAAGTGTCCCTGTATCTATGAGGGGTCCCTAGGTTATGGAGGATACCCAGTTACTGCCCAGGTCACCCAGAACCTATACTGGGGTTCATGGGTTCTCCAACCATAAATAAGGTTGTGAGGGGATTTTTAAAGTCCAGTCCAAGTCCATGGTATAGTGTGTGGGGAGTATAGGCTAATAGAAAATAAAGTGCAGCTTTTTATTCTATTCCCCATACCCAGAGACTTAGGACCTGTAAAAGTATATTTTTATTAACATTTGTGTTTGGTATAAAATGTACTGTTGTGCACGGTATTATGAGCTGGGACTTTCAGGACCAATGTTCTGAGAGGCCACTGGGCTACCAACATGGTGCCAGTAAGTCTGTTCAGACATCGGACATGAAAGCCACAGATGATACCTAAGTTGTGAAAAACATTTGGGCAGGAGGGAAGGGCTCAAGTACCCACGTCCTGGGATGAATGGAAGTCCTCCAGACTAACATTTGCCCCACCAGACTTGGAGGAGCTTAACCAGTGGGTGGCATCTGAATAGCAAGTGGCTAAGGTGGCAAACTTCTGCATGTCCTTGCCTGATTCAGAATCCCTGCTTGCCCGACTTCACAGGACTGGCATCGC
This sequence comes from Ascaphus truei, assembly GCF_040206685.1. NCBI lineage: Eukaryota > Metazoa > Chordata > Amphibia > Anura > Ascaphidae > Ascaphus > Ascaphus truei. The sequence continues at coordinate 222,026,849 of NC_134487.1, forward strand.
TCTGATTGGCTGGTAAGAAAGTTCCCATGCTGTGATTGGCTGTAGTATTTTGTGAGTGAACTCCAAAATACTATAACAAAGCTCTCAGCCAATCACCCGAGAGGTTATCAAGCGCCAGAACTGCAGCGGGAAATTTGAAAGTGGAAAAAGATGCCTCTTCACGAATAACAGAGGCTTCAGAAAAATCAACTCTCAATATTTTCTAATTCCAGCTTTTTGGGACAAAGTTCTCATAATAGAACGTAGTGGTCACGGCTGGTATTTCAAGCTGATTTTATGTCCAGGACATTTGGAGCTAAGTCCCGATCAAGCAGATTCAAGTCCTCTGGAGAGATGGGAGCTGTGGCATCTGGAACTTCATGCCGATTTTTGGTTCCAGGACATTTCGGGCTACGTCCCGGTCAACTAAAGACTTTTGTTTCAAGTATCATTTAGCTAGGAAAGTCTATTTTTTTACCCCAGTTCCCAAGTAATTGTGTCTCTTCTTATGTAGTTTGTGTGTCATAGTGAGTATGCCTTTTCCTGCGAATAAATTTGCCTGTTTTGCTCATTTGGTGATTTGGTAGATGGTGCTTCACCGGTAAGTGCTCTATTGTATAAGAACAATATATTCCCAATGTCCATAATAACTGTATAATAACAGAGATCACGCAAGGGAGATTAAGGGACCTAGTGGTGCCCACCTGGCTACCACAGAGATTGGTCACCTGGTAAGCGATTACCTACCTATAGGGTTTAGATCAATAAAACAGCAGGCACTGAAAAGGTAAATACAGAGGGGCTGTTGCCATTTACCTGACAGGGAAAAACTCAGCAGCGTGCAATCCTCAATGGTAGAGATCAGGACATGTAGAAGGAAAGGAGCACAGCTTCCGCATCAGTGGATAAAAAATAGATAGGGCAACTCCAGATTAAATAAAATTTTATTTATTGCACAATCAGCTTAGCAATGAAGGTGTAGGAAACACACCGACATGTTTCATCCAACAGGACTTTATCAAGGTGTAAGGGAATAAGCATAAGCATACATTTTATAAGATAAAATTTGCGCCAAAAACCGCCTGAGAATGACATCATCAACATGCATCCCAAAACAGGGTTGCATTGATAATGTGCCACTCTGATTGGCTGGTAAGGTCAGCTGACATAACATTGAACAAAAACAACTTTCAACTATCTGAAAAAACGAACAATAACAAAAGCAATAATACACAATGTGAATGAATCAAAACAATGTTAAAAAACGCATAATCATGTTATATGCCAGATGGAAACATTATACTATAATGGAGCATGATGAAAAAATATTATCTAGAGATAATATCAATGAAATATGACTAATTGAAAAATATGTAAACAGACCAGCCAAAAAGATGTAACATGCTGACCCGAATGTATTCACCTAAAGCAGGCCTGCACAACATTCGGCCCGCGGGCCGCATGAAGCCCGCTGGGACTCCCTGTGCGGCCCGCGACGGCCCTCTCCGCCTCCCCTTCCCATCCACCTCCCCTTCCCTTCCTTGGTAGGGTGAAGCGGTGACGCGCTCAAGCGCTCACGCACTCACGCGATCTCTCTCCTCTCTCCTCTCACTCTCCTCCCCCGCCGAACCTGCTCCAGAAGCTGCAGTTGATGCGCGGACGCACTACCCCCCCCCCCCAAGCCCGCTCTAGCAGTGTGACCCGGAGCTTCCGGGGTCGGCTGCTAGAGCGCGCTTCTTAACTTCACCTTGCCCTGGTACTGGTAGCCGCACAGCTAGAACCTCCTGGCTGAGGCCTGCTTCTGCTGCCACCGTCTCGATCATGTAGGAGGGGTGGGGGGGTTGAGGATGAGTGGGACTGCTGAAGGGTGCTGGGGGGGACTGCAGAAGGGTGCCGGGGGAGATTATGAAGGGTGCTGGGGAGGACTGCTGAAAGGTGCTGGGGGAGACTATGAAGGGTGCTGGGGGGGAATGCTGAATGGTGGGGGGGGGGGGTTGAGGATGAGTTGTACTGCTGAAGGGTGCTGGGGGGGACTGCTGAAAGGTGGGGGGGGGGAGATTATGAAGGGTGCTGGGGGGGACTGCTGAAAGGTGGGGGGGGGGTTGAGGATGAGTGAGACTGCTGAAGGGTGCTGGGGGCGACTGCTGAAAGGTGCTGGGGGAGATTATGAAGGGTGCTGGGGGGGACTGCTGAAAGGTGCTGGGGGAGATTATGAAGGGTGCTGGGGGGGACTGCTGAAAGGTGGGGGGGGTTGAGGATGAGTGGGACTGCTGAAGGGTGCTGGGGGGGACTGCTGAAAGGTGCTGGGGGAGATTATGAATGGTGCTGGGGGGGACTACTGAAAGGTGGGGGGGAGGTTGAGGATGAGTGGGACTGCTGAAGGGTGCTGGGGGGGACTGCTGAAAGGTGCTGGGGGAGATTATGAATGGTGCTGGGGGGACTGCTGAAAGGTGGGGGGGTTGAGGATGAGTGGTACTGCTGAAGGGTGCTGGGGGAGATTGTGAAGGGTGCTGGGGGGAACTGCTGAAAGGTGCTAGGGGAGATTATGAAGGGTGCAGGGGGGGACTGCTGAAAGGTGCTGGGGGAGATTATGAAGGGTGATTGGAGGTGCAGGGGGGTGATTGGAGGTGCAGGGGGGGGTGATTGGAGGTGCAGGGGGGTTGATTGGAGGTGCAAGGGGGGTGATTTGAGGTCCACGGGGGGTGATTTGAGGTGCATGGGGGAGAGTGATGTGAGGTGCAAAGTGAGGTGAAAGGGGGGAGAGTGATGTGAGGTGCAAGGGGGTGAGTGATGTGAGGTTCAAGGGGGGTGATTTGAGGTGCATGGGGGGTGATGTGAGGTGCAAGGGGGAGAGTGATGTGAGATGCAGGTGCGGGAGAGTGATGTGAGGTGCAGAGGGGAGTGTGATGTGAGGTGCACGGGGGAGAATGATGTGAGGTGCAGGGGGGAGAGGGATGTGAGGTGCAGGGGGGTGGGATGTGTGTGGAGTTCAGGGGGTTATTGTGTGTTTGATGTGGAGGGGGAGTATTATGTGTGTGGGTGAGGGGGAGAGATGGGGGTATGAGAGATTGATGGGGAGTATCGCAAAGGTTGATAGTGAGGGGTTCTGGTGGAGATATGAGGATGATGATGTGAGGTGCTGGGGGAGATATATGAGGATGACGATGAGAGGTGCTGGAGGAGAGATGATGATGATGATGATGATTTTACCCGTGCGGCCCAATTTTTTTTTCCTTGGAGCAGTTCGGCCCTTCTCACTTTACGAGTTGTGCAGGCCTGACCTAAAGCATATATAATACCCTCTTTCTACAAATAACCAAACCAAAAAGGGTAAAAAAAAAATCACCCACGTTCGGATTTACTGATTCTGAGTTCAAGACTAATTGGAAATGTATTCTGAATGAGTGTTCCTTTAAATTGATCAAATTGATCATTAATTCTAAGACAACAGAGAAAATGGTTATTGAAAAGGAAGCTAAAGTGTTACAGAAGAAATTATCCAAATTTTCTAAGATGGAGGGCTTTCAGGACTGTGATCAGACTTTAGCCAAATCCATTAAGGATTTGGAAAAAGAGATTATGAGGAAAAAACAGATCAAATATGAGAGGGATAAGCTTGATTATGAGCATAACCAAGTATATGCATGGGAGAAGATTAGTCAGCCCAGAAGATCTAACAATAAGGGGCACAATCAGGTTTCTCTACACCCCCAAATAAATCTGCTAATACTTCATGGTCTAAAATATCTATTCTGAAAAAAAAATCCTCTCCAAATGATTTGCAAAATATAGAATCTGATCTGTCCGATACGGACACACTGGACAACTCAGTCTCATTTTCGGACACTCGTGGTCAACAAGATAGACCGAAGGGTCAATGTACATTTTGGGGGAAAGGTAATAAGGATCAGGGTGCTAAATCACGGGGAGGACATTATTCAGACCTTATGAGTAAACAATCTTCAAAAAACGAAAGGCGACCAGAAGGGGCAACAAAAGATCGAAGCAAGGGATTCCCAAAGAAGCGGAAGATGAACTTCTGATTGATAATGGAGTTATTAATATCTCCAACAATGAATTGACAAAGGATGAACTTTCACTGTTGAATAAGGGGTTGAAGTTCGCCCCTGATACTAATTTTCATATATTTAATACAGTAGTGGATCTACATAAATTTTAAGAAGTTTTTCAATAACAAAAATACAACTGCTACTAACAATTCTTTATCCACAGTCGATGATGATGTGGAACTTAAGGATGATGAGTCTGGTCTTAATTCTAATTCTTTTTCTTTCAGAGAATATTGTGTGATTCAGGATATGGAGGAACTAAGTGGGATTGACTCTGAGGACTATGATCCTGACAGGTTTTTGGGCAGGAAGGACTCTGGTCTAAAGAGGAAGTCCCACTTCTTTCCTTCATTTATTAAGGCTAAATTCTTGTTGACTTTTGAAAGTTTAGTGGAAAGAGATCTTATTCTTCTACATATAGGTTTTATGTTTGATTTACTCAAACATACTCACTACGGGAACAATCTTACTGTAGGGGAGCTTCAGGCTCTCAAAGATTTGAGTTCTAATATATCTCTTATCATTAAAAATGCTGATAAGGGGGGAGCAGTTGTAGTGCAGCAGAGGGAGGACTATCACAGGGAGGCTCTCCACCAGCTCTGTGATACTTGTTCCTATGCTGTACTGCAATCAGAACCAACCCAGAGGTTCCTTGGTGAACTAAGGGAATTACTTGATAAGGGCTCCATGCTTGGGGTCCTCAATGATAATGATATGGAATTTCTATATAATGCCACTCCCACCACGGCCGTGTTTCACCATCTCCCAAAGATTCATAAGTCGCTGATCTCCCCCCCTGGGAGACCGATTATTTCCAGCATTGAATCTTTGGGAGATGGTGTTTCACGGTACGTGGATATTTTCTTACAACCAATTGTGCAATTTTTGCCCTCTCACATTATTGATAGTGGAGACCTTCTTACACAAATTCAAGGGATAACTTGGAAGCGGAACTGTATAAGGGTCACACTTGATGTAACCTCGCTCTACACCATGATTTCTCATTCTCAAGGGGTGGCAGCATTTTCTCTCTCGTTCTGATTTAATCACCTGCACATGTCACTTTTATTTTGGATTCTATCTTCTTTCTTCTCACTCACAACTAATTTTTGTTTGATGGGGTTCATTATCTCCAGAAACGTGAGACGGCAATGGAGACGAGCTTTGCTCCTTATACGCCAATCTCTTCATGGGGTGGTAGTCGTTCCACGTGTTTGGAGATATGAACATTTATAGGGAGCCCATTTTATTTTATAAACGGTTTATTGATGATTTGTTTATTTGGGAAGGGGATGTTTCTACACTATTATTATTTATTAATACACCTAATATTAATGATTATAATCTTCACTTTAAACATGCCTTCAATTATCATCACATACATTATCTAGATTTATACTTATATGTCGATAATTCACTGAATATCCAGACGGATGTTTACCGCAAACCTAACTCACGGAATGCTCTTTTACGAGCGAACAGCTGTCACCCCAAAACCTTTATAAGAGGTATACCGAAAGGGCAACTGATGCTCCTTAGGCGCAATTGTTCCACTGAAGAAGTGTATAACATTCAAGTTCAAGATCTTTAGGATCGGTTTATTGAGCGAGGTTATAATCATGACGATCTTATTAGATCTATTCGAATTTCACTACAGACAGAAGCAAACTTCTCAAACTGCCCCCTAAGAAATCATTACTCAATGAATGTCCCTTGTTTATAACTTTGTATAGTAATCAAGGTGAACAGATTAAACAGATATTGAGGAAACATTGGTCTATTCTTTCCCTGGACCCTGTCCTTAAGTCTATTGTTTCTATGGGCCCAAAGGTGGTCTTCAAAAAGGCTAGAACAGTAGCTAGTTCCATATCACTGAGTCTATTTAGATCGGTCTCTGTGAGTAGACCTACCCTTCCCAAAGGGTCATATAAATGCAACAAATGTAAAATATGTAACAAAATGGACTCTTCTAATACGTTTGGCTCCACTGTAACAAGAATGACATATAAATTATCAACATTTATTAATTGTAATTCAACTTTTGTCATTTACTTAATAACATGTGGATGCGGGTGTCAATAGGTTGGTCGGACCACCAGGTGTTTGAAAATAAGAATGATGGAGCATCTAAGACTGATATCGAGTGGAGATCTCAATCACCCAGTTTCAAAACATTTTAGTCAATGTTTAAAGGGTGGCCCGGGTAACGTTAAGTTCCAGGGCATAGAGTATGTTGTAACTCTACCTAGGGGTGGCAACAGAATCCAGCAATTAGATCGACGTGAGGCATTCTGGATATTCACTTTGAGGACCAGAGTGCCTCACGGTATGAATATTGATTGGGACCTTACCCACTTTTTGTTATATAAATTATCTATCAGGTTGATCATGCTCTAAATATCGTTGCTCTAGATATCGTTGTATGATGACATCCTTTCTCATTATGGACATTTGTCCATTTTCTCTTATGGACATGTCTTTAATTCTGCTAGCCTCAGAAGGCTCCTATTTGGATATGAGGGAATTATTATATGCCCTCACCATAGTCTATGGTTAGTTTTTTTTAGAAATATGTGATGATGTTGGGATATTCACTCTTATGGTTATAGATATTTATTATTAGAACGATCTATTATATGATTGGATGGTTCATGTTGCCTTAGGAGTCATTGCCCCTGATTTATTATCTCGTTATTCTGTATTGTATGTCATCCTTTGTCTTTGTGCAATATTCTCATTGGGATGTCAGGTATGTTGTTTATAGATCAGGAAGATGATTGTACCTCATTAGTTATTGAGACTCTCCTGACTGTATGTATGTGTGTATTTATGTGTATATATATGTATATATGATCTTATGTATACATGTATGTATATCCCTTTGGTTTGGTTATTTGTAGGAAGAGGGTATTATATATGCTTTAGGTGGATACATTCGGATCAGCGTGTTACATCTTTTTGGCTGGTCTGTTTACTCTACATATTTTTTTCAATTAGTCATAGTTCATTGATATTATCTCTAGATAATGTTTTTTCATCATGCTCCATTATAGTATAATGTTTCCATCTGGCATATAACATGATTATGTGTTTTTTTAACATAGTTTTTATTCATTCACATTGTGTATTATTGCTTTTGTTATTGTTCGTTTTTTCAGATAGATTAAAGTTGTTTTTGTTCAATGTTATGTCAGCGGACCTTACCGGACAATCAGAGTGGCACATTACCAATGCAACCCTGTTTTGGGATGCATGTTGATGATGTCATTCTCATGCCGTTTTTGGCACGAATTATATTTTATAAAATGTATGCTTATGCTTATTCCCTTACACCTTGATAAAGTCCTGTTGGATGAAACATGTCGGTGTGTTTCCTACACCTTCATTGCTAAGCTGATTGTGCAATAAACACAATTTTATTACATCTGGAGTTGCCCTATCTATTTTTTATCCACTGATGCGGAAGCTGGGCTCCTTTCCTTCTACATATCCTGATCTCTACCATTGAGGATTGCATGCTGCAGAGTTTTTCCCTGTCTCTTAATAAATGTATAACTTTTTAACTAATTTAGTTAGGTAAATACATCACGGATAATTGTATTACATTAATGTATCCTCTATTTTGCAGCTCTTTGTAGGTACTTTCTCATTATTTTTAATTGTATACTGTATGTATTAAAAGTTACTTTGTCCAGGTCATTGTACATCTCTAAGGGGTATTTTACCCACTTGGAGTATTTAGGAGTGCACCTCATCTAAAAGATGTGCCGTCCGCAGCTTGATACAGTCTGGGGCAATGATCTCTGTGGCAACTATACTCTCACTACTCACAAACCCCGGTGTTAGCGTCAGACTCTGCGCAGCTGCCTGATAACGCTCCCCTTCCCGGTTCTCATGTGCTAGTGTAGCTTGCAGTGTTGCACCCAGTACTCGCGTGCTGTCTCTGCTCCCTGCTCCACGAGGCAGATGCCTCTCTCAGCGCAGTTTGATGACGTTATGCTGTAGCCAAAGCGTTCCCAGCTGATCTCCCAGCTACTGACGGACGTGCCCGCTCCAACTCCTCCCTCTCCAAACGCATTTCGTGACTCAATGCGGTCACTTCATCAGTGGTGACTGGTCAAGCTGCGGACGGCACTTTGTCAGCTGTCTTATCACAGCCTGGCTTATGTGAGTAAGCATTTGGCTGTTTTTACTATATTTTATTGTTATTAAATTTTATCAAATCTGCACCATCATTTCCCTTGTTATCTCCTTTCTGGGAACACACAGGGAATATCCCTAAGGGGAGCTGCTGTGAGTGAACAGAAGAGTGAGCCGACACTTAAAGAAAAACACGTAGGATTCATGATATCTGGGAAAAAAGAAGTTGGTTAAAGCACAGATTCTCTCAAAGGAACACTGACACAATATGTTTGTAAGTTTATTATTTTAATCCTATTCTGGAGGCGTTCAGTGGTTCGTGTGGCTGCGCAATGGTCTTTTCTCTTTTGTTTATTGCATTATAGGAGGAGCACGGAAGCAATAATCTGCAATTGAACCATTACTTCTTCCACAACAAGAATTATATAAAGAACTTTCCCCAACCATATGGACTGACCTTTGGACTGGGGTATTGTTGTCATTTGGGACGCCGGGTTACTGCATTTTGTGTAAAATTGTTGGTTATACGTATTTGTGGGAAATTCGTTAGGCAGGGACCCTGTGGCAGCCTTCACTTAACTATAAGTTGTTTATTCATTCATTGTAAATTACATGTTAATGGTCTTAGCGCTGAGCTTTAGGGTTCATTCACATTTCAATCACCTTATTTGTACACAGTTATGCGCTATGGAGCTTGTGCTTTTTTGTGTTTTGTTTTTCTAGATCTATGGTGGGTGGCTACACCACTTTCTTTTGAAGCAGCAAGGAGCTCCTGTGGTCAGTGTATCATTGGGACTCTCTCCTCCTCCAGACCACTACCAAGTGGAGACATTTGGACTTATCCTTTTTTTCTTTGGACACTATCTATTTATTTGTTGGTTATTTTTATTAATTTGCATATACTTTAAGTGTTTATATTAATTATTCACAGTTATTTACTATACTTAGTAGCGCTACATTTTTTGTGTGTTATATATATATATGTAGCCAGGTCCCCCTCTGCATTGACGGCCCCCCCCCTCTGGGCACTCACCGCGGTGGTTAGGAGGTTAGCCGCTGCTCGTGGAGAGGTGTGGGAGCGTGAGATAGCATAGCGCGCCGTTCTCTAGGACTGCAGGTTGCCAGGGAAGCGTGCGGTAGTGTTGCTAGGGCTCCGGCGGGTCCCGGTGAAGGGCGCCGCCATAGCAGATTGCGCACGTATGCGCAGTGGGAATTTCGGCGCAGAGGACCGGCAGTGAAGTTCGCGCATGCGCAGAACAAGCGCGCGAACGCTAGCCTACCAGGGAAGGCTCTTGGAAGGGACTACAAGTCCCATGAGCCTCGGGAGCGGCCCCATGACGCCAGGGAGCCAATAGGGCTGCAGGAGCTCCCTGCTTGAGGGAATTGATACTTTTCGCGCGCTGAGGCACGTTAGTCAGTGCATGACCGGGAGAGCTAGGGGAAGGAGGTGAGTGCAGGGGTCTGTGACCCGCTGCAATAGGCCAGAAAACCCCTAGGCCCCAGATAGGTCCTGACCTCTCCCAGCTTGTGGTGCATAGGGACTGGCCCTAAGTTAGTATCTATCCCTTTAGTGTTAGTGGTAGATAGGGACACAGCGGACGCTGCGCTCCCGGAACGGAGGCTTGGGCTCAGGCCTACGCCACCAAGACAGAGACTATATCCAGGGTGGGATCGCCCCTGGAGGACCCCGTGCGAGGAGACCCATGATCAGGAAGCATCAACAAGCGACTGATCCTTTGCGAAGTTGTTTGCTGACCCGAGCGCAGGAGCGCACGGCAGGTACCTCATAAGTGCACCAACCTATACCATCCTAACATTATCTATTCACATAGTGGCAGCGCTGACCACGGGAAACCAAGGGGTAGGCTGTGGACACGGTGTGGGGATACATTGGTGTGGGCGGGTATACTCCTAGTGGAGTAAGAGACACTGAGAGGACTGAGTTACCTGGGGGAGAGATAACCCCTAGCGGGGGAGTGTTATTAGTGTATGTTATAAGAGTGTGTTGTTGCCTGCATATATATTCTGCGTTACAGTAAACTGGTTATATATATTCCTGAGTACGTGGTTATTGTATATGTGGGTCCTGTGTAGCCAAACTTCTATATATCCCTAGAACCCTACACAGGTGGAGGCGCTGAAACCAAGAATGATCCAGAGGATTCACCCCAGGCTCTCACTGGCGGAGGCTCAGACTTCCTGTGAGCCTGACAGGTATAACGCACCACACGTGGTAACATATAGGTTCCCCCTTACATTCATATATACATATATGCGACTGGGTGGGGTGGAACACCCGTTACATTTGGAGGCGCTGCTGAGATTCAGACCTGGGGTGCTGTGACAGGGTGAAGTCAACCCCTATCAGTTATGCCTGGGAAACATTTGTCTCAGTGCTTCATCCAGCACTCATAAGGGTTAACTCAGGTGGAAGCTAGCTAATCATGATGTAAGCTGACACCTGAGAGCCAGCAAGGTAGATAAGGATCTTGTTACCAGCAGTAGCTGCCTGTGTCAGAGGAGAGCACATGGATAGATGTGCTGGTAGCCAGAAGGATACAGCACACTACTTACTGCAGCCAAAGTAAGATTTCTTTCATTTGTTTGCATGACAGCTTAAAAATACTCTTACGGTTTGGGTATGGTTTAGCCAGCCAGCCTGCTAGCTAGGACTGCTGTGTTAGTCAGTTTTCTCCCAACGTGGAGCAGGATTTATTTGCTTAAAGGGACAGTGTACCCGCATGTTATGTTGCTGTGGAGAAATAAAGCCACTGAACATTTTCATTTATCCTGAAACTACACGTGTGGACTGTTCCCTGACCTCGGCTACAGGCCGTCCTGCCACAGGTGGTGTAAGAAGTGGGATTTGGACAGGCCCTGTATCTGAAGGGCCACACGCACACAGACGGGAAAAAAAATGGAGACAATTTTTTCTCAGTTCCTTGAGCAACAGCTCCAGCTAGCAGAGAAACAAGTTGAGCGACAGGCCCAGCAAGATGAGCGACAGGCCCGGCGAGAGGAAAAGCTACTCCAATTGCTGGCCGAAGGCCCAGCCCCAGGCAGACCAGGGATTCCAAATAACCCACCGGTGATGCAGCATAAAATGAAGCCAAACGAAGACCCAGAGGCATTTCCCCTCACTTTTGAAAGGGTAGCCACGGCCCACGGCTGGACAGTTGATCGCTGGGTAACGACTCTGGCTCCACTCCTCATAGGGGAAGCTCAAGCAGCCTACCAGGCTCTTCCAGCAGACGAGGCCATGGACTATCAGCAACTAAAGGCTGCTATTCTGGATTGCCTAGGCCTCACTCCAGAGACCTACCGACGGCGGTTCCGGACAGTCAAATATACAAACAGAGACAGACCCCGGGTCGTAGCCCACCGCTTAGTAGACTTATGTACCAGGTGGATACAACCGGAAAAACATGACAAGGCAGAGATCCTTGAACAGTTTGTGCTCGAGCAGTTCATATAGATACTGCCCCCCTCCTCCCGCTCCTGGGTAAAAAGACACGCTGCATTTTCCCTGGATTCAGCGGTCCGCTTGGTGGAAAACTTCCTGGGCGACGACACCCAACAAGATAGCTGGGAACGGCCGGTGCAAACACCAGTTGCTTCCGGTGATGCTAGAGGCAGGAGAGCAGACAATCGAGGGGTCTACAACCCGCCAGCTCGGGAGATCCAGTCAACCCGATCGGAAGACCCTTTCCCATCTCGGAGGGTTCCTGGTACAAACTCCCGCAGAGACGCCCATCCTGGGTCCGAGGCCACTGGATCACTCAAGGGAGGCCGCCACCCACAGTATTCCCAGAGAACCTGGACTCCTGTCACCCACCTGGTGGAGAGGATAACCCCACCAACCAGAAGGGAGGACCCCATCCAACAGCGGAGAGGTCCAAACACCGAGCCCCGTCGAGAGCTTCCGCTGACGACCAAGGTTGCGGATTCAGGAGATGATGAGATGGACTGTTCATATGGCAGAACCACTGCCACAGCTTGTCTCCGAGGGGACCACAATCCGTGGTTAGTCCCAGCATCTCTGGAGGGGACAAAAGTAAATGCCATGCTGGACTCGGGCTCTGGAAAAACCCTGATCCTAGAGGGCCTAATTCCAAGCAATAGACTATCTTATGACTCTCCTTGGAATATCGAGTGTATCCATGGGGATACAAAGAGATACCCGACGGCGAACGTTCTACTGCGTATCCAGGATCAAGAGGCTAGCCTACTAGTGGGAGTTGCTCCCTGGCTACATGCTCCTGTTCTACTTGGCCGAGACTGGCCCTACCTCGAAACATTGTTGGCCCCTACTCCTACGGAGCCTACTTCTCTGGTACCGGAGAAGCCAGGAGACTTGTTCCCTTTTCCCCAGAGATTTTTCCCCGTAGACACCATGTCCCAAAGACACGTAAACAAAGACGTGCGGAAAAAGAGGACTGGTTAAGAAAGGCTGGGACTCTTGGTAACATTAGTCAGCCCAAAGGACTGCAGGTCATGGCCGGGGATGACCAGGGTGGGGAACAGATAGATACGGGAATTTTGCCAGACCTGGATCTTCCTGACTTCCGTCAGAGGCAGAGGGAGGACCCAGCTCTGGCTAGACAATATGAGAAGGTGGTACAGGTCAACAACAAGATAATGGATGAACAGGGTGTAAAAGTGTTTCCACATTTTGAACAGTTGAATGACATTCTATATCGTGTGAATAAGGTTACACAAACAGGGGAGGTCATTCGACAGATGCTAGTCCCTAAAGGGTTGATTAAAACGGTGTTCACCCTAGCCCATACTCTCCCATGGGGTGGTCATTTGGGCAGAGATAAAACCACGGACCGCATCTCGTCCCGGTTTTACTGGCCAGGCATACATGGTGACATCATGAAACTATGTGAGACATGTCCTGAATGCCAGTTAACTAGCCAAAAAGGACAGAAGCCGGCTCCCTTGGTTCCTCTGCCCTTGGTAGCCGTCCCATTCGAGAGAATTGGGGTAGATCTGGTTGGACCTTTAGAACCCTCTGCGAAGGGACATAAATTTATATTCGTTGTGGTAGATTATGCCACCAGATATCCTGAGGCCTTCCCCCTGAGATCAGCCACTGCTAAACAGGTTGCTCACAGGCTGTTAGAACTGTTCTCTAGGGTAGGACTTCCCCAAGTAATGTTAACTGACCAGGGAACAAATTTCATGGCAAAGTTAATGCAGGATGTCCTAAAGTTATTGGAGGTAAAATCCGTCCGGACCTCAGTCTACCATCCTCAGACTGATGGATTGGTAGAGAGGTTTAACCGTACTTTAAAAACCATGCTTAGGAAGTTTGTGGACACTGAAAAGCGAGCTTGGGATGAACTTCTCCCTTTCCTGTTGTTTGCGGTACGAGAAGTTCCCCAATCATCCACAGGCTTCTCCCCGTTTGAGCTCCTATATGGACGCCAACCTCGGGGTATTCTCGACCTACTGAAGGAATCCTGGGAGGAGGAGCCTTCCCCCTCCAAGAATACCCTTCAGTATGTCATAGACCTTAGAAACCGCCTAGACATGATAGGTCGGTTTGCTAAGGAAAACCTCAAATCTGCCCAAGAACGTCAAGAGAGGCAGTACAACCAAAATGCTCGCTTGAGGGTCTTCCAACCTGGGGACCAAGTGATGCTACTACTACCGACATCAGAGAGTAAACTCCTTGCGAAGTGGCAGGGTCCTTTCCAAGTTCTCCGCCGCACCGGGGAGGTGAACTACACTGGCGACACACTTTATCGCAGTGCGGCCAGATCCGCAAGCCGGGAGATTTCCCGGCTTGCTAGTGGCCGCCCCTCGGCGTGCCGCGCGTCATAGACGCGCGGTCACGCGTCTTCGGGAGCCTGCGCCCCCTGCACGCGCGTCCAGGGCTCCCCGAGGGAGCCCTGGTGTCCCGCGATCGCGGGACAGCGGCAGGGGGTTCCGGGGGACCCGGCGGACCCGGCAGCGGTAGGGAGAGCGCCCCGATCGGAGGGCGCTCTTCCGCTGCTTCGGCGCGCGCCCGTCACACTCGGGCGCGCGCCAGGCTACTGCTGCGGCACAGAACGGGCAAATGCTCGAATAAACTGTGCCGCAGCAGTATGAGATCTCTCAACCAGGGTCCAGGAAGGGTAAACAAATCTACCACGTGAACCTCCTGAAACCCTGGAAAACGATGAGATCGCTGTTCATCCACCCTCGGGAAGGAGAGACGGATTTGGGTCCGCAGCTTCCAAAGGGTAGTACGTACAATGACCTATGGAAGGGCAGTTAACAACGGAACAACGGAACAACGGAACAAAGGTCAGACCTACTAGAATTATGTGACCAGTTCCCAGATGTTTTTTCGGAGCTGCCAGGGCAGACTAATTTAGTGTCCCATAGGATTGAGACAGAACATGGCGTAAAAGTACGGTCCCGTCCCTATAGATTGCCAGAGGGCCGAAAAGACCTGGTAGAGAGGGAGATAATAGACATGTTGGAATTGGGCATGATCGAGGAGTCCCACAGTGAATGGTGTAGCCCTATCGTGTTGGTCCCTAAACCAGATGGGAAGGTGAGGTTTTGCGTGGATCTGCGAAAGGTAAATGCTGTATCCAGATTTGATGCATATCCAATGCCTAGGGTGAATGAATTGCTTGACTCGCTTGGGAAAGCAGATTATATCTCTACCCTAGATCTCACGAAAGGATATTGGCAGATACCTCTAGTGGAAGAATCCAAATGCAAAACTGCCTTCGCCACCCCTCTCGGGTTATACCAATTCGTCACTATGCCATTTGGGTTACATGGGGCTCCAGCCACGTTCCAAAGGTTAATGGACAAGGTACTACGACCCCATAGGGCATATGCTGCGGCCTACTTGGATGACATTGTCATCTATAGCAGACACTGGCAGTCTCATATAAAAGGTTAAGGGCAGTCCTAACGTCCTTAAGAGAAGCAGGGCTCACTGCAAATCCAAAAAAATGTGCCCTGGGTAAATCCACTACAAAGTACTTGGGCTATGCCGTTGGGGGAGGGATAGTAAGGCCACTAGCTAGCAAGGTGGCCGCCATAAAGGAAGTCCCCACTCCACAGACAAAGACACAGGTCCGCTCCCTTTTGGGGTTAGCAGGGTATTACCGGCGGTTTATCCCCAATTTTTCAGAAATATCTGCACCCCTAACAGATCTGACAAAAAAGAGTGCCCCGACCCAAGTTAAATGGTCTTGGGAGTGCCAAGATGCCTTTGACATGCTAAAAAAGTGCCTGTCAGAGGGCCCCGCTCTTCGGAGCCCAGATTGTAAAGAGCCCTTCATCATCCAGACGGATGCCTCAGAGGTAGGACTGGGAGCAGTGCTGTCTCAGCAATTTGATGGTGTTGAACACCCTATACTGTTCATCAGCCGGAAGCTGTTCCCAAGGGAAGTGAGGTATTCCGTTATTGAGAAGGAGTGCCTCGCTGTAAAATGGGCAATTGAGGCCTTGAGACATTATGTCGCCGGAGTACACTTCACCCTGGTCACTGACCATGCGCCCTTGAAGTGGTTAAACACCATGAAGGACACAAATCCAAGGTTGACCAGGTGGTATATGGCCCTCCAACCCTTCTCTTTTGATATTCAGCATAGACCTGGAAAAGACCATGGAAATGCTGATTTTTTGTCAAGAGAAGGAGTGGAGGGTCGGGCTTCAGCCGTGTGGGACACTATCCACACATAAACAGGGGAGGTATGTGACAGAGTGAAGTCAACCCCTATCAGTTATGCCTGGGAAACATATGTCTGAGTGCTTCAACCAGCACTTATAAGGGTTAACTCAGGTGGAAGCTAGCTAATCATGATGTAAGCTGACACCTGAGAGCCAGCATGGTAGATAAGGATCTTGTTACCAGCAGTAGCTGCCTGTGTCAGAGGAGAGCACATGGATAGATGTGCTGCTAGCCAGAAGGATACAGCACACTACTTACTGCAGCCAAAGTAAGATTTCTTTCATTTGTTTACATGACTGCTTAAAAAGACTCTTACGGTTTGGGTATGGTTTAGCCAGCCAGCCTGCTAGCTAGGACTGCTGTGTTAGTCAGTTTTCTCCCAACGTGGAGCAGGATTTATTTGCTTAAAGGGACAGTGTACCCGCATGTTATGTTGCTGTGGAGAAATAAAGCCACTGAACGTTTTCAGTTATCCTGAAACTACAAGTGTGGACTGTTCCCTGACCTCGGCTACAGGCCGTCCTGCCACAGGTGCCCTATTCAAAACAGTATCACCAAAGATCAGCATCATGGTAATTCCCTCACGTGAAGAGGTACACGCGTGGGCTACCACCGTCTGTGAACCACCTAGACACGTTGTTGCCGTAGGGAACGTCCCGGCGTTAGTGGCGGAAACTGACATCCGGGACTCACTGAGAAAGCTCTTAGGGCCAGATAAAGTATGGTACTGTGGCAGGGTGTTTGACTCTACTTATTATTGAAGTGCCCTACTATTCACCGTGGGGCGGGACATATGCCCAGAAGCAGCCCCGAACACTCTAGTAGCCCCCGAGTGCCCGCCAGAAGGATACCCCCTTATATACTCGGACTTACCAGTAATAAGGGAAATGTTTTCACTAAGAGCCCCTCCTCAAGATCCAGACGAACCGTCCACCAGTACTTGGACACCACGCACCCGTGTCAAGTACCCCAAACCGGGTTGACCGTCCCCAACCCAAAGTCTCCTTTACCCCAAGCGCCCTCACGGAAGCCAATAGTTGGGCTGACAGTCCGCCCTCTCCACCCGACCCCGTACCCCGTGAGGTACACACCAGGCATATCAGAGAGAGGGTAACGAACGAAGGTTCCATAATGGGGGTGACGCTACCCCAATTCGTAGAAGCCTTCACCATGGCCTCCCAGTCTCAAGGCTACCGGAAACTTAAGGCCTTCTCGGGAGTACTTCCAATACCCCAGGGGGAGGAAGGAATAGACCTTTGGAGGGAGAATGCAGTAAAAGTCGTAGAGGAATGGTCGTGCACTGACACTGTAAAGCGGCAGCGTATCATGGAATGTCTCAGGCCTCCCGCCTCTACCATTGTGACCATCCACAGGGACCAACACCCAGAGTTGACGGCGTTGGAAATGGTGGCGTTCCTGTTGGAAGCGTACGGACTAGCCGAAGACGAAGGAACGATCTGGACGAAGTACTTCAATCTTTATCAGAAGGAGGGAGAAGACTTGTTGGCCTTTATTCACCGCCTGCAGCTAGTCTTGGGAATCCTACTCAATCGTAAACTGATTCTCGCCTCTGGGATGGATGAAGCGCTCCACAAGCAGTACTTGCGGGGATCAAGCCCCACTCACCCCATAGCCAACATGCTCCGCAGCAAAATAATGGACGGGGGTCCCTCTCCGTTCACCGAGTTGCTGCGCCAATTGAAAATGCAGGAGGCACATGTTATGCTACACTCTACCGCTAAGCCTAAGAGTGCCACCACCTCAAAGGGAAAGGGCTCTATGGAAAAGAAAGAAGAGTCTGCTGCCTCGTCCCAGGGGTACAAGCCAAGACCCACCGATAGACCACCTTCCCCGTCCAAGGTTAGTGGAACGACGCGAGGTTGTGGGCTATAACTGCGGTAAGAAGGGTCACGTCCTTCGTAACTGTCCGGAGAGCTGAGGACCCTCCAGAAGAACACCCTCCCGATATGGGGAAATCAGCCCGATCAATGGTCTGCAGTGTACCAGTGGCAGACCCAGACCTCCCTCATTCGGGAACCCAGGATGCCCCTTCTGACGTCTCACCCAGTGGAGATTACAGTCAAGTGGGCCCCGCGGCCATCGTGCCCGTTGTACTGGAAGGGATCTACGCATCGGCCCTACTAGACACAGGGTCACAAGTAACCATAATATACCGCAAGTTCTATGACCAGCACCTTCAACATTGCCCCCTGAGGCCGGCCGAACATATGAAGGTTAGGGGATTAAGTAATGAAGACTACCCCATCGATGGGTAAGGGTTCAGCTGGAAATACTCCAACTGAACACCGGCAAGAAACACCCCATGCATGTAGCGGCAATGGTATGCCCGGAGCCCCAAGACCAGTGCAAGTATCCAATAATCTTGGGAACCAATGCTGATATAGTACAAGCTGTAATCAGAGCCTACTTGAAAGAGACCAACGAGTTGCCGTTGGCCAATACGCTTCTAGACCCCGTCTTACGAGAAGAGTGCCACCGGGTATATGTTCTGGAGCGTCATGGGTACCTCTACAATCGTCAACGCGGATTGACGACCATATTACCAGGGGGAGTACAAAGAATGGCCGTCTGGTGTTGTTACTCCGATAGGCAGGAGAACGATCAGTTCTTCTCTCTGGAGAGTACCCCCGAGGACGAAGTTCAGAGAGGGTATAGGGTACTACCCGAAGTGAGAGAGTGGATGACTAAAATCCCTCTACGAACCCACGTGTATGTGCAGAATCTCTCCCCTTTCCCGATGGAATTTGACGCCGATCAGAACCTGGGTTGCATATATTCAGTCAGCCCTGTGAACACCGCGCCCCAAGTGAAGGCGGCGACTGTGGCTGGACGGTTAGCCGACCTGGACTTCAACTTCGGCGAGTCGACGTTGTCCCCTGAATGGAAAACACGGTTGACAACTCAGTTGAATAAACGGCGGAATGTGTTCTCCACGAGTGAGATGGATGTGGGGTGCAGTCGCAGCGCCCAACACATCATTTGACTGAGTGATGCCACCCCGTTCCGGGAACGCTCTCGTCGCATCGCCCCGCGGGATGTGGACGATGTGAGGGATGCCATCCAAGACATGGCAACAGCTGGGATTGTGACGGAGGCTCGGGGGCCCTACGCGTCACCCATAGTGGTGGTGAGGAAAAAGAACGGGTCCGTATGACTGTGTCGACTATCGAACTCTGAACAATCGTACGATACCGGATCAGTACAACCTTCCGCGCATTGAAGAGATCCTGAATGCACTAAATGGAAGTCAATGGTTTAGCGTGCTCGACCTCCGATCCGGGTACTATCAGGTGCCTATGAATGCAGAAGATCAGGAGAAAACAGCTTTTGTCTGCCCCTTGGGATTCTACCAATTTACACGTATGCCCCAAGGTATATGCGGGGCCCCTGCTACCTTCCAGAGACTGGTGGAGAAGACTATCGGGGACATGAGCCCTCGAGAGTGTCTGGTATACCTGGTTCGGGAGAACTCTGGAGGAGCATGAAGACAGGTTGCTCAAAGTAATAGACCGTCTTGGGAAGGAAGGGCTGAAGTTGTCCCTAGACAAGTGCCGGTTTTGTCACACCTCGGTGACCTACGTGGGGCACATCGTATCGGCTCAAGGGATCGCCACTGACCCAGCCAAGGTAGAAGCAGTCGTGAACTGGCCGCGTCCCGAAAATGTCACAGAAGTACGATCCTTCCTGGGGTTCTGTGGGTACTACCGTCGCTTTGTGGAAGGGTACTCCAGTAGAGCTAAACCCCTGAATAATCTGCTGAAGATATACCCCGCAGAAACCGGGAAAAAGGCTCTATCAACTCGCCAACCGTTTGGTGATAAATGGACGTCTGAGTGTGAACAGGCCTTCATGAAATTGAAGAAATGTCTGACTGAAGCGCCGGTGCTTGCGTATGCTGACCCCGAACAACCATACGTTCTGCATGTGGATGCCAGCCTCAATGGATTGGGTGCCGTCCTACACCAGAAGCACCCTGAGGGCCTCCGGCCTGTCGCCTACATCAGCCGCAGTCTGACGCCCAGTGAGCAGCGATACCCCGTCCACAAGTTGGAGTTCCTGGCTCTCAAGTGGGTGATCACTGAGAAGCTCCATGATTACCTTTACGGGGTTACGTTTGAGGTCAGGACGGATAATAATCCTCTCACGTACATCAATACGTCGGCCAAATTAGATGCAGCAGGCCACAGATGGCAGGCCGCCCTCAGCAACTACAGCTTCTCCTTGAAGTATAAGCCGGGACCATTGAATATCGGGGCGGACGCCCTCTCCCGAAGGCCAGGACTACTTGCTACTCCAGATGATGAGGAATGGGAAGAACTTCCAGGACCCGGAGTGCGGGCTATGTGTAGAACTGCCGCCATCGTCAACGACCAAGTGGCCTTCTCAGAATTACGAGTGGCCGATTCATTGGGATGCCAGTCGCAGGCTGTCCCAGCCACCTACTGCGACCCAAAAGGGATGCACATCACGCATGACAAGGTGGTACGGTGGAAAGATTTGGTAGACTATCAAATACGAGATCCTGTTGTCAGTATCATCCGACAAGCCGTTGTAAGGAAGAATCCAGCCCTTCTGAAGCGTGCTCTAGATGACTTAGTGGCTTTGCTCATGCGGGAATGGGACAAATTTGAAATAGACAATTGCTTACTCTATCGGGTGGTGCAATATCACAACCATCCGGATAGGTGGCAACTAGTCCTCCCTAAGAACTTACAATACCTAGTGTTGAGGTCCCTACATGATGTTCATGGACATCTTGGGATAGAAAAGACCTTTGGGTTGGTTCGAGATCGCTTTTTCTGGCCCAAAATGCGGGAGGCCGTTGAACGCCACTGTCGCCACTGTACCAGGTGTATGCAGCGCAAGACCCTGCCTACCCGAGCAGCCCTCATGGGCCATCTGAAAAGTTCTGGCCCCATGGACCTTGTGTGTATGGACTTTCTGTGCATTGAGCCTGATAGCCGGGGAATATGCAACGTGTTGGTCATCACGGACCATTACACCCGGTATGCCCAGGCCTTCCCCACAAAAGATCAGAAAGCCATCACAGTGGCGAAAATATTATGGGAGAAGTACTTCGTGCACTACGGTCTTCCCAACCGCCTTCACTCCGACCAAGGGCGGGACTTTGAGAGCAATTTGATCAGAGAACTCCTCAAAATGCTGAACATCACCAAGTCACGCACGACCCCGTATCAACCTGAAGGAGATGCACTGCCCGAGCGATTTAATCGAACCTTACTGGATATGCTCGGAACGCTACAGAGTGCTCAGAAAACTGAATGGAGTCGACACGTGGAGGCCCTGGTGCATGCGTACAATTGCACCCGACACGAGTCAACGGGATTCTCCCCCTACTTCCTCATGTTTGGGCGAGAGGCGAGGCTACCAGTGGATGTACGTCTTAGAGTTTCGACGGATGGGATACACAATGCTACCCATTTCAAATATGTGCAAAGACTTAAAGACAGTTTACAGCAGGCCTATCAACAGGCTGAGAAGGCTACAGCTAAGTTGAACGCTGGAAAAAAAAGGCGATACGATCATAAGGTCAAGTATCGGGAACTTCATCCTGGGGACGCTGTGTTACTTAGAAATCTGGGAGTCCCAGGAAAACACAAATTAGCTGACTGATGGAGGGACGGGGTATATGAAATAGAGTCTCAGATGCCTGGCCTCCCGGTCTATCGCATCAAAGACACTGAAGGCCGGGTAAAGGTATGGCACCGTAATCATCTTCTCCCCATTCCACAAGTGGGAGATGAAGAGACAGAGATACTGGCCACACCGCTCAACGGTGAACCTGAATTATCAGAAGTGGGTCAAGAGACAGTCGATAATGAGACCCACTCTGAAACGCATGAAGACCCTATGGAGGGACCCTCTCAAAGGGACTACCCTGCGGATGGGGCATCTCCCGGAGGAGCTATGGGTAAAGGGCCCCGTGGGCCAATGCCTACTAAAGTAGCCCACCCAGGCCAGCCTTTGGATGCGCAGAGCCCGTGCTTTGTGCCTAACAGAGACTGTTCAGAGACAATTTCCCCTCAAGGGACGAGGCTGAGCCTCAGGACTGTGGTTATTACTCCCCCGAGGGAGTTGCTGAAGAACAGCTCCGCAGGAGCCAAAGAGTCAAGTACCCTCCAAATCGGGTAACCTATGATCAAATTGGGGCACCCCATTATGAGGCTCAGCAGTGGGCTCGCAGCAGAGTGCAGTCCATCATTGTGATGTTCAGTGAAATGTGCAATCTGATTTAGAGTTGATAAGTGTAAGGTCACGTTTGATTGTTGCATTTTTATTATATAAAGATGTGATGCCATTTTCATTATATAACTTCTGTACATAGTTATATTCAGTTGTGTCCCAAGCGAGGGCGTTGGTTTTTTTACCAGGGGGAGGATGTAGCCAGGTCCCCCTCTGCATTGCTGACCCCCCCCCCCCCCCCTCTGGGCACTCACCGCGGTGGTTAGGAGGTTAGCCGCTGCTCGTGGAGAGGTGTGGGAGCGTGAGATAGCATAGCGCGCCGTTCTCAAGGACTGCAGGTTGCCAGGGAAGCGTGCGGTAGTGTTGCTAGGGCTCCGGCGGGTCCCGGTGCAGGGCGCCGCCATAGCAGATTGCGCACGTATGCGCAGTGGGAATTTTGGTGCAGAGGACCGGCAGTGAAGTTCGCGCATGCGCAGAACAAGCGCACGAACGCTAGCCTACCAGGGAAGGCTCTTGGAAGGGACTACAAGTCCCATGAGCCTCGGGAGCAGCCCCATGATGCCAGGGAGCCAATAGGGCTGCAGGAGCTCCCTGCTTGAGGGAATTGATACTTTTCGCGCGCTGAGGCACGTTAGTCAGTGCAGGACCGGGAGAGCTAGGGGAAGGAGGTGAGTGTAGGGGTCTGTGACCCGCTGCAATAGGCCAGAAAACCCCTAGGCCCCAGATAGGTCCTGACCTCTCCCAGCTTGCGGTGCATAGGGACTGGCCCTAAGTTAGTATCTATCCCTTTAGTGTTAGTGGTAGATAGGGACACAGCGGACGCTGAGCTCCCAGAACGGAGGCTTGGGCTCAGGCCTACGCCACCGAGACAGAGACTATATCCAGGGTGGGATCGCCCCTGGCGGACCCCGTGCGAGGAGACCCATGATCAGGAAGCATCAACAAGCGACTGATCCTTTGCGAAGTTGTTTGCTGACCCGAACGCAGGAGCGCTCGGCAGGTACCTCATAAGTGCACCAACCTATACCATCCTAACATTATCTATTCACATAGTGGCAGCGCTGACCACGGAAAACCAAGGGGTAGGCTGTGGACACGGTGTGGGGATACACAGTGGTGGGCGGGTATACTCCTAGTGGAGTAAGAGACACTGAGAGGACTGAGTTACCTGGGGGAGAGATAACCCCTAGCGGGGGAGTGTTATTAGTGTATGTTATAAGAGTGTGTTGTTGCCTGCATATATATTCTGCGTTACAGTAACCTAGTTATATATATTCCTGAGTACGTGGTTATTGTATATGTGGTCCTGTGTAGCCAAACTTTTATATATCCCTAGAACCCTACACAGGTGGAGGCGCTGAAACCAAGAATGATCCAGAGGATTCACCCCAGGCTCTCACTGGCGGAGGCTCAGACCTCTTGTGAGCCTGACAGGTATAACGCACCACACCTGGTAACATATAGGTTCCCCCTTACATTCATATATACATATATGCGACTGGGTGGGGTGGAACACCCGTTACATATATAAATATATATATACAAAAAAATACAAGGCTCCTTACCAGGCAGACCATAGGATCCAGGGAACACACATCAAGGAAGAGGTAGCACACTTAGTAATGATAAAAAATTGTATTCAACAGCAGGCACAATCACCGACGTTTTGGTCCTAGGGACAGGACCTTAATATACATATATATATATATATATATATATATATATATATATATATATATATATATATATATACATATATATATATATATATATATATATATATATATATATATATATATGCAAATATAGCTGTATGCTCATCTGCATGTCTTAGGCAGGTCTGCAACCCCGCCTTTCCCCATTATCACCCAGCATACAGCACTTCCACTGCAGCAAGGGATTCTGGGAAATGACATGCAAATGAGCACACAGTGTCACTTTTTGCCTCAATAACCATTTTTAACATGGTTCCCTATAGGCTTAAGCTTGCTGCATGGTCACAGCTTTGAGCACAGCCAGGGTTAAGGTGCATACCCAGAAAACCACCCACAGACAGCTGTTTCGACCTTGATGGGTCTCATCAGTGTGGGGTTGATTTTAACTGGATATGCATAAGAGGCTATGGGATAGGCTATACCATAATACTGAGTTAAGTTATGGTGAGTAAAAAAAGTGACAAAATTTTTGTCACTTTTTTTACTCACCATAACTTAACTCAGTATTATATATATATATATATATATATATATATATATATATATATATATATATATATATATACAGTGTACAGTATATATATCAGACAGACAGAGACTGCTAATAAATTTAGAATTCTCTTGGTGTGTCTGTGTGTCTCTCTCTCTACAGTATGTGTTGCTTTTTAAGAATACACAAACAGATTAAGAATCGGTTTGCGGATTATCAAGTATTCGTTCAGAAACTGATTGCTCTGCCACTGAAAGAAAAAATCCGTAATTGTGAATTGCTGTTTTGGAGAGTAATCTGCAGATCAAATAAACCGGATGATTTGAGGCGGAACCGCAAAAACTCATTCTCCTATCTCTAGTCCTTATCTAGTCCTTAGGTAGGTAATAATAGGACTAATCAAGTATGCAAGTTACTGGTTGTAATAATATGCACCTATCAGGCATGGATCTTGTTGTTTGTAATAATAGGCACCTATCAGGTATGGATCTTGCTGTTTGTAATAATAGGCACCCATCAAGCATAGACCTTGCGTTTGGCATGTAGGGCCCTTTTTTATCACTAATTATCTACTATCTAATTATCTACTATCAACCTTATAAATTTACTAATCAGTCTTCTGCTATTAAACATGTGATGGCTCTGGAAGACACTTTACATCATATTGAAGGCGTCTTCCAGCATCTGAATGTGTCTTATGGCAAAAGACGGATAAGTAAATCTGGGCATAATAGGAAAAACCTGTTTGTTTTTGTAGTACTCTCTTTACAATCTTCATTTTGACATGTTGCCCCCCTCCCACCTTTGGAGAGATTATGACTTTCTGCCACAAGATAAACAGTAGTAAAACATCTTTAAAAAAAAAAAAAAGAAAGTTTTGAGAATGATTTTATTTGAAATTAAACCATTTTTGTGAAATGATGCCGCTTTAAACCGTTCCACATAACGGGCTCTTGTTTCAGACATGGACTAGATGAGCAGTATTTAAAACGGAGTACATTATTGCAAATGTAATTATGTTGAAGAGCATTATACCAAATTAGGCACTTGATTATTTAAATCTCTTCTCTCTGTGCTTTCCCTCAGTCTTTTTTACAACACCTGTGGCGTGTTGCAATAGCACGCACAACACATACAGTGCAGTATTACAGATATAGCCAGATCCTGCAGCTTCCGTTGGCACACAAAATTATCTGTGGGGGGGTCCCAATTCTGCCAAAATTTCCCATGGACTTCAATGACAATTTTCGAACATAGGGCCTCATGCAGAGAGCATCGTTATTGCAAAACTCGCCATTTTTTGTTCAATTTCCCTCAGAAAACGGCATAAAATGGCGAGTTGCGAAAAACGCGCCTTTTTTTTATTTCTATGTTTAAAACTCGCCTCGCGGCTGGCGAGAACCTCAATCGCGCCATTTTTAAAACTCTCCGAATGCAGAGAGGTGCGAACGGCAAGTAGCGGCTGTTCGCGCCAAAAAAAGGCGCGATTCTCGCATTTTTGCCGCGCCACGAAAATATGGCAAGATGGCGCTCGCCGCCTATAGTAAAGGGGAAAAAAAAGGCGCGAATTTGTTTTTACACGTTTCTGAAGCGCGCATCTCGCCAATTTAAACTCGCCAGACGCATCCATGTTAAACATAGCAGAATTCGCACTTTTCTGCATATGGAGAATAAAACTCTCCAAAAAAGCTACTTTTTATGAAATTCGCCATTTTTAAAATTCTATGCTCTCTGCATGAGGCCCATAGAATAAGGCCCTAAATGATTAAACAACAGCAACATCACATGGGAAAGCTTCAATGAGCCCTACATCCATTATCCAACTCTCGACTTGCACAATTAATGCTGTATCAGCAGATTCTCCTATTATACGGTTCTAAAACAGGGGTTGTCAATGCCAGTCTTCAAAAGCCATCAACAGGTCAGGACACACAGTCAATGGAAATTCAAAGTGTCTTGTCTTGATTTTTATGCATGATTTGGCACAGTATTTAAAACATATCTGCAGTTATCTAGCAAAAGAAAGTAGCATAATGGATTTGCCTAAAATATTCATTCATACTTACAGATTTGTACGTTGTCCTTTAATTACCTTTCCTATATTAGCAACTAAACATTGTCATTTTCTGACAAAAAAAATGTTTTCTATTTATCACCGGTTGCGTTGTCTGCTCCTCATTTGGAAAGCGTTCCTTCTGAAGAGGTTGTGTCTTTACGGACACCAAGGAGAACGCAGCAACATCCACTGTCATTTAATTATACTCTTAAATCACCAAATGCCATGTTCTAGCAAAGATCTATATCGATCCTTTTTTTATTATGAAAATAAAACAAAAGCCTTTCTCACATATATATTTGATCAGAAATATGAAAGAGAAAATACTATTCAAGCAAAATTAAAAATAAATAAAAAAACACATTTTATTAGTAAAGTACCAGCAGGGTACAGAGTGACATCCATTACATGAACAGAATGACATACAAATAAGGACAGACAAGGGCAAACAGATACAGAAGGTAATGAGGGCCCTGGTCCTGAGAATTTACAATCTAGAGGGAATGAAACATAAGGTAAAGTGTCTGCTCATTGCGGGATGGAGAATGCCTCAGGGTGGAATATGGTCCAGCCACACAGCTGATCCCATTAAGGTTTGGGGGTAAGGATGTTAGGGGGTGTTAGCATGGAGTTTGGTCACGCTGCATTTCTGGTCCCAATAGAGTTGGAGGGGAGGTGATGGATGTTAGGGGTATACCAGCTCTCTTAAAAAAAATAAGTATTCAGCGAGTTTATATCACCCTACTTTTTTTTTTTTTAAATGACATACAAATAAGGACAGACAAGACAAGTGCACACAGATAAGGAAAGTAAAGCAGGCCCTTGTCCTGATGGCTTACAATCTCTTGTACTGGAAAAAGACGTCTGGAGCCCTCCCCTCCACCCCCCCCCCCCTTTGGCAACAGAGCACTTGACCGCTGGGGCTAAGCTCCACCCCTTCTCTTCACCTTTGTTGCGTCTGGTCCGTGTTTGCCCCCCTCCGCCCCTTTCTGTCACGTGTTAGGCAAAGATAGGTGACTTTCCAGAACATTCAAATCTGGAAAGTTAATAAAGCAATGGCGATGATGCAGGGGCTTCTGGACTGCTGCAGTCAGAGGCACGTGGGAGAGAGGACTGATGTCTCCAGCAGCAACTTGCGGGTTAGCTCACGGGCGCGGATGATGCTAGCGGTGGGTCGGATGACCCCAGAATGGGGTAAAGTGGAGTGCCTTAGTGGTGTAGACTGAAATCTATGTGGCTGCCAGCATGGCTGACAGAGGCCCCCCAATGTCGATCCGCTCCTCTGAGGAAATAAGTGAGGTCCAGGATCTGCCTGTATGGCAAACATGGAAGCGTGCTGGTCCCATGGCATGGTGGAGGCGATTCAGATTGGTGCCAGGAGGCTGACAGCTAGGGTTAAAAGAAGGGCCTCAGCCCCTATTTTCCACCAAGCTTCAGTAAGAGCAAGACCCCGCACCCCCTAAAATGAGACAAAAGGGTGAGCAAAGAGGCCTAGATCCCAGGGTATCCTTGAGGCGGGAGAGGTAATTCCTGATGGTGTCAGGGCAACTGACAAGTGTGGGGTCAGGGGTGCTGCCCTTACAGGAAGGTGAATGGCAGCAGCAGTCAGGGACTGTAGGTCTGGACACAAGACAGGAAGGGAGAAAGCTTCCACAGAGTTGGCCTGCAGGTGCTGCTGGGGCAATGGATGTGGCAGCCATTGTGCAGAGGAGGGTCTTTAGAGGAAGGGTAGAGGAATTGCCAGTGACCCCCATAACAGCAGTAATGGCTACACCGCTGGGGGTAGCAGCAGCTTGGGAAATGGCGACCCCTCAGGCAGAGGTCAACAACCTGGTTCCTTTGGTGTTGGTAAGTGGGGAGATGGCATTAGCCACCTCAGTTGCGACAGTAAAACTCCACCAGTAGCTGTGGTGGAAGTGGTGAGTGTATTGGATATTTGTTTCAAAGATGCTTATGCACACCTTACTAGCCTGTTAGGTTGACACTTGCAGGCGGAAATAAAAGAAAAGATATATGCAGGGGAGTATGTGGAGATACTGTCGCCACACCCGAGGTATAGAGAAGCGCTGGCGAGGTCCAGCAAAAAAGGTGAGGCCAAGAAGGAAGACAGAGAAGTGGTTATTCCTATGAACATTCTCTAATTGGTTACAGGCCTTTTCCATTGTGGTCAATGTGATCAAATGACAGTCACCGCATTTGTGCTCAGCTTTATTTAAGCATCAAGATATAATCGGTTTTGGGCATGGAAACCATAGTGGGATGTCGATGGGATGTCGGTGGCTATATGACAAGCAAATTTGGCAGAAAATGACTGTGTGTAAGCCATTAGTCTGGGATACAAAACACATGGGCAGCTACACCAGTGAGCACTTAAAAGAGGGCACCGTGGCTGGATCTCTACCCCAAAAAGGAGGCGGCCTGCTAGTTACAGGCAAGCTTTCAGTATGGGTTTTGGATTCCGTTTGAGGAAAGGATGGGGGGTTGGGAGGCTATGAATGTAAGATCAGGGAGACGGAAGGCATAGCAAGAGAAAAAATTATGAAAGAGATAGTTAGAAAGGATGGCACATTCATTTAGTTCCCCACCTATGTCTGGGTTAAGGGGTTCCCCATTGGGCATAGTTCCTAAAAAATAAATGCGATCCTTACGGTTATTTCAACATCTGTCTTATCTGGAGGGATCATCTGTAAACGACATCATTGTCAGACAGCTTTGTTCAGTGAGTAATGTTGGTTTTGAGCAAGCAATGACATTGGTGGGAAGGTACAGAATGGGCAAGGTGCGCTATTGGCGAAGACTGACATCAAGTTGTCAGATTACTACCGATACACCTCCAGTGCTTACACCTTCTTTGAATGCATGCGGGGCAACCAGTATTTTGTGGATTTATGCTTGTCAATGGGGTGTGCCCTGTTATACTTCTACTTTCAGCACTTTCGTTGAATGGGTAATCCGGAAAGGAGTGCAGGTAGTGGGGGTGATGCACTATTTAGATAATTTTTTATTCATAGGTCCAGGGGAGTCAGAATTCTGCGCCAGATGACTGGTTGAGTTTATAGCAATGGCGCGGGAGTTTGTTGTCTTTTTGCTGGTAGAGAAAGTGGAGGACCCCACTTCCGTTCTCATTTTTTTGGGGAATCAAAATTGATTTGTTCCTTATGGAATATAGCCTCCAGCACTTTACGGAGGCGGTTGGCTCAGTGGGATTTAGGGCATGTTTCTTGGGGTCATGGTTATTTAAAAACCTGATGTCCCTAGAATTGTTTCCGTTAGTAGTAGCCATAAGGCTTTGGGGAGTGCGTTTGGCTAAATGGAATGTAGTGTTCTGGACTGCTAATATGGGGGTGGTTGAAGCAGTTAATAGTTTTGGGCCCCGTTCCCTTCCCCGTGTCGAATTTATTGCGTAACTTTGTATTAACTTGCCTGAAATAAAACATAGCCTTTAGGGCTAAGTATGGACCTGGGGTGGCTAACAGGGTTCCTGACGCTTTATCCTGAATTTAGTTAGCAAAGTTCAGAAGGTTGGTGCCAGAGGTGGATCCAGTTGGCCTGCGATGCCCAGGTTGAGTTGTGGGAGTTGGCGATAGTCCAGTGATCGACTTGATGCAGGCTTCAGTGGCACTTGGAACATGGGACACTTATGCAGCGGCTTGTCGGGAATTCTAGGATCTGGCGGGGAGCTTGGGTTAGAGGTTTCTGAGGTGAGTGTCCACTTGATGTACGTGTTGGTTTTAAAAAAAAAAAGGGCTAGCATCCAGCTCGGTGGAAAGGAAATTTGCGTGGTAGCATTTTTTATGTGTTTAAGGGATGTGGGAGATCCGACTACAGCTTTCCTGGTGCAGGGGGCAGTAGCTAGATTGAAGAGGGCATCAGAAGTCTAGGACACAAGGAAGCCATTCACTCCACCATTGCTGGAGGGCCTGATCCAGGCGACCAGGACGGTTTGTTTTTTTCAGTTTGAGGCAAAGCTATTTAATGCAGCATTTACACTGGCATTTTTTGAGGCATTGCACACAGGCAAATTAGTTTGCTCAACAAAAAGAGGGGGGCCTGGCGGTCAACTGTGTGGTGCAGGGACCCGGATCGCTCAGGCTTCTGGTGCGGCAGTCTAAGACAGACCATCAAGGCCAGCGTGCTTGGGTTTCTCTAAGGGGGTTAGGGGACAGCGTGATTTGCCCGGTAATGAGGCTAAGGGTCTACACAGTGGTGTAGGTGCAGGTGTTAAAAGTGGGCGTACATTAATGTGACTCATTAAAGTATAAATACACCATCCATTTTGTGGATTCACTGCACATTGAATACACATCGACTAAACATCGAATATACATTCTTGTGCTTGTATTTCTTTCTACACACAGCGATGCCTGTTAAAAAGATTTCTAAGGATCTCAGCATGAGAATAAAGGAGATGTACACGAGAGGACAATGAATTGCAGATATTCAATGCTGGTTAAGTACTTCTGGCCTCATTGTACCAGCAGCCACCGTATGCTATCATGCACACGGAAAGACAAAAAAAGTCAAGAGGACAGCAACGGTAACTACCGCGTAAGTACTGTAAAGTATTTTGAATACTGTATGTTTTCTGTACCGTGCAGTACTGCAATAGCGCTTTTATGGGATAGATGGCTTATAATTTTTAACAGAATCATTTTCCTAGCAATTGTTAGATAAACTGTACAATTTGTTTTTGTGTTGCACCTCCTTCCTCAATTATCATAATTGCATTCCTACATTCCTATAATCAATTCTATTTGAAAGTGAGTTGCACCTATCGAAATGGTCTGGCATCAGCTAAAGGATTATATCCGCAAAGTGGTGAAACCCTCCAAAAAGGATGAGTTGTCGAGTTTTTGGAACGATGTACTGGCACAGATTGTTTTACAGTACACACCATGCACTTCACTGCACTAATTTTTTCTTTTCAGAGAGAGCTGCAAAGTATTTTACAGTAGTCATATAGCAGTTCCAGTATACAGTAGTTTGACAGTAGTAACTGCATAGTCCAATATGGAGTAGCTATACTGTACACAATGCCATTAAATGCACTTAACTGCATTATTTTTTTATTTTCAGAGAGAGCTGCACTCCCAATCTTGTTACAAAGTATTTTACAGTAGTCATACAGTAGTTCCAGTATACAGTAGTTTGACAGTAGTAACTGCATAGTCCAAAATGGAGTAACTATACTGTACACAATGCCATTATATGCACTTACTATAACTGCACTAATTTTTTCTTTCCTTATCACCGAGAGCTGCACTAAAAAAGGACGGGCGGGGGGAGAGGGGATATCATGTGTAAATTGTGTGAACTGTGTGTATAGTGTATCAACAGTACACACATTTACACAAAAAATCCCTCTCTCAATGAACTACAGAGTGCAATGTGGCCATAACGAAGAAGAGAAAGACTTAAAATTTGTATTACTGTTTTTATTATTTTAAATGTGCATTATTCATGATTATTTGTATTTTTCATTCTTCCATGATTATCCACCGGCCCTCAATTTTCAACTGACAGAAGAACTACAGTACATGTACAGTACAAAGAAGATAAAGACTACATTTTGCATTATTCATTATTATTTGTATTTTTTATTCCTGATAAAATAAAATAAATATTTTATTACATTCACGATAATCATAATCATTGAAAGGCCCCCCCCCAAAGAAAAAGAAAGAATTACAAAAATTGGTAATTTATCAAAAACATGATTCAGATGATGGTTTTTTTAAATCGCTTTTTTTTTCTTTGAACTTTAAATTCACTTTGAATGTGCGGGCGTGGGGGATTCTTGAAAAGGCTTTGGTTTTGTGTGTGAAGTGCTTAGAGGTGGGCTACACTACTTACTGTAGTTGCCAAGAAGGGCTTATCAGATTAACATATTAAATGCGGGAAGGTGTGGATACACATTTCGATTCATTACATTCATCTAAACAGTATAGTACATGTACGATGTAAACCTCACAAGTCTACACTAGTTTCTGTAGTTGCCAAGAAGGGCTAATCAGATTAACATATTACATTCGAGAAGGGATTATCACGCGTGCGCATGCGTTACCCTAAACAAAGCCTCAAAGGGTTGTAGGGGGGTGGGTGGATGAGTCATACAGTATGAATGGTCTCTGCATTAATAATCAACAAGGTCTCAAAGAGAATTACACGCAGGCGCAGAGATGTGACACCAGGCTCGGGACGATTAAAAACACGAAGGCAACCATTTGAAAATGAATGGTCTGTGTCGATAAGAAGTTGAAATCAAATCCTTGAGCCTTGTGTGTGTGTGCGTATGGTAAAGCTGCATGAAGGATTACCTGTACTGTCGTTCAAAGAAATATTTTCAACAGGTCATGTAATGTTTTGATCCCCACACCCACACCCCCAAATAAATAAAAATCACATAAATAAAGCATGTGCATGACTAGTGTCGCATTAAAAAGCTACAGTGCCGATTGAATATCAGAATATCAAGAATTTTTATGTAGGTTCTTGTCTGGAAACAAAACCAAAAAAACCACACAATTTTTTTTTTCAGACTTGAACTTCTAAATGAATGTGAAGTTAAACACGCATGCGCAGAAATGTGACACCAGGCTCTGTACGTTATACACGCAGGAATGTGATGACAGGTTCGGATAGATTGAAGCCAGAAAGCCATAAATTCCAAGGAATGGTGAAGGAGATGTGTACTGTAGATAAGAAGAAGATAAGAAGTTGAAATAGTACTTTAGCTTTATGTGTGCGCGGGGGCGAGAGGGAGAGTGCTGTATGCGCTGAAAATGTGATACTATAACACGCCTATGCGTTTCATTTTACAATTACAGTACTGTGTGCGCACACGGACTTGCAGAGAATGTACGGCTGTACTGTAGGTTGAATTGCTATTAGACTTTTAAGACAACAGCTCGCGAATGCCCACCTGTGTTTTTAGATGGTATTGCAGTATAGCAGACAGCGCTAAAAATCCAAGCGCTAACATACCGAAAACCGCTATGGAAAAAAAGAAAACAGACCGCATCTGGCCGCGTCTTGTCAGAGATACGCGGCTAAGGCCGCATTAGGATAAAGGCGGCCGCAGCTGTACTTATGGATGCTCATAGCTCTCATAAAATATAAGTTATTATTTTTACTATTTCTAAGTTATTACACATTTGATCTCAATAAAAAAACAATCAAAGAAAATATTTTTCGAGATATTGTAGAAAGGTGTAGTGTAGCCAGAGTCATTGATTAATAGATACAGTACCTACTTGTTTTAACAATAACTTGCAGCTACAGCCACAAAAGATACCGAAACCATAACAACAACAAAACTTTAAGCTGTAGCCTTTGGGTTTGTTTACTATACATATTGTTGTGTTTAACACTGGGAATGAAACCATGCTAAATGTTTATTTTATCACCTATTAATTGTGAATTGTTTTGCCTCTTATTAAAATAAATATAGATCTGCCTCATATGGTCTTGGCACTTGTAAGATGACTTTAAGGGATAAGCAAAAAATTGTTAATTCTTAAGGATTCAATTTTCAAAACGGCAGATGGCGTTTTCCACTCTAAACAATTTAGGTGTTTTTTCTTATTATCATTGAATGAGATTAGCTTGTGTAGCAATTACAGCATGTCTGAAATGAACACACTAAGTTTAGTTCTCTGCAAAATAACTTTTTTTTGTGCAGAAAATATTATCACATTTTAATCTTGAAACCGACCATTATTTTGTTCCAACCATTTGGAAGCACTTTAAAATGTTCTGCTATATAACAACAAAAAATACATATCGTACAAAACAATGATGACCTACATTATTACGGGTTTTATTCACTAAACAATCTTCTGGCGCTGGAAGATACCTTACAGCCTACTGAATTTAGACACATAAGACATCCAGCGCAGGATGATGCCTTAGACTGTAGCAGAAGATTGCTTTATAAAAAATATTGATCTATTTGTCTATCATCCTTTTCCATTTAAACCACTGTATTAAAACATTGAGCTATAATGGGCTCAAGCGAAATTTGTTTTGATAAGTTTGCCAGTTGGAGTTGTTTCGTAAAATGTTGTAGTACTTTCATATAACATTATTAAGCAATTTATAAAAACTGAGATTCTGCAATCCTACATACAGTATTACTATTTCAGGTTTGTAAAGGAACTTCTGTAGAATACCTCTAATCCATGAGCATTGAGATTATCACTATAAGAAGCATTTTCATTGGCATAGTGCAATGACTCCTGTATACAGGTATCTTGGCTTAATTGAGAAAACAATTATAAAATTATAGAACAGTATAAAATTATAGAACATATGATACTGTACTGTACCTTCTGCATTTCTGGGATTACAGCAACATTTTCAACTAAAATGTACTGTAACTCTTGCACAATGGTATGATGTACATTATTTCCCCTCTAATAAGGATTAGTATTTTGTGCAACCAAAATAAAGAATGTGAAATGCATATCTAAGGGTACTTAAAATAAAAAACATTACACCGCAAACATTCCCGTTAGGAAAAAGTATTGCATTTCTGTATTAATTGTATTGCCTATTATACTGTACGGTGGCGTTCACGAGTGTGCCATATTATCCAGAATACTGTTGTATCTATAACATACTTGGGCTCTTTGTATTTATACCTATTGCATACACGACAGCGTATCCTTATGTATATTGGTATTCATTACTATGGATGTTATCGCTACATATACATGATCCTGTTATGCCCTACAATTTGTGTTCTGATGTGGATATAGTACATACATACGTGTTAAGGTAATTTATGAATATGTATTAGCCTTATGCTATCTGTTTTGGCAGACACATTAATCATATGCCTATATCCTGCATAACTCATTATCCTTTGAGTATATTTGAGACTATGGGGGCTATGCACTAAGCTCCGAGCTTTCGCGCTGGCCTGAAAAAAATTAGCACGTACGATAAAAAATGAAGCCGGCGGCGCGATTCACTAAGGCCCTGAGCCCATTTTCTATCGGATGTGCCCAAAACTGGCTTATCGTGCGTGCAAGCTTTTTTCCCTCTGCTAGCGCACTGAAACTTCCCGTATGCTAGCTAATAGAAAAAAAAGCCGCATGTAACATTTGCATGGAGATTTGCCATCTCCATGCAATGCTGTTACAGACGATCGTACACTAAATAAATACATTTTAATTATAGTGTACATGAGCAGGGGGTCTCCGCAGCTGAACCGCATTGGTTTCAGGTCCGAGGACTCCCTACTTCAGGAGATACAGGCCCCATTATGGGGTGCCGGTATCCCCTGCACTTTCAAGCTTCCGCGTCATGTGACCGGGACATTTAAATTCTGCAGGGGATAACGGCACTCCATAACGGGGCCTGTATCTCCTGAAGTAGGGGGTCCTCGGACCTGAAACCAATGCGGTTCAGCTCAGGAGACCCCCTACACATCTACACTACTGTCAAAACACACATAACAATAAACAATAATTCCTTACCGTAGCAGCTAACACATATCTTCCATATCTGGTCGGAAGATCCCAGATTAACCCCCCAAGGCAGCTCAAGGACTATCTACATCCAAGGACTGTATCTCAGGTTTTGTTCCCCCTGTTTTTTATAATTATTATTGCACTAGCGCTTATTTACACTTATTATTTTACCCCTTATGGTAATGAAGCTGCATTAATGTAAATTTTAATAATAGTGTACGGGAGCAGGGGTCCCCTGAGCTGAACCGCATTGATTTCTGCCTCAGAGACCCCCTGCTTCCTGAGTTACAGGCCCCCGGTATGGGGAATCGGGTGCCAGTGTCGCCGCCATCTTTATAGCGTCCAAGACGCGACGTGGGCTCTCTAAAGATGGCGGCGACACTGGCCTCCGATGCCCCAAACCGGGGCCTGTAACTCGGGAAGCAGGGGGTCTCTGAGGCAGAAATCAATGCGGTTCAGCTCAGAGGACCCCCTGCTCCCGCACACTATTAATAAAAATACATTAAAGCAGCTTCATTACCATAGCGGCTAACCGCTAAGGCAATGAAGGGGTTAAGGCACAATAACATGTTTATTGGGGCCATTTGCCCCAATAAACATAGCAATATACAACACACATCCCCCCGCCCCCTAACACATACAGTACAGTAATGGGCAAAATTACTATTATCCACATATGGATAATAATGCATTTGCCCATTTTAAATACATATAAATTACAATAAATACAGTCAATATATATTACACTTACCTTTTACAGGCAGCCACGATGAAGGCCGTCTTCATCCTCATCTTCATCCAGCCCATGCCCCCTCCGATGCTGCAAAACATACACAAGAATAAAAACATCCAATGTAATGTCCCCTAACCCCTTAATCACCATAGCGGTTATTAACCGCTACAGGCATTAAGGAGTTAACCCACCCTCACCCACCACTCGGGAGGCCTACATACCCTCCCCCACTAACCCCCCACCCCGTGAGGCCTAACCACCCTCACACAATACCCAGCCGGGAGGCCTACACACATACCCTTGGGGCCAATACCCCCTCCCCCCACCCTCAGTACCCACAATAAAAACAATACACTGCCCCACAATGAACATCATTCTATTTATTAAATACATAACCCACCCGCTGTGCCCCCCCCCCATAAATACATGATTTATTCTTTTACATACAGGGTTCATACCCCAGGCCCACGTGAGTCCCCGGTGGGCCTGACGGGTCACCTCACAGACCTACAGTTTACCAGCAACTTGTTTCATACAGGTTCTGGTGGCCTGTTGGTGGGTCCCGCCAGGCGCCATGGCCCACCAGGTGGTCTCCGCGGGTCACCGTGGGCCACAATTGGGTCCCCACGGAAGGCCGCTGATGTCTGGGGGCCCCGGGTCAGATCCACAGGTGTCTGAGGGGCCTCAGGTGTTTCCCACGGGTGGGCACTACGGGTCCGCGGTGCCCCCATAGATGTGGGGCCACCGGTTCTTCCCTGCAGGTGTCCCCCGTGGACCCACCAGCCTGATACCCGTGAGATACCCGAGGATACCTCAGGTGGTCTCCAGAGGTCTCACGCAGACCAAAGGAACCAACCCTGAATGTAAAATAAATAAACCTGACCTATACATTCAATACATACATCCCCCCCCCCCCAACACATACAGTACAATAATGTGCCGAATAACTATTATCCAGATAGGGATAATAGATTATTTGCCCATTATTAAACACATTAACTAGCATGATAAAATAAATAAAGTTCTACTGACTTCATAAATAAGAAGCCCCCATTGCCAGCACAATCCTTGTCCTCCGTTGCCAATAAAAAACATAGCCAATACATAGCAATAACATTCAGATATCAATTAACCCTTAATCACCTTATCGGATAATAACCGCAAAGGTAATTAAGGGGTTAAGCCAACCTGGCCCGATACCCACCCTTCACCCATTCATTTGTACAGTGGCTTCATCATGCATCTATATATATACACATATATATATACACACATATATATATATATATATAAATATATATATATATATAGAGAGAGAGAGAGAGAATTATATATTTATATACACATGATGAACCAATATACAAATAAATGTAGAAGGGTTATCAAAAACATGCTCTACTACAAATACCACTTATCCATACAGACACAGTACAATAAAATCATATTTCATTAAAAAATACAACCTCATCTTCCAATCAAAATCCTCAAATGCCAATCAAAACCTTGCATTTACATTGTATACATGATGCATACAATCTATGCACCATGTACACTCTGCAAATGAATGTTAACAATAACATATTTAACCCAACATGTGTCCATTTCAGGCTCTAACTCCAACCCCCTGGATATCACCTGTGGTGTCCCGCAAGGCTCTGTTCTGGGGCCCCTACTCTTCTCAGTGTTCATTAATGATCTTCCCACAGCTTGTAAGGAAGCCTCAATACACATGTATGCAGATGACACAATCCTATATGCACACAGTCATAGCCTCTCTGACCTTCAACACATACTTCAGTCTGACTTTTTGAGACTCGAAAACTGGATTTCCCAAAACAAACTGTTTTTAAACACTGACAAGACTGTAACAATGGTATTTGGGACCAAGACTAAATTTGTAAAGCTTCCAGTGACTGAGCTCCTGATTCGAACCAACGCTAACACCACCCTAACACCTGTCACTACTTTTAAATACCTGGGCTTATGGTTTGACTCCCACTTAACATTCAGGATGCACATTGATACCCTGACAACCAAGACCTATGCCAAACTAGGGGTACTTTACAGGAACAAATCCTCGCTAAGTCTCCTGGTCAGAAAGCGTATCGCACAGCAGATGCTAATGCCAATTATTGACTATGGAGACATAGTATATGGCTCGGCTCCTCAAACCCACCTTAGCAAACTTGACACCCTCTATAATTCAATTTGTCGTTTTGTTCTCCAATGCAACTACAACACACATCACTGCGAAATGCTCAAAGAACTAGATTGGTCAACACTAGAGTCTAGGCGCAAAGTTCACCTTTCCTGTCTTGCCTTTAAATTCTTCATTGGCAAGCTACCCAGCTACCTAAACAAGCTCCTCACCCCTACCACCTGCAGCACTTATCACCTGAGATCAGACTCCAAAAGACTATTCATGGTCCCAAGGCTCAACAAAGTATCCGGACGTTCCTCCTTCTCCTTCCATGCACCCCAAAACTGGAACAACCTACCAGAGACTCTCACGTCCACCACCAGTTTAAGTTCTTTCAAATCTAAGGCTGTCTCACATTTTAACCCGGTCTGTAACTGTTTCATACGCTCATAATATACATTTTCTTTAACTTTGCACGCAATGTCTTGTATATAATGTATACCCTGTTCATTTATGTAACTGTACTTGTAACCATGTACTATTTGTTTTACTCTGTGCCCAGGACATACTTGAAAACGAGAGGTAACTCTCAATCTATTACTTCCTGGTAAAATATTTTATAAATAAATATTCCAAACAAAATACCAATACATCCAAACAAGTATACTATTTAAACCAATCAAGTCACCATAAATCAATTAGCATTCATTAATCAAATCATTAAACAATTTAAATTCCATCCATAACAATTAAACAATTAACTATTTCAATCGTTAAACAGAACAAGTAACCATCAGACAAAATATAAGTACCAAAAAGAATACAATATACAAAAGCAAGCCTCACCATGACCTAAAGTACACCATACAAGACCAAAAATTACATCTATCTAATTTTAAAATACATTACACACACATTTATGCATAGCAGCATGGCCCAAATCATTTTAAACACAGCAAAACAAGCTTTTAAAACAACATAATTTCTTACCCTGTATGTATATAGCGATCTAGACATACATACATACATACATACATACAGTGGCAAGAAATGATATACCAAAAATAAAATAAAACACATGTAAAAAACAAAAAAAGAACAAGTTAAATAAAATACATTTCGTTTGTTCACTTACCATTACTTGACCCACTCACCGACTCCCGTTAAACAGCTTACTCTCGAACCAATCCACACACAGGAACCCATAAAATAATAAACCATAAAATAATAAACATTAAAATAAAAAACCAAAACAATCCATGGGTCTTCTATTTGTAATCCATCTTCATCTGTATTCTTCTTTCTTGTATCTGCGGCTCTCCTCCGGGGTCTTCTTGTCTTCTTCGGCCACGCCCTGGCCATCTTCTTCTGTAGGAGGTCCTTCCTCCTCGGCATCTGCCTTCAAAATGAGACGACATAGGCTTTTATAAGCCTATGACGTCACGTTTTCGTCATATGGTTCCCACCGCCCTGATTGGGCCGTGAAAACCATGTGCTTTGGCCGAGAAATAAAAAAATGATGACGTCATTTAAAGGCA
Source organism: Ascaphus truei (assembly GCF_040206685.1). NCBI lineage: Eukaryota > Metazoa > Chordata > Amphibia > Anura > Ascaphidae > Ascaphus > Ascaphus truei. The sequence continues at coordinate 222,067,098 of NC_134487.1, forward strand.
ATGAAAGCACAGCCAATCAGAATGGCTGTGCTTCAATTGCCTTTAAGATGACGTCATGAAAAGAAAGATGGCTGGCCTCACATGGTACGGTAGCCAATCAGAGCGTGGGAAATACATCCCAACTCTGATTGGCTCTAGTACCATGTGACAGGCTTTCAATGACGTCACATCCGTTCTCCCGCAAGCCTCTGTCACATGGTCTACCCCCCGGCCTGTTGTAATGGTGTTGCGCATGCAAAAAGGTAAACAAAGAATTTTTTCTAAGTCCTGCTTTTTTATCACCAGCCTTTAGCTGGTGAGCTTTATTCAGCGCAACTTTCACGTACGATCAGTTTGCGTTGCTTAGTGAATCCTGCAGAAGGGCAGGATTCAGCGCAAACAGATGATCGTACGAGCAAAGTTGGACTTAGAAAAAATTTCAAGAAAAAGTCCGTTTTAGAGCGCAAAGTGCCTGTTTGCGCGGCTTAGTGAATAGCGCTCGGCGGAACTTCCCGTTCTAAGAGCACTTTGCGCTCTTAAAATGACTTATCACTGCTTAGTGCATAGCCCCCTTAGACCTAAAAGTGGCATTTCAACCCAATAGGCAGACATCATTCTCTGTCAAACTGTTTTTGGAGTTTTTCCAGCCCAGGCTTGTATCTACACAGATCCAACCTATCTGGTCACACCAATATACTATACAGCCTAAAACCAATAGGTTTAGGTGTATTTGATTATGCCACCTACCTATTAACTATCCCACCGTCTCTACTCTGGGGATTTTATGAATTCCTGCACTGTATATATATATATTCTCTTTTTTTGCCGTTCTTGTTAACTAATAAAATTGTATTATTTTGTTTTATTGTGATATGAAGCTCACCTCAACCTTTGTCTTTGGGGTACTCATTATATCCAGCCATCCACGGGGATATTAGAATCTCGCTATATATCCTCTCTATTCTTGAGAGTTTATGGTTATAGGAACCTTTGTGACCTCTTGGTCATTCTCATGTGTTTTGCAGGTCTGAATTTTATAAACTTTGTTGACATGCTAAATTAAGACATTGAACTGAACCTGTTCTGTAAACCTGAGATACATATAATAAAACAGACTATACAAAACAAACACTTACATTCTAGGAAACATTTTCATATCCCCACAATTCTGTATCAGTGTCATGAAAACATATTTGACTATGTTATTTAAAAATATTTACATAAATAAATATTTATATATAAGAAAAACTAGACTATATCGGGATTATTATTTTCTCTATACTACATAAATTTTTTACCAGTATTGCATAAATTGTGACAAGATCCTCTGCTGCTCACATTAGCATCTCAGAGAAGAATGTTTGATCATTTTGTAAGCGCTGTACCAGTATTGTATACATTGTGACAAGATCCTCTGCTGCTCACATTAGCATCTCAGAGAAGAATGTTTGATCATTTTGTAAGTGCTGTAGCAGTAATACTACATCTCAGTGGTATAGCAGTACTAATCAATTACAAGGCACTTCAAAAAAAAAAAATATGCTTACTGTGAAAATAATGTCCTCGACCGTACAATGAACTTGAACACATATTCCAGTGCTTTCAAAGTCCTTAGAATTGGCTCACAAGCCTCCCCTCTGCTGGAAACGTCCAGATATTTCTTCAAAACAGTCATTAATTTCCTGTCAAGAAAATATTTTCAAAACAGGTTAAAAGTGTCATAGTGCAGCACTTAATAAAACATGTGGAACTATCAAAAACAATGTTAATGTAACATCATGGTTCACAGTCACAGGACTGAAATTAAAAATTACGTGATACACACTTTATCACATTTCCATTCATTTACGCTCTACTATTTTTGTAAGAGAGGTTACCGTATCATTTAGATGTAGCCCCTTTAGCCCCACCCTAAGTGAGATCAGGTCTGCTACTAATGTCTTTCATGCGATGTGGTGCATACCTTTGAGGTAACAGGAGGGCTGAGTACTTCCGCGATGATGTGGGGATTATCAGGACAGGTTTACAGGGTACCTTAGTCTTTGGCAGTGCCTCCAGTCAGCGAGGATCCTGTGGTAGTAGGATGGTCCATGCCGACACTTTTCCATATCCCAAGACCGTGATTCACACTTGCATATGGTTCCATGGTATTTGTTGCATTAGTCAGTTGTTACAGCAGTGCATTCCTTTCTTGCTTCCCCTGGAAGGTTACTTTCAAGCTTGAGGCACATCTAAGTTCCCTTCTGGTGCTCCTCCTGTAACCCTTTATGGGACACAAGGTAGCTGTTGCTCACTCCACAGGGGGAGGAAAGAGACACACCCAAGTTTAGGAGAGTACCAGTTTATATACCCTTGGGTTGGGCTTATAACCCTGCCCCATAACAGGGCAGGTCTGATACTGGCAGGTGTCACATCTGCATATGTCACCCAGCCAGTACCTACCCCAGACAGACACTCTCTAGTTGTTGCTAGGCCCGCCCTTGGATACACTTACTGCATCCAAGGCTGCAATAGCACAGTAGGCCTTCTGAAGGAATTAACCCATCCACTGCCTGTACTTAACAGGTCTTACACTGGTAGATATGGACCGGCAAACCAAGGGTTAACCCACCAGGCGCTCAAGAAGTAAGAGAAAATTGCTGAATCTTGCTTGTTAATTCAATATATGTAGCAGGTCACGGCAAAGCTTCAAACAAGTGAGTATAAGAGTCTCTCCAAGCAATTGGCTCACCTAAGAGCACTGATAAAATTGAGATAGAGGGACTCACGGTTTGTGAAGCGTATGGCGCCGAGCCTTTGTATTTGAATTCCTCCAACAGTCAGGTGCACCGCCAACCCTCGAGCAACTCCTCCGTCGCGATGGGTGGTCTATGACCGGCGGTGACTGCACTATCAGCTGGGACAGCAACCCAGCGTGCCACCGGAGGCGGACAGGAACTGACGAGAACTCCTCCCACTGGAGGAAGAAGCGATGCACAGCCGTGATGAAAGAACGGAGGAAGGCTGAAGTGGTGACTAAAAAAACTTTATTGTAGCAAAGTGAACACCTGACGGATCCTCTGACGCATTTCAGCCAGAGCAGGCCTTTGTCAAAAATAAAGACAAAAAAGACACAGCGCACAACGCTCATAGTGCATAAAACAATATAATAAAGGTACAATTAATTAGGGTAAGTAATGTGCGTACATCAATAAAGATAAATAAATGCAGTTAGGGATAATGTTACCCAACGCCTCAGGAAACCGGAAGGAGTATCCTCTCAAGGGTTATGGCGCTGGTGTCTCGGATACAGGATCCTATTGGTAAGTAGGTAAGTAGATCGCCTCTAAAAAAGTTCTTTTCCCCCAAGAGCACGAGTCCAAAGCTGCTGCTGCCACTTGCAGTCCTTTGCCAGAGCACAGCTCCACACCGGCCGGGTCCTCTCACTCCCCTCTGTGCAGAAGCACTTCCGGGTCGATGACGTCACCACGGGGGGGGAGCGCTGGTAATCACGCCGTTCACACTCGATCAGCTCAGATGGTGGGGTAATAAATTAGAGGTTGAGCTCTTGTCCAGTCATCCAACGCGTTTCGAAACGAAAACGTTTCTTCATCAGGGATATAAATTGAAGTGGTTCCGGATCAGTTATAAATATTACACGATCGTACCTCATTGGCTGGGCTATCAACTCTCACAGCCAATGGGAAAGTAATGGGGGCGGGTTAATAGTCCCGGTTGCGCGCGTCACTGGTAGCTAATAGCAACATAACATAAACATCACAAAAACTTTATTAACAACAAACATAGCTAACCACACGCGATTGATGAGACTAAAAGAGAGAAAACAGTGTTACACATAGTAAAAAACGTACATGAGTGCATTAGTGGCCATATAGACCAGGGAGGTTACTCTAATGGGCAATAAATATCACCATCCAACTGAAATAGGAAACATGAAAAGTCTGCAAAGCCAATCACTAATAGAGGAGCATTAAGGTGATCTAATCAATCCTAGTAAATATTAAAAAGGCATGTCCTATGAAGTAAACTAAAAGGACAAAGAGACAAAAGTTAAAAATCTGTTACTTATGAAAAAAATCCCTTAAATAGTTAAAAAATGCTAAAAAATATATATATACTAAAAAATATATATAAACAAGTAAAATATGGTTGGGAACACAGAAAAATAATATATAAACTTAATACAGGGACCAAATGTCTATATCTTCATTTAAACCCCCTGGATACAGAGTATTTAGCTTGTGTATCCAGAAGGTTTCCTGCCTAGAAAGTTCTTTTACTCTGTCACCCCCTCTCCTGTTTTTGGGTACGTGCTTAATACCTTTAAATAATAGAGAGGAGGGATCACATTTATGGAATTGTGCATAGTGCTTAGAAAGACTATGCTTCATAAAACCTATTTTAATGTTGCGCATGTGTTCTTGTATGCGCACTTTCAATGGGTGTTTAGTGCGTCCCACATATAAAAGGCCACATGGACACTCCAATAAATAAACAACATGGTCAGTGTTACAGTATATAAAATCATTAATACCATGTGTTTCTCCATTGATACATTTAAAAGTCTTTCTCTCTGGGTGCAAATATTTGCAAACTGAGCACTTCCCACACTTGAAATTCCCAATTGGTTTAGTACTTAACCATTTATCGTCCCCACTAGGACATTCAATTTGTTTTATGTCACTCGGGGATAGTGTATTTTTTAAATTTTTTGCTCTTCTATAGATGAATTTTGGGAATTTCGAGAGGTGAGCACCCAGCAGCAAATCATTTGATAATATAGACCAATGTTTTCTTACAATTTTCTCAATTTGCCCCGTCATTGAGTTAAAATTAGTGATAAAAGAAACGTTGCATTTCCCCTCACCCTCCTTGGGGGTTTTGCTTTTTTTGGAATTTGTTAATAGCATATTTTTTCTATCAAGTTTTCTTATTTTCTCCAGATCTGTATTTAATTTCTCTAGACGATAACCCCTCTCTAAAAACCTTTGGGTCAGTTTCTCAGCTTGTTCCTCAAAATCTACTTCCGTGCTACAATTTTTCTTCAACCTGTAATATTGGCCACTGGGGATATTTGATATCCACGTTTTTTTGTGATTACTTGTGGCAACAAGGAGGTTGTTGCAATCAACCTCCTTAAAATACGTTTTTGTTACCACCTTTCCTTCTGCTGACGCCATAAGGTTGAGATCCAGGAAGTGTATTTGTGTCTCATGCTCTACATGTGTGAAAGTGAGGTTTTTATTATTATTATTTAAATACTGCAAAAATTGGCCGATAGAGCACTGGTCGCCGTCCCATACGCACAAGACGTCATCTATGAAACGGCGCCATATAATAATATTTGTCTTGAACGGGTTGTTGTTAAATATACATTCATCTTCCCATCTTCCCATATACAGGTTTGCGAAACTAGGGGCAAATCTAGTGCCCATTGCAGTTCCGCAAACCTGTATGAAAAATTCATCAAGAAACATAAAATAATTATGTCTCAAGATGTACCTGATGGAATCTATAATAAATTGGCTATTGAGGGGATGCAGAGTGACATCGTTCAATAAATAGGATTGAACAGCATTCAAACCCTCCTCGTGTGGGATGTTGGTGTACAAGGCCTGAACATCACAAGTGAGCCACCTATAAGAGTCTTTCCACACAAACCCTTCTAACAGATTCAACACTGATGTTGAATCTCTCAGGTAGGAAGGAAGTTGTACTACAAAAGGTTGGAGGAAATAGTCCACATATTGGGATAGGTTAGATGTAAGGCTCTCTATTCCCGATATAATCGGTCGGCCAGGCGGCTTTATCATACTTTTGTGTGTTTTTGGGAGATGATAAAAAATGGCAATTTTTGGACAATTGCAGTATAAAAATTCATATTCACGTTTTTCAATTACATTATTCGTGAGGGCTTCATCAAGAAGATTTTTAAGTAAAACCAAGAATTCCCCAGTGGGGTCCCTTTTCAATCTTTTATAGGAGGAGGTGTCGTTTAGGAGTCTGAGGGCTTCCCCCTCATAATCCTTCCTATCTTGTAACACGACACCCCCCCCCTTGTCAGCTTGCCTGATAATAAGGTTCTTATTTTCCTTTAGGAGTTTTAAAGCCAATGCTTCCTTTTTATTTAAATTATGTCTAATATCACTATTTTTAAAATTATTGGTTAAAAGATTAAAATCTTTGTTGACCATGTTAAAAAATGTCTCTATATGGTGACCTTTAGAGTGTGCAGGGTAAAATTTTGACTTCCCTCTAAAGTGAGTATGTGTGCAGGTTAATTCATCGTCTCTAGTCTCCAGCTGAATCGATTCAGCAATATCAATATCAGTAGTAATTATTGCTGGAGTATTTTCTATGTCCGATTTAATAAAATGCCGCTTCAGAGTGAGATTCCTTACAAACTTCTGAAGGTCCGTGTAGAGTTGAAAAGCATTAGGACCACAAGACCGGGAGAAAGTAAGGCCTCTGTCTAAAACCTTTTTCTGATCATCCGTCAAAATGACGGTAGACAGATTAAAGATTCCTTTAGGGGGTATAGTTTTTAAGGCATCTCGCAATCTCTTTTCTTGAGATCTGGCCCCCCCTCTTGTTCCTCTCCTGACAGGACCCTTTTCCTCCTTTCTTTGATCTCTGGTTTTTGTATTGCCCCCTGACCCTCTCCCTTCCTCAGTGGATCTATATGTCTGTTTTTGACTGAGTCAAAAAAACCTGAGGGAGAGGGTTGGGCCGGTGATCTCTGCCTAACACTTGGTATAAAAACTCTCTGGTTAAAATCTCTCTGATTAAAATTCGAATCATAATTACTATATTCTCTTTGCCCATATCTAAAATTTGGAATGTAATTTTTCCCTTTGTAGTTGGGGTTTCTAAACTGTCCCTCCTGTCTGGGATGGGGCGGATAACCATTATTAGGGGTGAAGCCCCTTCTATTGCCATATACTTGGGTATCCCTGCCTCTTTCATTCCAATTACCCCCACCTTTTTGATTAGGGAAGGGTGTAAATTGTCTTTGCTGCTCGTTATTTCTATTTAAGGATTGGGAGGAGTCTCTTGGGCCCCCTTCTTTATGGTTTGTTTTAGCAGACCTACTTCTATCGGTGTCTTTTGCCCAATTCCTTTGTCTATTGTTATCGTAATCGGCCTTGTCTCTAAAAAACTTTTCATGTTTCCTTTTCAGAGTTTCTTCCTCCGCATGTTCAAGTTTCATGCGGAGGTCGTGTTCAAGCTCTGAGCAATCATACTCAATGACTAAGGGCTCCAACACTTTAATAACTTCTGAAATCTCCTTATCCATAATTTTTAGTGTTTTAGTTCTTTCATAAATAATGAGCTTCATTAGTGATATAGAGCAATCATCCAGGATCCTATTCCACTCTTTCATAAAATGTTCATTCTCCTTACCGAAGGTGGGTGATTTGCGAAAGCGCAGGCCCCTAGGGACTCTATCACACTCCACATATTTTTGTATAGTTCTTTTTTCAAGGTGGATTTTTCCTTCGGTAAGGAGTAATTGCTCAAGTACTTTAAAATTTTGTTCAATAGATCCCTTAACATTTCCCTTGTCTGGAACTACAATATGTTCCTCAGAAAACAGTGAATCAAATTGCGCATCACGTTTTTTCCGGCACTCTACCAGGCTCCAAACCATGGTCCGGGTAAGATATTAAACCACACTACAAAGTGTAAAGTGGGGAAGTGTCAGAGCAGCACCAAACAGAGCAGAGATAAGTGAAAAGAAAATAAAGTGCGCAGCTAACTAATTAAGTGACGTGATAATAGGTGTTAAAAAACATAACCTTAAACGGAGCGTCTGCAGCTGCGATGGAGGGGGGGCTCAGAAACCCCCTAGACTAGCAGATAAAGACAAAAAAGACACAGCGCACAACGCTCATAGTGCATAAAACAATATAATAAAGGTACAATTAATTAGGGTAAGTAATGTGCGTACATCAATAAAGATAAATAAATGCAGTTAGGGATAATGTTACCCAACGCCTCAGGAAACCGGAAGGAGTATCCTCTCAAGGGTTATGGCGCTGGTGTCTCGGATACAGGATCCTATTGGTAAGTAGGTAAGTAGATCGCCTCTAAAAAAGTTCTTTTCCCCCAAGAGCACGAGTCCAAAGCTGCTGCTGCCACTTGCAGTCCTTTGCCAGAGCACAGCTCCACACCGGCCGGGTCCTCTCACTCCCCTCTGTGCAGAAGCACTTCCGGGTCGATGACGTCACCACGGGGGGGGAGCGCTGGTAATTGCGCCGTTCACACTCGATCAGCTCAGATGGTGGGGTAATAAATTAGAGGTTGAGCTCTTGTCCAGTCATCCAACGCGTTTCGAAACGAAAACGTTTCTTCATCAGGGATATAAATTGAAGTGGTTCCGGATCAGTTATAAATATTACACGATCGTACCTCATTGGCTGGGCTATCAACTCTCACAGCCAATGGGAAAGTAATGGGGGCGGGTTAATAGTCCCGGTTGCGCGCGTCACTGGTAGCTAATAGCAACATAACATAAACATCACAAAAACTTTATTAACAACAAACATAGCTAACCACACGCGATTGATGAGACTAAAAGAGAGAAAACAGTGTTACACATAGTAAAAAACGTACATGAGTGCATTAGTGGCCATATAGACCAGGGAGGTTACTCTAATGGGCAATAAATATCACCATCCAACTGAAATAGGAAACATGAAAAGTCTGCAAAGCCAATCACTAATAGAGGAGCATTAAGGTGATCTAATCAATCCTAGTAAATATTAAAAAGGCATGTCCTATGAAGTAAACTAAAAGGACAAAGAGACAAAAGTTAAAAATCTGTTACTTATGAAAAAAATCCCTTAAATAGTTAAAAAATGCTAAAAAATATATATATACTAAAAAATATATATAAACAAGTAAAATATGGTTGGGAACACAGAAAAATAATATATAAACTTAATACAGGGACCAAATGTCTATATCTTCATTTAAACCCCCTGGATACAGAGTATTTAGCTTGTGTATCCAGAAGGTTTCCTGCCTAGAAAGTTCTTTTACTCTGTCACCCCCTCTCCTGTTTTTGGGTACGTGCTTAATACCTTTAAATAATAGAGAGGAGGGATCACATTTATGGAATTGTGCATAGTGCTTAGAAAGACTATGCTTCATAAAACCTATTTTAATGTTGCGCATGTGTTCTTGTATGCGCACTTTCAATGGGTGTTTAGTGCGTCCCACATATAAAAGGCCACATGGACACTCCAATAAATAAACAACATGGTCAGTGTTACAGTATATAAAATCATTAATACCATGTGTTTCTCCATTGATACATTTAAAAGTCTTTCTCTCTGGGTGCAAATATTTGCAAACTGAGCACTTCCCACACTTGAAATTCCCAATTGGTTTAGTACTTAACCATTTATCGTCCCCACTAGGACATTCAATTTGTTTTATGTCACTCGGGGATAGTGTATTTTTTAAATTTTTTGCTCTTCTATAGATGAATTTTGGGAATTTCGAGAGGTGAGCACCCAGCAGCAAATCATTTGATAATATAGACCAATGTTTTCTTACAATTTTCTCAATTTGCCCCGTCATTGAGTTAAAATTAGTGATAAAAGAAACGTTGCATTTCCCCTCACCCTCCTTGGGGGTTTTGCTTTTTTTGGAATTTGTTAATAGCATATTTTTTCTATCAAGTTTTCTTATTTTCTCCAGATCTGTATTTAATTTCTCTAGACGATAACCCCTCTCTAAAAACCTTTGGGTCAGTTTCTCAGCTTGTTCCTCAAAATCTACTTCCGTGCTACAATTTTTCTTCAACCTGTAATATTGGCCACTGGGGATATTTGATATCCACGTTTTTTTGTGATTACTTGTGGCAACAAGGAGGTTGTTGCAATCAACCTCCTTAAAATACGTTTTTGTTACCACCTTTCCTTCTGCTGACGCCATAAGGTTGAGATCCAGGAAGTGTATTTGTGTCTCATGCTCTACATGTGTGAAAGTGAGGTTTTTATTATTATTATTTAAATACTGCAAAAATTGGCCGATAGAGCACTGGTCGCCGTCCCATACGCACAAGACGTCATCTATGAAACGGCGCCATATAATAATATTTGTCTTGAACGGGTTGTTGTTAAATATACATTCATCTTCCCATCTTCCCATATACAGGTTTGCGAAACTAGGGGCAAATCTAGTGCCCATTGCAGTTCCGCAAACCTGTATGAAAAATTCATCAAGAAACATAAAATAATTATGTCTCAAGATGTACCTGATGGAATCTATAATAAATTGGCTATTGAGGGGATGCAGAGTGACATTGTTCAATAAATAGGATTGAACAGCATTCAAACCCTCCTCGTGTGGGATGTTGGTGTACAAGGCCTGAACATCACAAGTGAGCCACCTATAAGAGTCTTTCCACACAAACCCTTCTAACAGATTCAACACTGATGTTGAATCTCTCAGGTAGGAAGGAAGTTGTACTACAAAAGGTTGGAGGAAATAGTCCACATATTGGGATAGGTTAGATGTAAGGCTCTCTATTCCCGATATAATCGGTCGGCCAGGCGGCTTTATCATACTTTTGTGTGTTTTTGGGAGATGATAAAAAATGGCAATTTTTGGACAATTGCAGTATAAAAATTCATATTCACGTTTTTCAATTACATTATTCGTGAGGGCTTCATCAAGAAGATTTTTAAGTAAAACCAAGAATTCCCCAGTGGGGTCCCTTTTCAATCTTTTATAGGAGGAGGTGTCGTTTAGGAGTCTGAGGGCTTCCCCCTCATAATCCTTCCTATCTTGTAACACGACACCCCCCCCCTTGTCAGCTTGCCTGATAATAAGGTTCTTATTTTCCTTTAGGAGTTTTAAAGCCAATGCTTCCTTTTTATTTAAATTATGTCTAATATCACTATTTTTAAAATTATTGGTTAAAAGATTAAAATCTTTGTTGACCATGTTAAAAAATGTCTCTATATGGTGACCTTTAGAGTGTGCAGGGTAAAATTTTGACTTCCCTCTAAAGTGAGTATGTGTGCAGGTTAATTCATCGTCTCTAGTCTCCAGCTGAATCGATTCAGCAATATCAATATCAGTAGTAATTATTGCTGGAGTATTTTCTATGTCCGATTTAATAAAATGCCGCTTCAGAGTGAGATTCCTTACAAACTTCTGAAGGTCCGTGTAGAGTTGAAAAGCATTAGGACCACAAGACCGGGAGAAAGTAAGGCCTCTGTCTAAAACCTTTTTCTGATCATCCGTCAAAATGACGGTAGACAGATTAAAGATTCCTTTAGGGGGTATAGTTTTTAAGGCATCTCGCAATCTCTTTTCTTGAGATCTGGCCCCCCCTCTTGTTCCTCTCCTGACAGGACCCTTTTCCTCCTTTCTTTGATCTCTGGTTTTTGTATTGCCCCCTGACCCTCTCCCTTCCTCAGTGGATCTATATGTCTGTTTTTGACTGAGTCTAAAAAACCTGAGGGAGAGGGTTGGGCCGGTGATCTCTGCCTAACACTTGGTATAAAAACTCTCTGGTTAAAATCTCTCTGATTAAAATTCGAATCATAATTACTATATTCTCTTTGCCCATATCTAAAATTTGGAATGTAATTTTTCCCTTTGTAGTTGGGGTTTCTAAACGGTCCCTCCTGTCTGGGATGGGGCGGATAACCATTATTAGGGGTGAAGCCCCTTCTATTGCCATATACTTGGGTATCCCTGCCTCTTTCATTCCAATTACCCCCACCTTTTTGATTAGGGAAGGGTGTAAATTGTCTTTGCTGCTCGTTATTTCTATTTAAGGATTGGGAGGAGTCTCTTGGGCCCCCTTCTTTATGGTTTGTTTTAGCAGACCTACTTCTATCGGTGTCTTTTGCCCAATTCCTTTGTCTATTGTTATCGTAATCGGCCTTGTCTCTAAAAAACTTTTCATGTTTCCTTTTCAGAGTTTCTTCCTCCGCATGTTCAAGTTTCATGCGGAGGTCGTGTTCAAGCTCTGAGCAAACAGGAGAGGGGGTGACAGAGTAAAAGAACTTTCTAGGCAGGAAACCTTCTGGATACACAAGCTAAATACTCTGTATCCAGGGGGTTTAAATGAAGATATAGACATTTGGTCCCTGTATTAAGTTTATATATTATTTTTCTGTGTTCCCAACCATATTTTACTTGTTTATATATATTTTTTAGTATATATATATTTTTTAGCATTTTTTAACTATTTAAGGGATTTTTTTCATAAGTAACAGATTTTTAACTTTTGTCTCTTTGTCCTTTTAGTTTACTTCATAGGACATGCCTTTTTAATATTTACTAGGATTGATTAGATCACCTTAATGCTCCTCTATTAGTGATTGGCTTTGCAGACTTTTCATGTTTCCTATTTCAGTTGGATGGTGATATTTATTGCCCATTAGAGTAACCTCCCTGGTCTATATGGCCACTAATGCACTCATGTACGTTTTTTACTATGTGTAACACTGTTTTCTCTCTTTTAGTCTCATCAATCGCGTGTGGTTAGCTATGTTTGTTGTTAATAAAGTTTTTGTGATGTTTATGTTATGTTGCTATTAGCTACCAGTGACGCGCGCAACCGGGACTATTAACCCGCCCCCATTACTTTCCCATTGGCTGTGAGAGTTGATAGCCCAGCCAATGAGGTACGATCGTGTAATATTTATAACTGATCCGGAACCACTTCAATTTATATCCCTGATGAAGAAACGTTTTCGTTTCGAAACGCGTTGGATGACTGGACAAGAGCTCAACCTCTAATTTATTACCCCACCATCTGAGCTGATCGAGTGTGAACGGCGCAATTACCAGCGCTCCCCCCCCGTGGTGACGTCATCGACCCGGAAGTGCTTCTGCACAGAGGGGAGTGAGAGGACCCGGCCGGTGTGGAGCTGTGCTCTGGCAAAGGACTGCAAGTGGCAGCAGCAGCTTTGGACTCGTGCTCTTGGGGGAAAAGAACTTTTTTAGAGGCGATCTACTTACCTACTTACCAATAGGATCCTGTATCCGAGACACCAGCGCCATAACCCTTGAGAGGATACTCCTTCCGGTTTCCTGAGGCGTTGGGTAACATTATCCCTAACTGCATTTATTTATCTTTATTGATGTACGCACATTACTTACCCTAATTAATTGTACCTTTATTATATTGTTTTATGCACTATGAGCGTTGTGCGCTGTGTCTTTTTTGTCTTTATCTGCTAGTCTAGGGGGTTTCTGAGCCCCCCCTCCATCGCAGCTGCAGACGCTCCGTTTAAGGTTATGTTTTTTAACACCTATTATCACGTCACTTAATTAGTTAGCTGCGCACTTTATTTTCTTTTCACTTATCTCTGCTCTGTTTGGTGCTGCACTGACACTTCCCCACTTTACACTTTGTAGTGTGGTTTAATATCTTACCCGGACCATGGTTTGGAGCCTGGTAGAGTGCCGGAAAAAACGTGATGCGCAATTTGATTCACTGTTTTCTGAGGAACATATTGTAGTTCCAGACAAGGGAAATGTTAAGGGATCTATTGAACAAAATTTTAAAGTACTTGAGCAATTACTCCTTACCGAAGGAAAAATCCACCTTGAAAAAAGAACTATACAAAAATATGTGGAGTGTGATAGAGTCCCTAGGGGCCTGCGCTTTCGCAAATCACCCACCTTCGGTAAGGAGAATGAACATTTTATGAAAGAGTGGAATAGGATCCTGGATGATTGCTCTATATCACTAATGAAGCTCATTATTTATGAAAGAACTAAAACACTAAAAATTATGGATAAGGAGATTTCAGAAGTTATTAAAGTGTTGGAGCCCTTAGTCATTGAGTATGATTGCTCAGAGCTTGAACACGACCTCCGCATGAAACTTGAACATGCGGAGGAAGAAACTCTGAAAAGGAAACATGAAAAGTTTTTTAGAGACAAGGCCGATTACGATAACAATAGACAAAGGAATTGGGCAAAAGACACCGATAGAAGTAGGTCTGCTAAAACAAACCATAAAGAAGGGGGCCCAAGAGACTCCTCCCAATCCTTAAATAGAAATAACGAGCAGCAAAGACAATTTACACCCTTCCCTAATCAAAAAGGTGGGGGTAATTGGAATGAAAGAGGCAGGGATACCCAAGTATATGGCAATAGAAGGGGCTTCACCCCTAATAATGGTTATCCGCCCCATCCCAGACAGGAGGGACAGTTTAGAAACCCCAACTACAAAGGGAAAAATTACATTCCAAATTTTAGATATGGGCAAAGAGAATATAGTAATTATGATTCGAATTTTAATCAGAGAGATTTTAACCAGAGAGTTTTTATACCAAGTGTTAGGCAGAGATCACCGGCCCAACCCTCTCCCTCAGGTTTTTTTGACTCAGTCAAAAACAGACATATAGATCCACTGAGGAAGGGAGAGGGTCAGGGGGCAATACAAAAACCAGAGATCAAAGAAAGGAGGAAAAGGGTCCTGTCAGGAGAGGAACAAGAGGGGGGGCCAGATCTCAAGAAAAGAGATTGCGAGATGCCTTAAAAACTATACCCCCTAAAGGAATCTTTAATCTGTCTACCGTCATTTTGACGGATGATCAGAAAAAGGTTTTAGACAGAGGCCTTACTTTCTCCCGGTCTTGTGGTCCTAATGCTTTTCAACTCTACACGGACCTTCAGAAGTTTGTAAGGAATCTCACTCTGAAGCGGCATTTTATTAAATCGGACATAGAAAATACTCCAGCAATAATTACTACTGATATTGATATTGCTGAATCGATTCAGCTGGAGACTAGAGACGATGAATTAACCTGCACACATACTCACTTTAGAGGGAAGTCAAAATTTTACCCTGCACACTCTAAAGGTCACCATATAGAGACATTTTTTAACATGGTCAACAAAGATTTTAATCTTTTAACCAATAATTTTAAAAATAGTGATATTAGACATAATTTAAATAAAAAGGAAGCATTGGCTTTAAAACTCCTAAAGGAAAATAAGAACCTTATTATCAGGCAAGCTGACAAGGGGGGGGGTGTCGTGTTACAAGATAGGAAGGATTATGAGGGGGAAGCCCTCAGACTCCTAAACGACACCTCCTCCTATAAAAGATTGAAAAGGGACCCCACTGGGGAATTCTTGGTTTTACTTAAAAATCTTCTTGATGAAGCCCTCACGAATAATGTAATTGAAAAACGTGAATATGAATTTTTATACTGCAATTGTCCAAAAATTGCCATTTTTTATCATCTCCCAAAAACACACAAAAGTATGATAAAGCCGCCTGGCCGACCGATTATATCGGGAATAGAGAGCCTTACATCTAACCTATCCCAATATGTGGACTATTTCCTCCAACCTTTTGTAGTACAACTTCCTTCCTACCTGAGAGATTCAACATCAGTGTTGAATCTGTTAGAAGGGTTTGTGTGGAAAGACTCTTATAGGTGGCTCACTTGTGATGTTCAGGCCTTGTACACCAACATCCCACACGAGGAGGGTTTGAATGCTGTTCAATCCTATTTATTGAACGATGTCACTCTGCATCCCCTCAATAGCCAATTTATTATAGATTCCATCAGGTACATCTTGAGACATAATTATTTTATGTTTCTTGATGAATTTTTCATACAGGTTTGCGGAACTGCAATGGGCACTAGATTTGCCCCTAGTTTCGCAAACCTGTATATGGGAAGATGGGAAGATGAATGTATATTTAACAACAACCCGTTCAAGACAAATATTATTATATGGCGCCGTTTCATAGATGACGTCTTGTGCGTATGGGACGGCGACCAGTGCTCTATCGGCCAATTTTTGCAGTATTTAAATAATAATAATAAAAACCTCACTTTCACACATGTAGAGCATGAGACACAAATACACTTCCTGGATCTCAACCTTATGGCGTCAGCAGAAGGAAAGGTGGTAACAAAAACGTATTTTAAGGAGGTTGATTGCAACAACCTCCTTGTTGCCACAAGTAATCACAAAAAAACGTGGATATCAAATATCCCCAGTGGCCAATATTACAGGTTGAAGAAAAATTGTAGCACGGAAGTAGATTTTGAGGAACAAGCTGAGAAACTGACCCAAAGGTTTTTAGAGAGGGGTTATCGTCTAGAGAAATTAAATACAGATCTGGAGAAAATAAGAAAACTTGATAGAAAAAATATGCTATTAACAAATTCCAAAAAAAGCAAAACCCCCAAGGAGGGTGAGGGGAAATGCAACGTTTCTTTTATCACTAATTTTAACTCAATGACGGGGCAAATTGAGAAAATTGTAAGAAAACATTGGTCTATATTATCAAATGATTTGCTGCTGGGTGCTCACCTCTCGAAATTCCCAAAATTCATCTATAGAAGAGCAAAAAATTTAAAAAATACACTATCCCCGAGTGACATAAAACAAATTGAATGTCCTAGTGGGGACGATAAATGGTTAAGTACTAAACCAATTGGGAATTTCAAGTGTGGGAAGTGCTCAGTTTGCAAATATTTGCACCCAGAGAGAAAGACTTTTAAATGTATCAATGGAGAAACACATGGTATTAATGATTTTATATACTGTAACACTGACCATGTTGTTTATTTATTGGAGTGTCCATGTGGCCTTTTATATGTGGGACGCACTAAACGCCCATTGAAAGTGCGCATACAAGAACACATGCGCAACATTAAAATAGGTTTTATGAAGCATAGTCTTTCTAAGCACTATGCACAATTCCATAAATGTGATCCCTCCTCTCTATTATTTAAAGGTATTAAGCACGTACCCAAAAACAGGAGAGGGGGTGACAGAGTAAAAGAACTTTCTAGGCAGGAAACCTTCTGGATACACAAGCTAAATACTCTGTATCCAGGGGGTTTAAATGAAGATATAGACATTTGGTCCCTGTATTAAGTTTATATATTATTTTTCTGTGTTCCCAACCATATTTTACTTGTTTATATATATTTTTTAGTATATATATATTTTTTAGCATTTTTTAACTATTTAAGGGATTTTTTTCATAAGTAACAGATTTTTAACTTTTGTCTCTTTGTCCTTTTAGTTTACTTCATAGGACATGCCTTTTTAATATTTACTAGGATTGATTAGATCACCTTAATGCTCCTCTATTAGTGATTGGCTTTGCAGACTTTTCATGTTTCCTATTTCAGTTGGATGGTGATATTTATTGCCCATTAGAGTAACCTCCCTGGTCTATATGGCCACTAATGCACTCATGTACGTTTTTTACTATGTGTAACACTGTTTTCTCTCTTTTAGTCTCATCAATCGCGTGTGGTTAGCTATGTTTGTTGTTAATAAAGTTTTTGTGATGTTTATGTTATTTTGCTATTAGCTACCAGTGACGCGCGCAACCGGGACTATTAACCCGCCCCCATTACTTTCCCATTGGCTGTGAGAGTTGATAGCCCAGCCAATGAGGTACGATCGTGTAATATTTATAACTGATCCGGAACCACTTCAATTTATATCCCTGATGAAGAAACGTTTTCGTTTCGAAACGCGTTGGATGACTGGACAAGAGCTCAACCTCTAATTTATTACCCCACCATCTGAGCTGATCGAGTGTGAACGGCGCGATTACCAGCGCTCCCCCCCCGTGGTGACGTCATCGACCCGGAAGTGCTTCTGCACAGAGGGGAGTGAGAGGACCCGGCCGGTGTGGAGCTGTGCTCTGGCAAAGGACTGCAAGTGGCAGCAGCAGCTTTGGACTCGTGCTCTTGGGGGAAAAGAACTTTTTTAGAGGCGATCTACTTACCTACTTACCAATAGGATCCTGTATCCGAGACACCAGCGCCATAACCCTTGAGAGGATACTCCTTCCGGTTTCCTGAGGCGTTGGGTAACATTATCCCTAACTGCATTTATTTATCTTTATTGATGTACGCACATTACTTACCCTAATTAATTGTACCTTTATTATATTGTTTTATGCACTATGAGCGTTGTGCGCTGTGTCTTTTTTGTCTTTATCTGCTAGTCTAGGGGGTTTCTGAGCCCCCCCTCCATCGCAGCTGCAGACGCTCCGTTTAAGGTTATGTTTTTTAACACCTATTATCACGTCACTTAATTAGTTAGCTGCGCACTTTATTTTCTTTTCACTTTGTCAAAAATGCCTGCTGTGGCTGAAACGCATCAGAGGATCCGTCAGTACTACACTTTGCTACAATAAAGTTTTTTTAGTCACCACTTCAGCCTTCCTCCGGTCTTTCATCATGGCTGTGCTTCGCTTCCTTCTCCGGTGGGAGGAGTTCTCGTCACTTACACTGGTAGACCCAAGGGAAATAAGTAGCCGGCCGGAGGCTAGGCTACAATCTCCCCTGGTGAAATTCTAATGTCCCCGCTTGGGAATACAGTATGCGCAACATCTGCATATTGTACCAACAACCTGGTTACCTTAACACAATATGCATTACATGTGTGTTCATTTAATACATTTCAACACAATAGTACCATACAGATATCCATCCCCAGCTGGAATCTGGATCTAATGTGAGTGGTACTTGGGCTCATTCAGTAGTAGTGGGCCAGATCGGGCTTCTTGACCATATTGCCTAACTATCAGGTACCTTTACGGAATAGTACCACCTTGTCCCAGACTCAGAGATATATTCTACTCTGTTTAGGTGGATGTTGTGGCCCACGACCCACAGCTTTAATAGGTGTTTTGCCCTATCAAATTCACAAGACTTGGAGCTTCAGGAAGTGTTAACTAAGTGCTCTAGTATAGCTTCCTTCACCCACTCCATCTTGTGTACTTTTGCACTCCTCATGAGGTTCTCTGGGAGATATGGATTCTCATACCCCATCTTGTGGAACCTTTGTATTAGAACTCTCTCAGCCCTGCTGAATTTCATGAGACCCTTCTCTCTGGCTGTGACAGGTAACACCCAAAATAGTGACCCTTCCCATAAAGGTGTTTCTATACTCTCTTCCTTAACTAAGGATGTACTGAGCATTGACCCAGACATGCTGTTCTTATCTGTCCCCACAGATGTTGGATCAAACTGAGACACATCACCCTGTTCCACTTGATCCACCCAAGGCAAGGCCTTCCCCACAGATAGTACAAGCATGTTATTACATTTCACATTACTATTTGGGGCCACGGGACTCACCGAGAGCTGAGCGGTCAGGGGTTTATGGTTAGGACTTGGGTCAGTATGGGCTTTTGGGGCAGATTGGGGCAGAGTGGGCAAACTGGCCATTCTAACTTCTCTGAAGAGAGAACTTTTGGGAGTCTCCCCAGGAGGAGCGATAGAAATATCCACAGTCCCGGCTAAACTTAGTTGTCCGTGGTCTCTAGCCTTTAGAAATCGTGCCTCAGCCATGGCTGCAGCATCGAGAGTCCTTTGCTTCCTTCCGCTCCCTGCAATGAAAGAAGAAGGGGGTCCACAGATGGCCAGTCACTCACCGGAGATGTAGCAGGAGCTGGGAAGCCTGTCCGGCCAGACAGCTTTGCGGCCTTCTCTTCTCCCGGTGGTGGAGTTGTAATCGGAGTTGCTTTGAAGTCATCTGGGGTGGTGCCGGAATAGAACCGAAGGCATGGGCACCAGCAGGCATTACCCCATGGAACTCCCATCCGCTACCAGAATGTAGTCAGCAATGTGGGCATGGTCTGTGCACATCTCCCGGCTCTGACACAAGTACCAACAGATCGCCACTGGAACTTGCACTCTCTGCTGATTGATCCAGGATCTCCCTCAGTGAGCATGGGTTGGTCACTGGAATCTGCTGTCCGATGTCCGCCTTGAGTACTGATATGGTCTTGGCGGAGACCTCGGATATGCTCACGGTCTCCCCGGTCACAACCACGAACACTTCCTTTGATCTCTTTTGTGACGCTGGTCAGTAGGGATGGGGGAGGGAGTACCTGGAGGTAGGGTGAGGGTTCCTCTTTGCGTTTCTCTTGTGCTTGTAGGGTTGGCATTGCCAGAGGTTCACTTAGGACTGGGCTGAAAGTAGGGTACTTTACATGCCGCACACTGCGCTGATATCTGCAGCTCTCTTCCCGAGGCACCACATAACGAGCACACCCACAGCATCAAGTACATCCCGTCCTCATAGGAGACCACCATTACTCCACCAGGCAAGTAGAACGTGTTGTTAAGATCCTCTGAGGTAGATTCCATTTTGTAGGAAGGCAGCTTCGCATATTTGTCTGTATCGCTGTAAAGTACACGTGTCTGGCTCCTTATATCCTGGTGTTCCATTTGGGCACACCCAGCTCCTCCCCCTGGTGAACACAACATCCAATCCAGGAGCAAGAAGGGGCGCGGTTTCGGCAGTTCGCGTGATTCTGCAAACTGAGTACCAGCCAAAGCTTGCAGCTACATGCAACTTTTGCAAAAAGGACCATGCAGCTTCCCGGGTGTGTTGGGAACCGCCATTTTGTTGGTAGTACATGCCATGCGGCTCCTAGTTCTCTGGCACCGCCATTTTGTAAGCTAGAAAATACTTGTTCAGCTCCCTTTTTTCGTCAGGGGTCACATGAGTTGTGTGTGGCAACGATCTCCTTGGTGCCGCCTCAGGAAGGTCCCCAGCTTTTCTTTTTAGAGTAAGGCAGTGCAACAACCTCCCCGGTGACACTTTGGAGAGCTGTTCCCCCTTTTCTTCCGTAATTATGTGTGTACCATGCTCCCTGATGAAGCCTCAGGGAACAAGCCACTTTTTTGCTTCATCATTATTTTGATGAGTGGGTGCACAGGGGTCTCTGATGTTGACTCAGAGGCCCTGTCCCCTAATTTGTACTTTTGTATTAAGGGCAGTACAACAAACTCCCTGGTGATGCATCGGAGAGCTGTTCCCCCCTTTTCTTCATCACTTGAATGAGTGGGTGCACAGGGTCCATGGTGTAGCCTCAGGGAACTAACCCCAGCAGCATACTTCTGCGCTGGATGAGTAGTAGGCTCCCTGGTAAAGCATCAGGGAATTGTTCCCATTTTTCTTAATTGGATGTCCTTTGCTAAGGGAACGGCCAGGGCATAGGGCAGCTCTTCAAGCAGACAGAACCAAGTTCCCCTTTAAAAAGCCTGAATGAATGACAGTGGGTGGGTGTGTGGGTGAATGAATGACAGTTGAATGAATGACAGTGGGTGGGTGAATGAATGACAGTTGGGTGAATGAATGACAGTGGGTTGGTGAGTGAATGAATGACAGTGGGTGGGTGAATGATGGTGGGTGGGTGGGTGAATGACGGTGGGTGGGCGGGTGAATGACGGTGGGTGGGTGGGTGAATGACGGTGGGTGGGTGAATGAATGACAGTGGGTGGGTGGGTGAATGAATGACAGTGGGTGGGTGAATGAATGACAGTGGGTGGGTTGGTGAATGACGGTTTGAATGATGGTGGGTGGGTGGGTGAATGACGGTGTGTGGGTGGGTGAATGATGGTTGAATGATGGGTAAATGGATGGGTGGATGACAGTGACTTGGTGGGTGGGAGACAGTGACTGGGTGGGAGAGAGTGACTGGGTGACAGTGACTGGGTGGGAGAGAGTGACTGGGTGACAGTGACTGGGTGGGTAACATTGACTGGGTGACAGTGACTGGGTGGGTGACAGTCAGTGACTGGGTGGGTGACAGTGGGTGACAGTGACAGTGGGTGACAGTGACAGTGGGTGACAGTTACTGGGTGGGGTGACTTAACTTGACCGGGTGGGTGCAGCTTGCCGCCGGACGCTTCCCCCTCCTGCCCCCAATATCCCCACAGCAGCTGCCCGGGATGGGAGGTGGGCTTGGGGGAAGGACCGCTGGAGGTGGGCTCGGGGGGGGGGGAGGAAACACAGGAGGTGGGCTTGGGGAGGGGCACGGGAGGTGGGCTCAGGGGGTGCACGGGAGGTGGACTCGGGGGGCACACGGGAAGCTGGCCGCAGGGGGAGGGAAGCAGGCCGGAGGAGGATCATGTACTTCCCCCTCCGTCCCAATTTGGGAGCGAAGGGGGAGCGGGCCGCAGAAGAGGAGCAGGTACTTGCCCCTCCGTCCCACGTTGGGAGCGGTGGGGAGCAGGCCACAAAAGAGGAGATGGTACTTCCCCCTCCATCCCACGTTGGGAGCGGGGCGGGGAGCGGGGGGTGAGCGGGCCCTGCTTGCCCTGCGCGCCGGGACCGCGGGGGAATTGCCGCCATTTGTAATTTTTTTTCAATTTATTTAAATAACTGGCGCCCGGCCCGGCCTGACCCACGGGGCCCAGGACGCCAGTGCCCTTTGTCCCTCCCTGTTGGTGACCCTGCACCCACTTTTAGGAGAGTACCAGTTTATATACCCTGGGGTTGGGCTTGTAACCCTGCCCCATAACAGGGCAGGTCTGATACTGGCAGGTGTCACATCTGCATATGTCACCCAGCCAGTACCTCCCCCAGGCGGACACTCTAAAGTTGTTGCTAGGCGTGCCCTTGGATACACTTACTGCATCCAAGACTGCAATAGCACACCAGGCCTTCTCGAGGAATTAACCCATTCACTGCCTGTACCTAACAAGACTTACACTGGTAGGGCCCAGAGAAATAGTTAGCGGCCCGAGGCTAGGCTGCATAGAATTGAAAAGACAGGGATTAGGGAATGATCAACTAAATCATACTAATTGTAATTATGAAAATTAATAATGATATCTTTTAATCGATAATTATCAATACAGGTAGGTGCAACTGTGAATTGAAGTGAATCAGAGAAAATAAGAGATACAATGTGTTTGTATCCCTGAAGAAAATTCACTTATATGCACACTCCTGAGAGTAAAATTTAACTTTTAATATACAATACTTAAAACATATATTACCGAAAAAGATGGTATAATGAAAACTAAAATAGATTAAATAAGGTAAATACATACACCCCTGTTTGGGTCTCCAAGGAATATATAAATACTCCAGTTATTAATGTTACTGGAGTACTGGAGGCTCAAGAGGGTGCAACCAGTCAAGATGAGCCCAAAAGAGCACACTACTTGCAATCACTAGTGCAAAAGATGCAGTATCTCACACAGCAGCAGGGAATGATCTTAACCTCTTTGTAAATAGTCATTGGCAACACTCAATAAATGAGATTATACCCTAGACAAATTTGTCCCTGATGACGCTCCATAGCAGGAGGGAAACGCGCGTTGGACGCGTGATTATGTCATCAGTCCCTGTTATGGGGCTGTTTTTAACATAGTGTCTCTTCCAGTTATTCATTAGTGCAGACATATATATATAAAACAGTGTAGCAGCTAGGGTATAATCTCATTTATTGAGTGTTGCCAATGACTAGTTACAGTACAAAGAGGTTAAGATCATTCCCTGCTGCTGTGTGAGATACTGCATCTTTTGCACTAGTGATTGCAAGTAGTGTGCTCTTTTGGGCTCATCTTGACTGGTTGCACCCTCTTGAGCCTCCAGTACTCCAGTAACATTAATAACTGGAGTATTTATATATTCCTTGGAGACCCAAACAGGGGTGTATGTATTTACCTTATTTAATCTATTTTTAGTGTTCATTATACCATCTTTTTCGGTAATATATGTTTTAAGTATTGTATATTAAAAGTTAAATTTTACTCTCAGGAGTGTGCATATAAGTGAATTTTCTTCAGGGATACAAACACATTGTATCTCTTATTTTCTCTGCATAGAATTGAACCAAAGAAGGCATCTTCCATAGAGGAAAACAAACAAGTTGGATGAATATTCTCCTGTAAACCACATTTAGGAAAATATTAAATATATTGTGTTTTATGGTGTATTAAAGATGCTGGAGGAGTCTAAATTGTAAATCTTAGATTGGGATTGCCCAATGAGCGGTGATTAACATTCTTTACATCAAGGTCCTAGAATGCAAATTGTAATAATAAGAATATGACGATGATAGAAATTGGAATCAACAGCTTGTTAAGGTGTCGGTTGTGCATAATCCTTTACGACAATAACAATTTGGTCAGACAGTACTTAAAGCAGCACTCCAAGTTGCAGTTTATGTTATTTATTTATTTTAGCTTTAAGATTGAAGCAGGTGGTCTCTGGAGCTGAACTGCATTCATTTCAGTTCTTTGGACCCCCTGCTTCCTGAGATACTTACCTCCATGGGGGTGCCTGCATAGGCCAATAGGAAGCCACAAGGAATAATGTCATGGCTTCCTATTAGCCCCGCAAAACGCAGGATATTTAAAGCTGGCATTGTGCTAGCCCCAACAAGCCCTGTCAGAGATACAACCTGTAGAGATAACTCTAACTAAAAAAGAAAATAACAAACTTCAACTACAGTACACTGTGCTCAATGCAAAAAAATAGTTTGCAAAAACCTCGTGTTAAAAAAAGTGTTAAAAAACTATTGAATTTATGGGCTATTTTTAATCAGCATAAAAAGAGTTCCCAGTCCCACCCCACATGAGACATTACCCATTTTGTTGCACCAGATGTCTGTGACTGCCCAATATGTGAATCAATAAAGATGCAGTGACTGATGAAAATCGTGTTTCCACCAACTGCTTATTGAATTTGTATACACAAGTACTTAAGTTATTATATTTTAGTATGTGCTGGGGACTCCATACGTACCTGATTACGACATACACAATGCTGGGAAGCATTAACTGTGTGCATCACTGAATGCTATTGTGTGACATTACGTACAATACATTAAATAATTCCCAATTTGACACAAGGTTATATTCCACTGAAAAATGGAAATGAATGTTTTCTGAAAATAGTGCTTTTTTATTTTTTATTTTTTTGCGGGGTCTGATAACTTGAATAGGTATAATTCTCTAAATATATTTTCTCAACTGTTTTGGTTTTGTTCCAGATCACACAAAGTGTCAGCTGCAACAGAATTCTAATAAATGAAAGTGGTATTGTTGCCATTCCAAGAGTTATTGTTATGCAGGTTAACACTCATCAGAAGGTGTGTTATGACATAGTACCACCTATTTTACTGTACATATGGGCCTTACGGAATGTTAGAGATAATAGCAATATGCGCATACACGAATGTGGGAAATTTTGGACATTCAATGTGGTGAAAAAGTTGGGAAAATAGCCTGTATGAAACCTCACCAAAATTCCATACTGTGCAGCAGGGGTATGCAAACTTCCCCTACCTGCTCTCCCTCCCTGCTCGCACCCCACTCCTTATCTTGTCTTTGGCATTAAATGACGCCACAGGATGACGTGATGTCAAGTTGCCATGGCACCGTGATGTCACGTGACCCCACAGCATCATTTGATGCTGTGTTGTTATGGCGATACGTCGCTGAAGACAAGGTAAGGGAAGTTGCAATGGCCTCATGCGATCCCCCCGGCATTAATTTAAATGCCTTGGGGGAAGAGAGTGGGGCCTTTGTAACCGCTGTGCCCACCTTGAAAAATCTTGTGCCCCCCAGTATAGTATTGGGGACCATTAACAAATATTGGTCGGTTGACTGTATTTGCACAAAAACATCAGAGAAGTACATATTTTATGACCCTGCAAAAAGGAGTAATTAGTTATTTAAAAATTAAGGGGAACTTACAGTAAATTAAGAAACCTGTTTAGGTACACACATTTCTAGCGAGGGGTCTTTAGGTAAAATATGTCAAACTTACTTGTAAGCCAGAGTAGCACTAAAATGTTGCTGTATGTAAGCTTCTAAAACTGTGTTAAAATGTTGAAATTTCCGGTCTGCAATGAGTCCAATTATGTAAATCTAAAACAAGAACAAAAGAGTAATGTGTTAAACTGAATATAAACACTATTTAACTATTTAGAGCAATCATATGCCAATAACCAATACATGTTATATTGCAGAGGTGCACAACATTTTTCAGTCGCGCCACCCGTGCTATTACCTGCTCTCCTACATCTCCTCCTCTGCGACGTTGAGTTGCCATGGCAATGTATCGCAATTTCACACTGCGTTGTCATGGTGACACATCAATGCAAGCAGAAGATGCAGGAGGAGACACCGGATAGAAGGTACAGTAAGAGTCAGTTGCAGAGGCCCCGTGGTCTCCCCCGGCAATCAATTTAAATGTTGTGGGGAAGCGCGTGAGACCTTTGTAAGTGTGGTGCTCGGTTCGGCGCATAGAGAAGTTTGCGCCCCCCCGATTCTATTGCCATCTTAATCTTACATTGAGACCTATTATTTACTAAGTGGCGCTATTTTATAAAACGTCTTTCAGTGCTAGAAGAGACATCACAGACCATTTAAGTGAATGGGCTTGAGGTGTCTTATGATTCCGGAAGGGGTCTTATGTGACAGCACTGCTCTTTAAATATGGTCCTTAAACTTTATTTTATATCATTTATAAAAGTAACAAGCAATTATAGAAACGACCGCTTTAGCAAGATTTCTATCCAAATGATTAGTAATTTAAGTTAGTGACAGTAGAAATAGAATCCTTACCAGTGCATCAAAGACGAGAATGTCATACTTGCTTGAATGGGAATGCTCCATCATGATGTTAAACAAGGCATCAAGTGTATCCTGAAGAAACTACAATAACAGAAAACATGAATGCAAAACCTGCAAGTACTGTACAATCATTTTGACCCAATAAGTTGCACATTATGTGCACAGACTGTTTTTCTCCAACAATCATAGACGAGTGTTTGTGAACAGGGGCTCCTATGAACGCTTGGGTTCCCCGGGCATCGGTATTATAGAGGGTTGGGGTTCTTTATAATGCATCTGATCACAGATGCGCTATAAGAGAGAGGGTTGGGGTTCCTTACAATGCATCTAATCTCTCAGACACGCTATTAGAAAGAGTTGGGGTTCCTTACAATGCATCTGATCTCAGAAGTGCTGTTAGAGAGGTTTGGGGAACCCCAGAATTTCACAATATAATTTTAGGGTTCCTTAACCAAAACTATATTTATCACTAATGTCAAATTTTCCTATTAGAGCCTTTCAGAGGGAGTAACAGTAAAGTGATTTAAAAAGTGTATAATGAATTTAGCCTCTTGATGTGCAACTATATAGATGTATTTATACTACAGTACCTGGGAGTACGCTGTTTAATATTGAGTTTCACAGTAGCATCGCTCAACATTACTCATCCAAACGCTTGCATTTTTGTTACATAATTAATATCCTGCCCAAAGATTCATGTATTGTAATTGTATATATGTTATTATATTTCAGTGGACTGTACTCCTGTATTTTTTTGATACCTACAGTAGTGCTCTTCCAGTTTTTCTCCTTCTCGACTGTACTCCTATAAAACTGCATGTGAGCAACGCTTTGGAAAGTATACAAATTTGTTTCTGACAATTGAACTGCCTACTGCCAAGGTCATTTGCATGTCAGTAATAAAGAACGCATATTCATTGGGGGAAAAAACATCAGCAGTAAGTTAACATGGTCAATGATGGTATCATGGGAATTAACATAGCATAATTACTGCCACAGCTTAATGGCTCATAAATAAGACTAAAGGCATGTGTATAATTACTGGATGTGATGAAAATCTGTTTGCCAATCAAAATGCCTTCTGGGGAATATTATCTTAACTAATGCCCGATTATGTTTAATAAATAAAAAGGATTAGGAATTCAAATTTAATTTGCACATATGTTACTGTAAGTACCAAACACTGCACTGTGCTTACATGTGCAACAATTTTATAGTGATCACATAAAAATACCACACCAAGCACAACTTGCAATAAAACAAAGTTCAAAATATAGTCTTATGACAAACACCTACGTTTAGAAGCCAATAAGCATAAAAATGTTGTTTCTGTACATCCTTATGCTTAATGTGGCCAGATGCTTACTGAATAAGCACAAATGCAGAATATTAAAATAAAGCATTGTGTAATTCATACTTTTACAACTTCTTCTCCATCCACAATCTTCAGCTTTTCTAAGTTTTCCTGCAGGAGTCCAGGCTTCATGCGCCACTTCAAAAGTCCAAGTAAGCCCACTTCAAAAGAAAGATGTAACAATTGATGAAGACATTTTTCCTTTAAATCACATTTTGTAAACTTTGACAAAAAAAACCTGAAGTTGCATATGTAATTGAACTCATTCAAGAAGTAATCCTTCTCTTTTTTAGATTTATCTATTTATATTTAACAGACTCTGATTCGAGGGGGTTCCCTGGAGCTTTAACGTATTAGTTCTACTGTTACTCCAGGGACCCTGCGCCCCGAGTTAGTGGGTACAGAGATATTTCCATTTTTATGTGACTGTAAAATAAAAATGTAATTCAAAAATGGTTTCAGGGGTTTTCCAATAGGAAATTACAATGCCATTTTCTGATGCCATTGCAGCTTCCTTTTGACCTGTGGGAGCGAGGCTTGGATGGCAGCCATATTGATTTCACATACGATACCAGAATCACTAGCACATAAAAAAGGAAAATATCTACGGAACCAAGTAATGAAGTGATTACTTGGTTCCGTAGATATTTTCCTTTTTTATGTGCTAGTGATTGAAGGTTTCCTACATATATAGTAAATATAAATGTATATTTCTGTAGAAATCACTGACACAGTATCATTACATGGTTAACCCATGATGCCATTACTTTACTCACTGCCATTTTGTACAAATCATGCATTCTTGCTAAAAAGGAAGTGTCATTACTTTAAGAAAACAGCCAAAATGAGGAGAACACATGTAATTTCATGCATGAAGTATGCAACACCATACATAGAAACATATAAAAGGAACCCTGGACTGCACAGTGACAACACAGTTGTAGTGCCCGTTCAAGCATTGGAAGCTTCTTTAGTCAAAACGTTTGTAAGCAGAATTAAAATTAGAAAAGTAAAAAAGCATTGAAGAAATGGACCTAAAGAAAATATGACTTCAATCAATACTGTACTTAAAATATATTGCTTTTTATTAAAGAAATACAAGTGTAATTTGCCTACCATTTTGAGTCAATTTAGTTGAACAGACAAGGGTCGAAATGGAAAATGAGTCTCGTGAACTAACGGAAAGACCTCCAGAACTACTGTTTCTATTGAATGTTGATCCTTTAGCATCCATTTGTTGACGGGTAGAAGGCAGAGTTAGATATGAATTTGCATCCTCCATTTTCTTGCTATCACCCTTAAAAAAAAACACATTGAACTTTTATTAAGAAATGTATAATGTTGTTAACTGTTAAGCAAGATTAAGGGAAGAAAACCGACCGCTCTGTACAATCACAGTTATATAAAAAAAAAAGAGCATGGTTAAGCTACAGAGAAAAAAAGATGTACAGGACTGCATCGATAGTGTGGTTTTGAAGAATTGTAAACTATCCTATTGTTTTGTCAGTCTTTTACAGAGGCAATCCAAGGCGGCATATATTTTTGGGCATGTCAAATATAATATATATATATCGAGCTTAATAATTGAAAACGAATAGACGATACCATTCTGTTGCTAACTAAATGCTTTTATTTGTGCAAGCTTTCGAGATACACTGATCTCTTCTTTCGGCATTGTTACAATGAATGAAGCCAAAACAGGGTTTTTACTTTAAAACAGTGCATACTGGAATGTGATCTGTGATTGAAGCTCATCCCTCCCCCATGTGCAGTATGCGTTTTATGACTTGGTGTTAAATGGTCCCTAAATGTAAGTGATGCACTGTTTTAAAGTAAAAACTCTTTTTTGGCTTCATCCATTGTAACACGGCCGGAAGAATAGATCAGTGTATCTCAAAAGCTCACAAAAATAAAAGCATTTCGTTAGTCATAGAACGGTATTGTCTATTCGTTTTCGATTATTAAGCTCGGCTAACATGGTGCAGATATCTCTCTCTCTCTCTCTCTCTCTCTCTCTCTCTCTCTCTCTCTCTCTCTCTCTCTCTCTCTCTCTCTCTCTCTCTCTCTCTCTCTCTCTCTCTCTCTGTTGAAGCAGGGGGTCTCTGGAGCTGAACTCAATTAAATTCAACTTTGGGGACCCCCTGCTTCCGGAGGTACGTACCTGTGAATTAGGTGCCGGTAGCTGCTCTCTTTGGCTACCAGGGTTCACAGTATGTCCTCTTTTCAGAGATCTGAGGTCCTGCGGACCAATAGGAAAATGTGACACCAGCGACGCAGCTTCCTATTGGCCCACGTGACACGGGAGCACAGAGGTGATCGGTTCATTGTCTCAACTGGACGCTTGAATGTGAATGTTGAATGTGTTAAATATTTGTCATTAGTGGATTTTGTTTTATATATATATATATATATATATATATATATAAATCAGAAAATATTTAAAAATGTACATTAAAAGAGTTCTTGGACTCATTTGCAAACATAAATTGAGATTGAAACATTATTTAAGTTCCCCTACCATCTGACTTTTACTTGCATGACTGCAAGTTAGCTTCCCCCATTCCATTTCTATCCCATTTCTGGTTCCGTGAATGTATTCTGTTACATCATCATAGGGTTGGATGAAACAAAATATCTATTTTGTTCAGAACCACTGCTATAAATGAAAACCTTCAAACAGGATTTAAAATCTAACATATTCATAATTTCATTCATCAACCTACAGATGTAGCCGACCTTACTGTTCCCAGCACAGTGAATGTGCTGATTGCAGCCCAAGAGGATTAACTCAATGGGAGGTCCAAATAAAAGGAATGGACACCCGCAGCATCATCGTGAGCCACCTCACTGCGTGTTTTTTCGGCGTTTCAAGTGTGGCACTGGGAATAGTAACATGATTTTAAGTAAATTGACTGTTCGGTGTCTGCCAGCGTTGGAAGGTGTATTAGTGACAAAAACACTGTCTCAAACTACAGGCCAATCTCTGTTCTCCCAATACTATCCATAGTCATGGAAAAACGGTTCACTCCCAATTAAGAGATTACTATACCAAAACAAATTTCCCTAGCCAATTCCAATCTGGCTTTCACCCCAAACACTCCACGGTAACTACCCTGTTAAAAGTTTGCAATGAAATCCAGTGTGAATGGAATGGGGACAACTCACTGGTGAAATATTCCTAGATTTTGCAAAGGCTTTTGATACTGTTGATCATGTTATCATGCTTTACAAGCTCCAGTGCTCTGGAATAGGGAAGCATGCTTTAAACTGGTTTCATTCCTACCTATCAGGTAGATCCCAACATGTGGGCCAATGGAATGAGGGAGCGGGATCACATATGTAGATAAAAAAGAAAAATACAAATAGTACAGAACAATTGTGGAAATTATAACAGATATAGACAGGAATCTGTAGGTGTTATACTCACATATGTGTGAGCCAATAAAGCATATCGCACTCAATGGTGTACAAAAGCAGAGACTCCGCATAGTGGACCCTCTGGATGCAGATGGATGTGGGTGTACAAGGACAGAAGGTGTAGAGACACCATAGCATAGACTGTATAAAATCCAATTTAATAAAGAAGCACTTCACAAGTGCGCACTTACAATTTCAAAAGTAAAAACAAGCATGTAAGAAATGTCAGATGGAGCGAAGACGTCCTCACCACTCCGCGCTTGATGGAACCCGGAAGCGTCTTGCAGGGGGTATTTCCAGATGCGGCCGCAAAAAACACCACTCCAGACTCGGCGTCGGTCCACCTCAATGTCGCTTCAGCTATTCAGAAGAGAATTCCAGGTTCCATCAAGCGCGGAGTGGTGAGAACATCTTCGCTCCATCTGCCATTTCTTACATGCTTGTTTTTACATTTGAAATTGTAAGTGCGCACTTGTGAAGTGCTTCTTTATTAAATTGGATTTTATACAGTCTATGCTATGGTGTCTCTACACCTTCTGTCCTAGTACACCCATATTCATCTTCTACATCCAGAGGGTCCAACCCGCGGAGTCTCTGCTTCTGTACACCATTGAGTGTGATATGCTTTATTGGCTCACACGTATGTGAGTATAACACCTACAGATTCTTGTCTATATCTGTCATCATTTCCACAATTGCGCTGTACTATATGTATTTTTCTTTTTTATCTACATATGTGATCCCGCTCCCTCATTCCATTTGCCCACTGTTCACCAAGGAATAAGAAGACTTTTCCTTACATGAAGGTTGAGTGGGACAACTCTGTATTTTGCACTATTTAAGATTTATTATTCACTGTTATTTACTTGGTGTGTGTGTTTATATATATATATATATATATACCCTGCTCCATCACTGGGGGGTCACTGTTCATCTTCTCTTCATCACCATTAGATCACTTTCCTGAGCGCCAGTCCTGTTGTTTTTGTGTCCTAGATCCCAACGTGTCCATCTCAGGCTCTAACTCCAACCCCTTGGATATCACCTGTGGTGTCCCGCAAAGCTCTGTCCTGGGGCCCCTTCTCTTCTCTGTGTTCATCAATGATCTTCCAACAGCTTGTAAGGGAGCTTCAATACACGTATGCAGATGACACAATCTTATATGCACACAACCCTAGCCTCTCCGACCTTGAGCACAAACTTCAATCTGACTTTTTGAGGCTTGAAAATTGGATTTCCCAAAAGAAAATGTTTTTAAACACTGACAAGACTGTAACAATGGTATTTGGGACCAAGGCTACATTTTTAAAGCTTCCAATGACTGAGCTCCAGATCAGAACTAATGCTAACACCACCGTAACTCCTGTTACTAGTTTTAAATACTTTGGCATATGGTTTGACACCCATTTAACATTCGGGATGCACATTCATACCCAGACATCAAAAACATATTCCAAACTAGGTGTACTTGACAGGAACAAATCCTCCCTAAGTCTGCTGGTCAGAAAGCGTATCGCACAGCAGTTGCTAAAGCCAATTATCGACTATGGGGTCATAGTATACAGCAGGGCACACCAAACCCACCTTAGCAAACGTGACACCCTCTACAATTCAATATGCCGCTTTGTTCTACAATGCAACTATAACACACACCTCTGCGAAATGCTCAAAGAACTAGCTTTTTCATCACTTGAGTCTAGGCGCAAAGTTCATCTTTCCTGTCTTGCCTTCAAATACTTTCTGGGCAAACTACCCGTCTATCTGAACAAGCTCCTCACCCCTACCACATGCAGCACTTATCTAAGATCTGACTCCAAAAAACTGTTCATGGTCCCAAGGTTCAGCAAAGTGTCCGGCCGTTCCTCCTCTTACCGTTCACCCCAAAACTGGAACAATCTACCGGAGACTCTCACAGCCTCCATCAGTCTAAGTTATTTCAAAACCAAAGATGTCTCGCATTTTAACCTGGTCTCTAACTGCTACATATGTCTATAATATATATTATTTCTAACTGTGCATGCTATGTCTTGTATATGTAGCCAGGGTCCCTCCGGGCCCCCTGTATGCCGGTTTCTTTCTCCCTTGCGTGTGTGCTGCGGCGGGGGCGAGCGCATTCCCGGGGGCTCCCGGTGGCAGTTGCGGCAGGACGCCATCATGTTTAATGTGTTCGCACATGTGCAGAGGCTTGCGCGTAAGCAGAGCAGTCGCGGCGGCCATGTTGAGGTTGGCGCAGGAGATCGCGCCTGTGCAGTGCAATGCACAGAGGTTGGCAAGGGTAGCGGTGGCCATTACATGTGTGCAAGAGCTCTTGGAAGTTGCGCATGCTCAGTTAAGAGTAGCGGCGGCCATTACAGCTTCAGACATGCGCAGTAGAGATCGCGCACGCGGCGCTAATAGAGAAGAGGTCCTGAGTGGACTACGATTCCCAGCAGCCTCTGGGGACTGCCCTTTCACCTCTATCACCTGCTGCATTGAAGCCAATAAGGCTGACAGATTCTCATGCTGCATTTTTGGATACAATGTTGTGTGCAGACAGGGAGTGTCAGTCACACTTAGGAGACAGAGTGGGAAAGAAGGGGGGCAGAGAGCTGGGAGCTTCTGCCCTAGGCCAGAAATCCCCAGGCTAGAGTTGAGGCCCTGACTCCCCACTAGAGAGGGTGGGTGTTCATAGGGACAGGCCCTTAGGTAAGGACCCTGTGCCCCTTCAGCTGTGTGCAAGGCAGGGACCTAGTGACAGACCCTGTGCAGTTCCTAAGTGCAGGGACCAGTGATAGTGTTTCTGCATGTTCCTGTGTGCTGTGTTGCTGATCCAGAGACTGTCCTTACGGTGGGACGTCCGGCGGGACTCCATCCCACGTGGCGGTACAGATCAGCGCTGGACCAAGCGGCGCCAGTAGACACTTTGCGAAGACACCCAGGAGCACCTGGGCAGGTATTTACAGCCTTCCACACGTGCACCAACTTTACCTTGCTTCTCACATGTGACAGGCCTGTTCACACACTTGGGTGGGCTTGGACTCTCTGGACACGGGTTGGGAAGGGGGTGTAAGGGTATAGCCCAGTAGGGGCTAAGAAGGTTACAGCCCAGTTAAGGGGCAAGGTTATAGCTGCCAGCTAGTGGCAGAGGGTGGTATATATATCGTTGTGCATACTGATGATGTTGCACTGTTAAAGTATGATACTCTGTGTTGTGTTGCTATACAGTATGATGTGATGTGATGTTATTGTGTTGTGTTGCTTGTCCAGTAAACCTTTTAGCCATAACCCTGGTGTATGTGGTTTCTGGGTGGGTTCCTATGCTAGGGCCATTCTACATTCCTATAGAATCCTACATAGGTGGAGGCGCTGACCGACGAGAACGTTCCAGAGGATTCACCCCAGGCCCTCACTAGCGGAGGCTCAGACCTCCTGTGAGCCTGACATGTATACTGCACCACCCCTGGTAACATATAGGTTCCCCCTCACATACACTCTATATGCGATTGGGTTGGGGAATACCCGTTACATATATAATGTATACCCTGTTCACTTATGTAACTGTATTTGTAACCATGTATTATTTGTTATCTTAACTCTGTGCTCAGGACATACTTGAAAACAAGAGGAAACTCTCAATATATTCTTCCTGGTAAAACATTGTATAAATAAATAAATAAATAAATGGTAGGACTGCTTAGTATTATGATCCTGTATCATTGAATAATAACTTTATTTCATATAGCGCTTTTCTCCCAATGGAGAAATACAATTACAAAACACTTAATAATTACAATATAGTGCGTGGTTAGCAGCATTTTCCGTAGGATATTTACAAACACTGTAGGACGCACCCATAGTTTGTAAAGCATACAAAATTGGTACTAATAGTATACATTATTCCCAAAAGCATCTCCTAGTACAAAGAGATTCATACATTTCTAAAATTACACACTGGGGCCCCTTTATTTAACAATGATAAACTTTTCTATTTAATTATTTGGTTTAATGTATTTTACAACGCACAAAAATCAGTTTTTCTGGAACCAATATGGCCACTAGATTTCACTGGGGGCTTTTCACTAAATGTTGATAATGCAGATCAGGGTACTACTAACATTTGGAAACTCCCATGGGAGTCAGAGTTTAATGAATAATCACCAATGCCTCAGTGTTGCCATGTAATTAACGTAGAGCGCTAATGTAAAGTCTCTATGGAACATAAATTGAGAAACATCCACAATATGTTTAGCAATAAAAAAGGAACTATCACAGTGTGTTCAACAATAAAACAAGCATTAATCACACTGTGTTCTGCAATACAGTACACCAGCTCAAGCAAACATAAAAAGCCTTTGATGAAGTGACCAGTCACATACAGTACAGTTCAAAGCATTAAGCACAGAAAAAGTCCATAGGCATTTTCGTAAGTTCAACTGCCTGTCTAATGTCAGAATGGAAATGCCGGGTTTAAAATACTGTGCTTGAATCAAGTGCAAGGGTGGGCAATTCCAGCCCTCAAGGGCCACCAACAGGTCAGGTTTTCAAGATACCTGCTTCAGCACAGGTGGCTGAGTCGAAGCTGAGCCACTGATTGAGCCACCTGTGCTTAAGCAAGGATATCCTGAAAACCTGAATAGGTATATAGTGATAAAATGCGCTCCAGCGCGGGATCTTTTCATATAGATAATAACAAGGACATGTGAGATTGGACTAGTGAGATGAATAAGGATGTAAAGTCCTCTGTGGGGGCCAATGGTTCCCTGAAGATGAGGCTGTTGGTAAAGCCCCTATATATTCCTCATGGGGGTGGTCCCTGGACTCACAGCATGACATAAGAAAATATGAATTCAAGAATACTCACATAATGTCCAAATCAGAAATATCCCAAATTGCATGCAGCCCAGTATGGTAATCGATGCAATGTAGAAAAAGAAACTGGCGCACAGCCAATGAGTGGGTGAACTGAAAAAAATATCCTTTATTGATCCATAAAAACGAAGGAGAGCACCTCCTATGCATTTCGTGTATAAAAATACACTTTATCAAGGATAATACACGAAACGCGTAGGAGGTGCTCTCCTTCGTTTTTATAGATCAATAAAGGATATTTTTTCAGTTCATTCCATGGTGACCCACTCATTGGCTGTGCGCCAGTTTCTTTTTCTACATATCCTGAAAACCTGACATGTTTGTGACCCTTGAGGACTGGAGTTGCCCACCCCTGCATTAGACTCTGTAAAATCAGCAATGGCATCATTGCAAAGTACTAGTGTTGATTTTTTTTTTTTTTTTTACTGAAATGTGCACATGTGCACACAGTTGTTAGCAAACCTGCCATATACAAAGCTCAACAGTCTTTGTACAGCTTTATTAGCTGAGCTGTGCAAACTGACATGAACAGTATTTTCAGTTGATTACAATGATTGCATTACAAGCAAGGCACATGCACGTCATTGTATGTGATGATATTTTGAGGATATGATATATGATATAACAGAAAGAAACAGATTGCTGTAGATAGGCTAAGCAGGTGAGAGGTATGTTATGGTGCTCCTGGAATGCCAGACTTCGACGTAGTACCTACACATGTAGCAGGCATGAGAAGGAAGTATCCAGCTACAAAGCAGCAACAGGATCAATAACAGCTGCTGTACATCTGTACGTCATGGAGGACACAAGGGGTGAAGAAACAAAAAGCTGTGTGTGCTGAGCACGCGCATAGTAAGTGAAACTTCTTTGACTTTTGTCACAGAAATTGTATTTGTGTTGGTGTTGGTGATGTTTTAATTAAAAATCAAAATACAATCTCAATGACAAAATGCAAATAAATTTGACTTAGAATGCGCGTGCTCGGCACACATCCCCTGTATTAGCTATTTGCACTAAGTGTGAATTCCGCGTGTGACTGTGCGTGTGACTGTGCGTGTGACTGTGCATGTGACTGAGAGTGTGCGTGTGACTGAGAGTGTGCGTGTGACTGAGAGTGTGCGTGTGACTGAGAGTGTGCGCGTGTGACTGAGAGTGTGCGCGTGTGACTGAGAGTGTGCGCGTGTGACTGAGAGTGTGCGCGTGTGACTGAGAGTGTGCGCGTGTGACTGAGAGTGTGCGCGTGTGACTGAGAGTGTGCGCGTGTGACTGAGAGTGTGCGCGTGTGACTGAGAGAGTGCGCGTGTGACAGAGTGCGCGTGTGACAGAGTGCGCGTGTGACAGAGTGCGCGTGTGACAGAGTGCGCGTGTGACAGAGTGCGCGTGTGACTGAGAGTGCGCGTGTGACTGAGAGTGCGCGTGTGACTGAGAGTGCGCGTGTGACAGAGTGTGCGTGTGACAGAGTGTGCGTGTGACAGAGTGTGCGTGTGACAGAGTGCGCGTGTGACTGAGAGTGCGCGTGACTGAGAGTGTGCGTGTGACAGAGTGTGCGTGTGACAGAGTGTGCGTGTGACAGAGTGTGCGTGTGACAGAGTGTGCGTGTGACAGAGTGTGCGTGTGACAGAGTGTGCGTGTGACAGAGTGTGCGTGTGACAGAGTGTGCGTGTGACAGAGTGTGCGTGTGACAGAGTGCGCGTGTGACTGAGAGTGCGCGTGTGACTGAGAGTGCGCGTGACTGAGTGTGCGCGTGACAGAGTGTGCGCGTGACAGAGTGTGCGCGTGACAGAGTGTGCGCGTGACAGAGTGTGCGTGTGACAGAGTGTGCGTGTGACAGAGTGTGCGTGTGACAGAGTGTGCGGGTGACAGAGTGTGCGGGTGACAGAGTGTGCGGGTGACAGAGTGTGCGGGTGACAGAGTGTGCGGGTGACAGAGTGTGCGGGTGACAGAGTGTGCGGGTGACAGAGTGTGCGGGTGACAGAGTGTGCGGGTGACAGAGTGTGCGGGTGACAGAGTGTGCGGGTGACAGAGTGTGCGTGTGACAGAGTGTGCGTGTGACTGAGTGTGCGCGTGTGACTGAGAGTGCGCGTGACTGAGAGTGCGTGTGACAGAGTGTGCGTGTGACAGAGTGTGCGTGTGACAGAGTGTGCGTGTGACAGAGTGCGCGTGTGACAGAGTGCGCGTGTGACAGAGTGCGCGTGTGACAGAGTGCGCGTGTGACAGAGTGCGCGTGTGACAGTGTGCGCGTGTGACAGAGTGCGCGTGTGACAGAGTGCGCGTGTGACAGAGTGCGCGTGTGACAGAGTGCGCGTGTGACTGAGAGTGCGCGTGACTGAGAGTGCGCGTGACTGAGAGTGTGCGTGTGACAGAGTGTGCGTGTGACAGAGTGCGCGTGTGACAGAGTGCGCGTGTGACTGAGAGTGCGTGTGACTGAGAGTGCGTGTGACTGAGAGCGCGTGTGACAGAGTGTGCGCGTGTGACAGAGTGTGCGTGTGACAGAGTGTGCGTGTGACAGTGTGCGTGTGACAGAGTGCGCGTGTGACAGAGTGCGCGTGTGACAGAGTGCGCGTGTGACAGAGTGCGCGTGTGACAGAGTGCGCGTGTGACTGAGAGTGCGCGTGACTGAGAGTGCGCGTGACTGAGAGTGTGCGTGTGACAGAGTGTGCGTGTGACAGAGTGTGCGTGTGACAGAGTGTGCGTGTGACAGAGTGTGCGTGTGACTGAGAGTGTGCGTGTGACTGTGCGTGTGACTATGCGTGTGCGTGTGACTGTACGTGTGCGTCTGACTGTGAGTGTGACTGAGTGCGTCTGACTGTGAGTGTGACTGATTGTGAGTGTGACTGAGTGTACGTGTGACTGTGAGTGTGCGTGTGAGTGTGACTAAGTGTGCGTGTGACTAAGTGTGCGTGTGACTGTGAGTGTGTGTGGGGGTCGTGGGGGTCAGTGTGTGGGGGTCTGGGGGGGTCAGTCAGTGTGTGTGGGGGTCTGGGGGGGGTCAGTGTGTGTGGGGGTCTGGGGGGGTCAGGCAGTGTGTGTGGGGGTCTGGGGGGTCAGGCAGTGTGTGTGGGGGTCTGTCAGTGTGTGTGGGGGTCTGGGGGGTTCAGTCAGTGTGTGTGGGGGTCAGTCAGTGTGTGTGGGTCTCTGGGGGGGTCAGTCAGTGTGTGGGGGTCTGGGGTGGTCAGTCAGTGTGTTTGGGGGTCTGGGGGGGTCAGTCAGTGTGTGTGGGGGTCTGGGGGGGTCAGGCAGTGTGTGTGGGGGTCTGTCAGTGTGTGTGGGGGTCTGGGGGGTTCAGTCAGTGTGTGTGGGGGTCTGGGGGGTTCAGTCAGTGTGTGTGGGGGTCTGGGGGGTTCAGTCAGTGTGTGTGGGGGTCTGGGGGGTTAGTCAGTGTGTGTGGGGGTCTGGGGGGGTCAGTCAGTGTGTGTGGGGGTCTGGGGGGGTCAGTCAGTGTGTGGGGGGGTCAGTCAATGTGTGTGGGGGTCTGGGGGGGTCAGTCAGTGTGTGTGGGGGTCTGGGGGGTTCAGTCAGTGTGTGTGGGTCTCTGGGGGGTCAGTCAGTGTGTGTGGGGGTCTGGGGTGGTCAGTCAGTGTGTTTGGTGGTCTGGGGGGTCAGTCAGTATGTGTGGGGGTCTGGGGGGGTCAGTCAGTGTGTGTGGGGGTCTGGGGGGGTCAGTCAGTGTGTGTGGGGGTCTGGGGGGGGTCAGTCAGTGTGTGTGGGGGTCTGGGGGGGTCAGTCAGTGTGTGTGGAGGTCTGAGGGGATCTGTCAGTGTGTGGGGGGGTCCGGGGGGGGTCAGTCAGTATGTGGGGGGGTCCGTCAGTGTGTGGGGGGTCCGGGGGGGTCCGTCAGTGTGTGGGGGGTCTGGGGGGGGGGGTCCGCGCGGGTTGCGCCCGGGTTTTTGTAACACCGCTTCCTGGGGGGCCCGCAAACGCCCGCGTCACTGGAGGGCTGAATGGCGCCGCTGCCAGCCGCTTCTGCGCATGCGCGGCATGGCAGCGGTAGTGGAAGTTAGGCGGGCACATGTGTGGGCTGGGAGGGAGGTCCCATTCGGGTTAGGAAAGGGGGGGGGGGGGCTGTCCCGGTCGGGCGGTCTCTGCTGTCCCGGTCAGGCGGTCTCTGCTGTCCCGGGCAGCAGACGGGGAACGGCAACACATGTTTACAGCCGTGGCAGCGGGCGGGGAACGGCGCCGCTGCCAACCGCTTCTGCGCATGCGTGGCTTTCCTCCAGTCCCCATGATGACTGAGCATGCGCGGCTTGGCAGCGGATGTGCGGGGGGAATGGCGGCCGTTAGGAGCGCCGGGGAGCAGCGCCCGTTAGGAGCGGCGCCGGCGGCTATCGCCGCCGCCGCCGCATCTGATTTGTGGAGCGGGTGTGATGTCAGTGTTGGGGTCGG
Source organism: Ascaphus truei (assembly GCF_040206685.1). Taxonomy (NCBI): domain Eukaryota; kingdom Metazoa; phylum Chordata; class Amphibia; order Anura; family Ascaphidae; genus Ascaphus; species Ascaphus truei. The sequence goes on from NC_134487.1 coordinate 222,107,445, forward strand.
GCTGAGCCAGAACACAGCCCGGCCTCAACTGCCAGCACTGACGTCACATCCGTTTCATTTCTGTCTCCACAATCCATTTTTGCCCCATCACGAATGAGGTGCCACTAAGGAAGTTTCACTTCAAAAAGCAGTGGCAGAAAATGTCTGCAGCTGTAACTTTTCCAATATTGCACTCGAGTTGAGTAATCTTCAAGGTCTACTTTTTTCACACAGAGGGCAGGCACAGAAGATAAAGGTCCATATTTACCATGAGGTGCTATTCCATTAAGCGACTTCCAGCACCCGAAGACACTTTGCCGTACGTTCATGTCAAAGGGCCATAAGGTGTATTCTGATGCCAGAAGATGCTTTATGGAATAGCACCGCTTAGTGAATAGACGCCACATTACGTCGTTGCATAGTTACATAGCAAATGAGATTTAAAAAAGACATGCGACCATCAAGTTCAACCTATGCTAAATTTAGATGACAGATACTTTATCCTATTTCTGTCTTACAATATATTGATCCAAAGGAAGGCAAACAAAAAACCTTCAGTGAAATATCATCCAATGATATCTCATGAGGGGAAAAATAATTTGCGTCCGGACTCCAAGAATTAGCAATCAGATTACTGCCTGGATCAACATCCTTCCCATGTTTATTTATTTGGTATATCACTGTATACCTTTTCTTTCTAAAAATATGTCCGACTGTTTTTTAACAAATCTATTGTATCTGCCATCACAGTCTCTCCATGGGTAATGAATTCCACATTTTAACTGCCCTTACTGTAAAGAACCCTTTCCTTTGTTGCTGGTGAAATCTCCTTTTCTCCAACCTTAAGGGATGCCCCATAGTCCTTTGTACTGTCCTTGGGATGAATCGATCTTTTGAAAGCTCCTTGTACTGTCCCCGAATATATTTGTATATAGTTATCATATCCCCTCTTAGACGCCTGTTTTCTAATTAAAATAAATCTAATTTAGCTAGCGTCGCCTCATAAATCAGATTATCCATCCCCTTTTATTATTATTACTAATAATTTATCTAACTGCATACACTGGCGACACACTTTATTCGAGCTTGGCTAGTCCCACGAATTCGGGTATACCCGGGTGTATTGAGGTTTGTGACTGTTTTCTGCCCGAGTGCATTGAGGTATTTTCCAAGCAGGGATTGAAGCATTTTATTCCCGCTGGCTGCAATACTGCACAGTATATATATATATACTGCATTACAATTCATGAATTTATGCCATCTGGTAGACACGCGAAGCATTGCAGCCTATTAAATTCTAATCATTATCATTTAACAGATCAGCCGCCCATCAGCCAGGCATGAACCCAGGCTGGGAAGGCAAACGCAACGGGGCTTGTCAGAGGTGAGGAGCGGCGCATTCCAGGTATCTGCCAGGTACATACCGGGTATTTGCTCGAATAAAGTGTGTCGGTGCAGTATGAAGAAAATAAACTTAGAGACTATTGCTATTAAAGGTTAAACTGACAATATATGTAACATTCCAGATAGTAGGAAATGTCTCCAGCAATGTGTTAAGGGTCACAATTAACAAGCAGTACTACAATATGCAATAAGACATATCCATGTACACTTGAAAGGTCTGAAACGTGACTTCCGGCACTGAAAGGTGTCTTCTGGCATAGCACTTGTTAGTAAATAGATGAGACTAACTGCTAGATAATAATGAGTTCTTAATCAACAGCATTATGTACCTTCAATACTACTAAGTCATGGCAGCCATCCTGCAGAGTTGTACCATCATCCTTCATTAGCTTCACATATGCCATGGCAAAGTTGCGTTCTGCTCTGTCTTTAGCTGGAAAAGATAACATTCAATTCATTACATATAAGAGTGCATACAATGTAGAATATTAATTCAGAAGACAAATGGAATGCTACTCACATTCCTGAGATGACCTGTGTCTGAACATGAAGCGGAGATGTATCCTCTGCATTTCTTCAATGGGAACTGCCACCTTTTCCAGATAAAATATGAATGACATTAGTTCAACATTGTAAGAGAAAAACCCGGAAAATATTTCAATGACCTTTTTAATATGCGTTGTATTCATGTTAATCTAATACTTATACATTATACTTTTTTTTATTAAAGTATTTTAGTAACAATGCCTACAATATTTTTTCATACTCTGAAATATTTAAGCGGTTCCCTAAATTGGGTACAGCTCAAACTGTTCACACACATTTCACAGTTGAACTACTGGTAAATTATTTAATATTTTACTATTTTTGTTTGTCTAAAAAACAAATCAAATGAGAACATTTATTGACGCAAATCGTATGCTTGACATTAATGCAAACATTCACGTTCAACAGTATTGAAGCACATTTTTCAGGATCTCTGTACTTGGCACCATGTATTGTACTTTATTTTACTAAAACAATCACTGTCTTCTGTCCATATACCTATTATTTTTCCTCCCTTTCCGTTTATACCTTTAATTCTTATTGTTATTAAATATTTTGTACATTAAAGTTTATTCACATTTGGTAGTGTTTTAGTCTACATTTGTATTCTGTATTACTTTTCATAATGTTTTTACTGGTTAAATATAAAGCACTTGACAAAAAGGGATCCATAAGTACTACATAAATATATTAATTTAACTCTCATAACTTGTTACAGATGTAAAGAGACCACTGAACTGTGAAATTGTAGTAGAACATTTGACATTAGCTACTGATTTTTCTAATGGGCCCATATACAGCTAATGTCAAACTGCTAAATAGCTCATTTTTTTGTCCAGCTGTATAATGTATATATTGTATATGTATATCTATATCTATATATACCTATATATATATATATATATATATATATATATATATATATATATTTATAGAATAATCCATATACTCCAGTTTCTTTTACAAACTAAGGGAGGTTACTGTCAAATGAGAGCAGACTGCATTGATAGCTTCTCACTGGCGAGTTGGAAAGAAAAGGCTATTAATACAAGGATTCCACGCGTTTCCATGTAAATGAAGATGACATTTATATAACTTATTGTTTAAAATACTAACGTAGTCGCATTCTATGTTTGTCAGGTACCAAATAAAAAGAGGAATTCAATTTTGAAGAATCACCATTAGTAAAGATGTAAAAATATTGAAACAAGGAGAGTAATCCATATCTAAGATATACTGAGCTTCAGTGTCCTCGAAACCAGAGTGTTTGTCTTTGAAATGACTAAATCTAATTTAAAATCTCATTGTCAGCTGCCTTTGCAACAACTAAAAGTCACTTTACTACACCCTCTGCTTCAGGCACCCACAGATTATGTGGTAAGCCCTTTAAGATGCGAACTCGCTGTATTTTCAAAATTCTATGTTCATCACTTCATACATTGACAGTGATAGATATATATATTTTAAAAATCAGTATAATAAATATTAAACTACTCTTGTCTTGTTGAAGTCTGAAATCCACATTTATCTGGGACAAACACGTTACTTTTGTTGTTGATCGTGCATGGTAGTTGGTAATGACGATCATGGAAGGAAAGCAGCCGCTGTGCTTTGAAGATCACAAAAGACATAGCAGGAGATATTTCATACTGTGCCTTTTTGCATTTTTCTGGCTTCGAGAATACTGATGTTTGCTACTTTTCCTTTTTGAGTCTTAAAGCTGTTGAAAGTCTTAAAGACTCTTTGTACTAGAATATGAAGTGATTTCTATAATATATTTTTTCTTATTGCTTTGCGGTGGCAGGCTTTGACTTTGCTAGCTGCACTTGGTTACATTCTACATGCGCTGGACCGATAGGGATCTTGGAGGTGTGAACTTTTGCTGCAGTGTTAAAGAATTGATTTCTAGGTAAGACACTGTGGCCCAGATACAATAAGCTTTAAGTTAAATCAGTGCAATTGACGTTAGGTTACCTAAAATAGTAATGGACGTACATTTTATTCAATTTAACGCATATCTACAAAGTTAATTACATGTAAAAGTAACAACCATTGTATATATAGCATGGGTCCCCCTGGTCCCCTTTTGCCCTCTTTGTCCCCTGACCTCTCGGCGCGGTCGCGTCTGACAGCAGATGCAGGGACAAGTGTGGGCGACACTGCAGGGGGTGTGGCGCGCTGATCGGCTCGCCAGAGGCTCTGGCGCCTTCCTCTACATGGCGCCGTCATTTTGCAAGTGATTGTGCATGCGCAGTACAACCGCGCGAGCGGCAGCAATTAGATGGAAGTGCTCCGCGGGACTACAGCACCCAGAAGGCACTGGGGCTGCTATCACGAGGTGCGGCACAGTCAATAGGTCTGCAGGCTTAACGGAGCAGGAGAAAAGATACATTTCGCGTGCTGAGACTACGAAGCCAGGTGGAGCTGGGACAAGGAAGGGGTAGGTTGTGTGTGCAGGTGTCTGTGGCACCTGCAATAGGCCAGATACCCCCTGTTAGGCCCCAGCTGGGCCCCGACTCCCCTCAGCTTGTGTTTGCTGCAGCGACAGGCCCATAGATAGGGACACTGCCCCTGTAGCATTAGAGTGAGGGACACTCCTTCCTGGCTGACGTGATCTGGACCAGATCATCCAGCTGTTGCTGCAGAGACTATTGAAGGTGATACACTCCACCCTGAACCAACCCAACGTAGAGGCGGAGGCTTTGCGTGTTACATCAAAGGATCCGTGGATCCCATCTTGCGACATCAGCGCGCCCAGGTGTGGAACCACCCGGCAGGCACCTCATCTCAACAAGTGCACCAACTAACACCTCCAGTCTAGTGGGGCAGCGCTGTCTCACACACTTGGGCGGGTGGCTTCTTGTGGACACCAGGATGGTTGGGTGCCCAAGGGCCCTAGGTTCTCTGTGGACTATATACCAAGAGTGGGACCCTAAGGGTGTGCTGGTACGGTTGAGCGTGACCGTGGTGGTTGTATAAATATGTTCAATGTTATCTTCTGTGTAGTAAACTGTTATACTGTTACCAGTGTGTGTTTCCTTGCATGGGTTCCTATAACAGGGTTATCCCACACCCCCGGATTCTGTACAGGTGGAGGTGCTCACCAGAAATGATTCAGGTACACCCCAGGCTTCCAGCAGTAGAGGCTCAGGCCTTCTGTGAGCCACAGGTAAAGCACCGCACATACACCATAGCCACATATCTCCCAGGGGGTGGGGGAAAGGGTGCTACATATATCTTCAGAGAGAGAGTGAGAAAGAGAAAGTTGAACTCTCTGGGGCTTATCCTAGTACCTTCGATAACCAACTACTCGAGGATTTTGAGCTGTTCTTGCAAAACTTTGCAAGGTAGCTATTCAGAAAGCCTCGATGAGTTGGTTAAATCAAGCGGGGAATGCATTTTCTCGTGATTTCTGGCTCCTGGCCAAACACATCGTGCGGGAGCTGGCAATAAGCCCAACTTGCAATTTTTATAAAATCGGGCAATTCTAGTAGCTTTCATAATTTCATCAGGGCTCTGGAATTGCGAATTTATCAAAGATTCTTCACGCCAGCCAAAGTTGTCAAGAAGGGGTGCGATAAGGGGTGTGAGAGAGGAACAGAAGAAAAAATGCATCGGATTGATGCCAGGGGTCTCAAGAGCTGATACACATTAATACCAGCACCAGAGATCCAATCTGATGCAGGAAAAATCCATTTACAGACAGCTTCATTACCGTAGCAGCTAACCGCTAAGGCAATAAAGGGGTTAACAACCAGTGCCATGTTTATTGTGGGGAGCGGGGGAGGATGAAGGTGGTATTTGGCACATGGTGGGTGTTTAGGCCTTGCGGTGGGGTTGCGGGTGTAGTTAACCCCTTCATTACCTTAGTGCAGCGGTGCACAAACTGGGGGGGCGCACCCCCCAGGGAGGGCGCAAGATTGTTCAGGGGGGGCGCAGCGGTTGCAGAAGCCCCAAGCTCTTCCCCAAGGCATTTAAATTCATGCCGGGGGATCACGTGAGGCCTCTTCAACTTCACTTACCTTCTCTTCTGCGAAGCATCGCCATGGCAACGCGGTGTGAAATGACGCTGCGGGTCATGTGACATCACGTTGGCATGGCAACGTGATGTAACCCTGCAGTGTCATTTGACGCTGGAGAGCCGGAGAGGAGGTAAGGGGGGGGGGGAACAGGGAGGGAAGCAGAAAGGGGGGCGCACGCTTGAAAGATTGCGCACCACTCCCTAAGCGGTTAATAGCCCTAAGGTAATGAGGGGGTTTACGCCTCCCGCTATCGACCCGGTAGGTATAAACACCCACCATGGACCAAATACCACTTTCACCCATCCCCGATACCCACAATTAACATAAAAACAAAATACAAACACAATACTAAACAATACACCCATTCATTGCCAGTGTGGTTACCTATGCCCTCAATTGGAGCAAAGAAAGCCCCAGTGGCAAGAAATGGGCACCCCCTCTACAACAATAACATTACAGTACAATAATGGGCAAAATTACTATTATCCAGATATGGATAATAGTGCATTTGCCCATTCAAAATAAAACATTAGCCAGCAGCATAATGTAAATAAAACTTGCACTTACCCCTGCCAGGATGAAGGCTGTCCTCATCACCATCCTCCGCATCCATGTCCTCTATTGGCAGGAACACAACAAGAAAAAAATACCTAATGGCCCCTAACGCCTTAATCACCTTAGCGGTTAATAACTGCTATAATAATTAAGGGGTTCACCCACCCTCTCCCGCTACCCACCCGAGAGGTCAAACCACCCACCCCGGGGCAAATATCTCCACCCTCTACCCATTGATTGACACTGTGGTACATTATGCCCATATATGGGCATGATAAGCCACTTTAGCAGTCAATGGGCAACCTAAATAAACCAACAGCACCAAAAAGACACAACAATAAAAGAAATACACAAGCACCGAAACACCAGAAGAATAAAAGAACTAAAAAGTCTAAACAACACATCAATAAAATTAATCTAACACCAAAAGAATAAAATGAATGTAATACCAAAACACAAGAATAATACAATTAATCAAACACCTAACCAACAGCACAATAAAATAAATGAAACTGCTAACCAACAGAACAATAAAAGAAATTAAACCGCTAACCAACAGAAAAATTAAATAAGTTAAACCTCTAACCAACAGAACAAATAAATTAAACGCCTAAATAATCCTAAAATTTAATAATAACAAGCCCTACAAAAACATAACAATTTACTCAAAAAATATAAACAAAACTAGAAAACATAACAATTAATTCCAAACAACCATTTGCCAAAACATTAATTGCCGGTCACTTATAACGCCTGTATGCCCGCAGACCTGGCCAGTTCACAGTACTGTGGTGGGTAAGGGTATAACACGCACCCACTGCAGTGAGGGCGTGCCCGGAGTGTGGTAGTAGTATTGCCGGGCCTGGTGAGTAAGGGTTAACGTAATACTTGCTGAGTCTGGGGTACCAGAGGTCGGATGGGTATTATCCAAGTGCCAGAGTTCAGGGGTTGGAGAGAGCAGCGTAGTGATGTCCGAAAGCCAGGGTTCAAGGGCAGGAGAGAGCAGCGTAGTCAAAGTCCAAAGCAGAGTTCAAGTTCAAGCCAAAGGAATCCAAACAGGGGCAGAGACAGGAACCAGGGCTGAAACAGACAAGGGAGCTAGGCATAGACAATGCACACACAGGAGCTACAGGAAAGCTATGCAGAGCAAGGAATGAGAGGACAGAGTGGGATTATATGGGAAGGAGGGCCAATAGGGATGCAGGGAGAGGCATAGGTTTGAGTGGGTACTTGCAGGGATAGGTCAGTGAGAGCAAGGGAGGTAATCGAGGGTTATAGCCTGCAACCGACGGGGGGTGAAGCTAGAGCGTGGGGGCGGTAAGTAACTAGAGCGGGTGCGCGCACCCTCTGTAACCCTGCTATGCGCGCGCACCGAGCGTGCACCAGAGCGTGGGGGAAGAGCAGCGGAGGAGGTGCACGGGAGAGAAGACAGAGGGGAAGGAAGAATGGAGGAACCAGGTAGGGAACGGACAGGTGTGACAGAGGCACGCCGAGGAGCACATGAGCCATGATAGGGAACCCGCGATCGTGAACGCGCGCGCTTGGTGAGGGAACCACGCGCGTGCGCAGAGTGTGAGCCTGGGCGTGAGGATTGAGCCGTGGAGGAACGGCTGAGGGAGGAAGGTAGAGTTTGGGGATGTAAGGGAGCGGAGGAACTAGGCACTGTGGAAGCAAGGGTTACGGGTACACGCAGGGAACTCCGACTCTCCCGATCCGTTACATCGCTGTATTTATCTATACCCAATAGGGCATAGATAAATACATTAGCAGTCAATGGGCAAGCAAAAACATAAAAAAAAAATACAATAAAAAAACCTGAAAATTTAAAATTAGATACATTCAATATTTTTCTTACCTTTAGTAGTCTGCACCCTCCAAATTACAGCATATCAGAAAACTCTCGATCGGCGACACCATCCTCCTCAATCCTCGGCAACAGGTAAAAAATAACTTTTATTTTCTATCTTCTTTTCTTCCATCTTGAATCTTCCTTTGTTGTTATCCATAGTAAACCCCATGTTAAATCCAGCAACGGATGTTGACTAGTCGGCTTCTTAAACTAAAATGAGACGGGACAGGCCTTATATAAGGCCTATGATGTCACATTTTAGGGTCAGATAGTCCAGCTCCAATCCTATTGGATACAGTACCATGTGACAGGCTTTTTTTTAAGGATGTGATGTCATCTCTAAGGGAAGAACATCACATCCTTAATACCACATGGCTGAAATCTCATTGTGCTACAGCCAATCAAATTTGGGACAACCGCATTGGTTCCTGTACCATGTGACATGTTCCATTTTTTTAAAGGCTGTGACATCATCCCTTAAAGTGATGTCACATCCTTTAAAAAAAATTGGACATGTCACATGTTACTGGAACCAATCGAATTGTCCCAAATTCGATTGGCTGTAGTACCATGTGATGGCAGCCATGTGGTTTTAAGGATGTGACGTACCTCCCGTGGAGATGACATCACATCCTTAAAAAATAAAATGTAAAAAGTCTGTCACATGGTACAGCGTCCAATAGGATTTGAGCTGGACCAACCAACACTAAAATGTGACGTCACAGGCCTTATATAAAGCCTGTCTCGTCTCATTTTAGCTTAAGAAGCCGACTAGATTTAACATGGGTTTACTATGGATAACAATGAAGGAAGATTCAAGATGGAAGAAAAGAAGAAGATAGAAAATTGAAGATTTTTTTTACCTGATGCCGAGGATCGTGGACGATCGCGGAGCATCGCTGAGGATCACAGAGGATGGCGTCGCCGATCGAGAGCTTCCTGATACGCCGGGATTTGGAGGGTGAAGACTTCTAAAGGTAAGAAAAATATTGAATGTATGTAATTTAAAATTTTCAGGTTTTTGTATTGTATTTTATTTTTCTTGTTGCTTGCCCATTGACTGTTAATGTATTTATCTTGTATAGATAGGTATAGTGACAGGCAATTAATGTTTTGGCAAATGGTTGTTTGGAATTAATTGTTATGTTTTCTATTTCTGTTTATTGTTTTGAGTAAATTGTTATGTTTTTGTAGGGCTTGTTTCTATTACATTTTAGGATTGTTTAGGCGCTTAATTTATGTAATTGTTCTGTTTGTTAGGGGTTACATTTATTTTATTCTTCTGCTGGTTAAGTGTTTGATTAATTATATATTTTTTTGTGATTTGGTGTTGGATTAATTTTATTGATGTGTTGTTTAGGCTTTTTATTTGGTTTATTTTTCTGGTGTTTAGGTGCTTGGGTATTTCTTTTATTCTTGTATCTTTTTGGCGATGTTTTTTTTTAGATTGCCCATTGACTGCTATAGTGGCCTATCATGCCCATATTATATGGCATGATGTACCACTGTGCCAATCAATGGGTAGAGGGAGGGGATATTTGCCAAAGGGAGGGTGGTTAGGCCTTTCGGTGGGTAGTGGGGGAGGGGGGTCCCCTTGATTACTATAGCGGTTATTAACCGCTAAGGTGATTAAGGGGTTTGGGGCCATTAGATTGTATTTTTTCTTGTGTTCCTGCCAACGGAGGACATAGATGCGGAGGATGGTGATGAGGACAACCTTCATCCTGGCAGGGGTAAGTGCAAGTTTTATTTACATTATTTCTGCTGGCTGGCTAATGTTTTATTTTGAATGGGCAAATGAGTTATTATCCATATTTGGAATTAGTACTTTTGCCCATTACTGTACTGTATGTGTTTGGGGGGGGTGGGTTGTTGGGGGAAGAGGAGGTGGATATTAGGGTTGTTGTGTTTTTTAATGTTTATTGGGGCAGAGGAATTGGATGAAGGGGATAGTGGGTGTTTAGGCCTACTGGGTGGGGAGCGGGACTGGTTAACCAATTCATTACCATAGCGGTTCCCACCTTTAGTGGATATACCTCTTTTACATGGCAGTAGACATTTAATACTAGACTACTTAACCCTTTGGGTGCTGGAGGGGCCACAGCCTCTACAGAAAAGCGCAGAAACAAAATTGACCACTATGTAGGCATGACTTGGCCACTGGAGTGACAGACTCCCTGATGTAGTGGTAACGTTAAGGAGTAAAACTGGCTAAAAATTAAGTTATTCCTTTTAGTGCAGTGGTTCCCAACATCAGTCCTCAAGAACCCCCAATAGATCAGGTTTTAGGATATCCCTGCTTCAGCACAGGTGTCTCAATCGTTGACTCAGTCACTGTGCTGAAGCAAGGTTATCCTTAAAACCTGACCTGTTGGGAGCTCTTAAGTACTGTATTTGGTAACCACTGCTTTAGTGAATAAGAATTATTATTAACCTAACGATACTTTAAGTTAGGACCATACTCTATAGCCTAACAGAGCTCAATGTATCTGGGCCTGTGTTGGATATATAGCTCTAGAACCATATGGTAACTATAGTAGGAGGTTACATTTCAGATAGCTATGTAGACTTACGTTAGACACGGATAGATACGATTTAATGTAGAAGGGATTCATAGAGTACTAAGGGATTGAAGGTCTGAAAGCTGCTGCAATTTACTGGGATATGCTAGTGGTTTCCAGAAACTTCAGGAAGGTGTGTATATTGTACGGAGAGGCTAAAAAAGAGCTATGAGATAAAGTATATGCCAGAGATAAAAATATTTCAGCAAGAGGATTAGCATTCATTTTAAAGATCTTTTCAGCAAAACAATTTACTCGGCTGTAATCAGTAAATTGATAATGAAGATAGGACCTCTCCGATAATAACAGTAGCTATCTAACTTTGGATCCTGGGACTACCAGGGCTACTGAAATTATTTGAACTGGGGGTGCTGTGCACCATGGTTTAACAGACATGCACGCACAGGCACATCCCAATCTGACAAAACATGGTGGTTCTCTGGTCTGCAAATACTTAAACATGCAGGATGATGAAGGTGCCTTAGTGGACCGAAACATCGGTTCCTGCATTCTCTAATGCATTAATTTGATTCACCATATTGAGTTGTGTTGTATCCATTCTTCCTTACCTATGGCAGGGATGGACAGAAATACAAAAGACTTAGGCCTTGGCCATGGTGAAAGCTTAGGGGTGTTCCTAGGGGCGTCACGGAGCTGGTTCGCCCTCATTGGGCGAACTGCTGATGTGACCTGCGTGTCACGCCAAGAAATCAGTTTCCACTGATTTCTTGCGCAACGCGCGCCCCCTCCTGCCTCCGCCTGCGTGCGCCTTAAGGCAATCTGATTGGCCGCGCGGTCTCCCACAGACCATGGACTCAGCCTTAGGAGCCAGACCAAATTTTTAGGAATCAAAGTTAAGTTTAAAAAAAAGGGGGGGAGGAGGAAGGGGCATACTCACACTGACATTGACAGACAGATACCCATACACACACAAACACACTGACACACACAGTCACACTGGGAGTGGGGGTGGATATATCACGAAAGCACTTCCCCACCTCCCCCACACTTTGCTTTCTCCCCTGCTCTCCCTCCTGTCGGACTGAGCGGTGCAGAGCTGACTGATCTCTCAGTCACTGCTGCGACTAGAAACAGCAAGATAGGTTGCACTGTTGGTGGACAGCAGTGACTGACAGGTTAGTCAGCACTGCAATTCAGGTGCCAGCTTTTCATTTTAAGGCCGATTGCTGCGGAATTCTGCACCCTAGTCTATGGTGATGTATGAGTATATATACATACACATACAGTATATGTATGTGTACATATGTCTATACAAACACACAGGCACATACACACACATATGTATATATGTATATGTAACACACTTTCTCCCACCCCCTGGGAGATGTGGGGCTACGGTGTGTGTGGTGCGATGAAATACCTGTGGATCACAGGAAACCTGAGCCTCCGCTGCTGGGAACCTGGAGTGTACCTCAATTGGTGCTCGGTAGCACCTCCACTTGTACGGGATTCTACTGTGTGGAATTACTCCATTACAGGAACCCCATGCAATAAAACACTCGAGTATAGATATATATTAGTTTTACTACACAGTCCAATTATACTAACTCTACATAACATACAAGCCTCACAGGTCCGTACCCCTTCACCTTGCTCCCCTTTGCACCGTGTCCTCACCCACGACGGGTGTACCTTCCCGAGTACTAGGGTGGCTCTAAGCACACAACACCCTGGTGTCCATAGAGTAATTCACCCTCCCACGTGTGTGTGACAGCGCTGCCCCACCAACCCGTGTAAAGTTGGTACACTTGGTGAAATGGATACCTGCCAGGTGTGTCCACACCCGGGTGCCCAGATAATGTGGATGATACAGATGGAGTCCATGGACCCGTTGACGAACCGCGATGCCTCCGCCTCTACGGTGGGTGGGTCCCGCTTGTATTGTACCCCCTTTAAGAGTCTCTGTGACAGCAGGTGTCTGGTCCCAGACCACCTGAGAACAGTTTACCGCCGTGTCCTGTCTGTGTCCCTCTCACTGGTACTACAGGGACAGTGTCCCTATCTATAGGCCTATCCCTCCAGCAACCACAAACTGAGGGGTGTTGGGGCCTAGCTTGGGGTATCTGGCCTAGTGCAGGAGCCACAGACCCCGCAAACACAACCTACCCTTTCCTTGTCCCAGCTCCGACTACCGTGGCAGCAAAAAACGCGGAAAGTATCTTTCTGGTGAGCAGGGGATTGCTGCAGCCCTATTGGCTGTTCGTGCCCACGTGATCGCAGCCACTGAGGCTTCTGGGAGTTGTAGTCCCTGGTGGAGCCTATTCTATCTAATGGCCGCTGGTCTACTTTTACTGCGCATGCGCGGCCTCTTGCGCATGTGCAGCCAATCACAACATGGCAGCGCCCTGCAAAGGGAGCTGCTGGATCCTCCGGCGATGCTCTCACATGCGCAACCTTTCCGTGAGCGCCAGAACCTGACCCCTGCCTCCGCTGCCTAGTGCACCCGCTCCAGGAGGTAGGGGCCTACGGGGGATTAGATGGGATCCGGGTTACATATATATATTTTTTTTTGTTTAAATTTTTTTTATTAGGCATTAGTACATTTTGCAGACTTTCAGGTACATAAAATAAATTACTTTGGCCTAATAATTGTTTTTTCACTTTTTGGTTGATGTTGGGAGTAAAGCCTCAACGTCCTCCTGACCCTGAAGGGTCTGTCGGGGTGACGTGAGTATGGAAACAGAAAAGGGAAAGATGGGGTAGAAAGGGTAGAGGGAGGGGGGGTGAGTGGGGGGGGGGAGCTCTCCTCGACCACCACAGCTAAGGTCCTTATCCTATCAAATTTTCTGAGGTGCTTCAACGCTGGTGTGCCATATGAGTCAGCCATGAGTCCCACGTTTTATAGAAGGAGGTAGTGGACCTTTTCAAAAAGGCTGACAATCTCTCCATTTCCATCACCTCTTGCACCCTTTTTTTTACTGTTTGTTTAGATGGGGGAGACACCTTCTTCCAGGCGGCTGCCACCGCACACCTAGCCGCTGTGAGAATGGAGACTAATTTGCCTGTTGGTCAGTCCAGTGTATCTAAGGGCTTGGCCAACAGGTAGGTCAGCAGGTCAATGGGTATTGTGAGGTCAGTGACCTCTTCTATTAATTTTTGTATAGTTTCCCAGTATTTCTGAATTTCTGGACATGTCCACCAGATATGGGCCATGTCCCCCTTTTGACCGCAACCTCTCCAGCATAGATCGGAAGCCAGGGGGTAGATTTGATTTATTCTAACTGGAGTAAGATACCAGCGAAACAGTATTTTATATATGTTTTCTTTGATTGTGGTACATATAGAAGTTCCTGAGGCGGTTTCCCAAATACTTTCCCAGTCCTCTCGGTCTATAACTATATTCAATTCTGCTGCCCAATGCAGCATATATTCATGGGTGGGGGCTTCTGTTGCCCTCTCTAGTTCTGTACAAATTTGCGTTATAAGACCTTTCTGGTGGCTTGTTTCTCTACAGAGTCGCTGGAAGCCAGTGAGAGGGGGAAATTCCAACGTTGGGGATAATGTTTGGATAAAGTGTCGCATTTGTAGGTATTTGAAAACGTTCAGCCCTACTATTTCATATTTGGTTTGTAGACTTTGGAAACTCAGGAACTGTCCAAAACTCAGGAGGTTGGCAACTACCTTGATATTTTTTGTGTTGAATTGATCAAATTGTCTGGGCTCACATCCTGGTGGGAATTTTGGATTTTTGAAAATTGGTGTAAGTTGAGAATGAGGTGCTGTGAGCTTGAACTTAAATTTGCATTTCGTCCAGGTCTCCCATGTGTGTCTCATCGGGCCTAATTTGAGTTTGTTATTCTGCATGTCCTCCTTGTTCAGGGACCAAAGGCAAGCCGGCAGCGAAGGCGTCCCGGCATAGTATGTTTCTATATCTAGCCAGCAATATTGATTTGGATTAGCGTTCCAGACTACTACCTGTCGCAATTGGGAGGCCTGGTAGTATCTTGTGATGTCTGGAACTCCAAGTCCTCCTCTCCCCCTTGAGGCCAGAAGAACTGTTCTGGTGACTCTAGGTTTTTTACCTTGCCAAATAAAATGGAAAATTAGTTTTTGAATGTTCTTTAATTCTGAGCCAGGGATGTAGATCAGGAGAGTCTGGAAGTAGTAGAGTAATCTAGGGAGTATATTCATTTTAACTGAGATCATTCTCCCGATCCATGATATTTGATATCCTCCCCATTTATCTAGATCTTGTTTGATTTTTTGAAACAGGGCCGGATAGTTATGTTGGTATAGGGATTGGTAGGTCCTCGATATCTTGACTCCCAAGTATTTGATACAAGAGGAGCTCCAACGGTAATTAAAGTTTAGCTTGAGGAGTTTCACCTCTGGCTCTGGCAGGCTTAGATCCAGGGCTTCCGATTTATTGTTATTAATTTTGTATCCCGAGATTCTTCCAAAATCCCGGAGTTCTTTTTGAAGGTTGGGTAGGGAGGTTTGGGGTTTGGAGAGAGTTAAGATGACATCATCTGCGAATAAGGATATTTTTTGCTGCCTGTGTCCAATTTCTATTCCTTGGATTTCTATATTGGTTCGTACTGCTGATGCCAGTGGTTCTATGGTTAGTGCAAAGAGGAGAGGGGATAGGGGGCACCCCTGCCGAGTTCCATTCGTAATCTCGAATCTCTGGTTACTGCCCCCTGGTAATTTTACCGTTGCTGATGGGTTTTGGTATACACTGGCGACACATTTAATTGCACTGCGGCCAGATCCGCAAGCCGGGAGATTTCCCGGCTTGCTAGTGGCCGCCCCTCGGCGTGCCGCGCGTCATAGACGCGCGGTCACGCGTCTTCGGGAGCGTGCGCCCCCTGCACGCGCGTCCAGGGGCTCCCCGAGGGAGCCCTGGTGTCCCGCGATCGCGGGACAGCGGCAGGGGGTTCCGGGGGACCCGGCGGACCCGGCAGCGGGAGGGAGAGCGCCCCGATCGGAGGGCGCTCTTCCGCTGCTTCGGCGCGCGCCCGTCACACTCGGGCGCGCGCCAGGCTACTGCTGCGGCACAGAACGGGCAAATGCTCGAATAAACTGTGCCGCAGCAGTAGTCTACGGACCCCCTCTAAATATGCGTCTTTGAAGCCAAATTTGCGCATAGTGTGGTCCAGGAACAGCCAATCTATTCTATCGAATGCCTTCTCTGCATCTAAGCTCAAAAGTAATGCTTTGGTTCCTGTGAGGTGGACGTGGTCAATAATGTTGATTATCTTCCGAGTATTGTCTGAGGCTTGCCTGCTCGCGACAAATCCTACTTGGTCAATATTAATTAATCTCGGTAGAATGGGGTTTAGTCTGTTTGCAAGTATTTTACTATATAATTTGAGGTCACAGTTGAGAAGGGAGATTGGACGATAGCTTCCACATTGCATCGGGTCTCTACCTTCCTTATGTATTATGGCTAGGTTGGCAAGAGAAATTGATGGGGGGATTTGGTGAGGAGTATTTCAGGTGGGGTATTACTTTGCGGTTTATATCAGTCATATATTATAGACATTCCATTTGTTCATTCTTATACAATCAGAGTATAGTCTTTACATTTGCTCATTCCTCTACCAACCGCCTTGCCTCCTACCAGCCTAGAGTAGTAGGGGGGGGGCCTCGGTCATGAAGGGGGGGAGGGGATGGGACAGAGAGGGGGGGGGGAAGAGGGTGGTAGGGGGGAGGGGGGTAGGGGCGGGAGGGGATGGGGAGCATTTCAGATGGTACATTGCTTTGTGGTTTACCTCAATCTTATTCTCTAAAACATTCCATTTGTTCATTTTTAAACACTCAACCTTGTATCTTCCCCCTTTTTTTTTTTGTCTAGTATGTGAAGCCCCGACCTGGGTGGGAAGGGAGGGAGAGGGGGTGGGGGAGGGAGGGGAGAGGAGGGAGGGTGGGGTGGGGATTGTTTCAGGGAGCATAATTTATTATCCAATACATAGTGATGCTTCACCAATGGTGTAGTATTTACTAGCTCCCAGACAGTTTATTTTCCAGCTCCTCCCCTTAGTGTGGTAATGGGGGATGCCTCTGTTAAGATGAGGTGGAGGGGGGGGGAGAAGGAAGGGGAAGGGGGAAAAATGGAGGGAGGGAGGGAGGGGAAGGGAGGAGAGGGGGGACAGGGGAGGGGAGCAGGGGGGGAGCGGGAGGGGGGGGAAATGAGGGATAGGTGGGGTATGTGGGGGTGGGTAAGAGAAGAGGGGGTGGGTAAGGGGAGGGGGGGGAGAAGAGGTGGAGGTGGGGAAGGGGAGATGGAGGTGGGGGAGGAGAGAGGGGGGGGATCTTCTGACAGGGAAGTGTGTACAGACTTTACAAGCTTGTCTCAATGATAATCTGGAGGCATACTGAAACCTTGCGTTGTGCTGCCCGCCAATATTTGTTTGCATAACCCTTAAGCATTTGTAGTGGGCGCCAACTGCGCCTGTACAGGCTCTCCTAATTTTCCAACACTTATTAACTGTTTAAACATTGAACCTTTAACACAGTAAAACGTTTTCCGTTAACTTGTTCACGGGTATAAAGCTTGGGGGGATATTCCAAGGGCTTCTACCGTTGCTACTTTTGCACTGTCCATCTGTCCCTTTGCAGCGAGAGACTCTCTGAGTGCAGCGGGGGGAAGGGGGGTACAGGAGGGGGTTGACCATTGTATCTGGGGTGGGGGGGGTCACCGTAACTTCAGCGGAGCATGTTATGACAGTACTTGTCTATACCCTTGTGTCTCTGTGGGCCCCACTTGCTATATTGTGTTGTGGGGGGGTAGTACTCACGGTTACCGGCTTGTCCCGTACTTTATCGGGGGGGAAGGGGGGAGAGGGGGGTTGTGGAGTGGAGCTTCAGTATGCAGATTTGATTCCTGTAGTCTCCGCATCTGTGTGCTCGCTCTTCCATTTACCCGGATAAACTGGGGAGGGGGGGGGAAGAAAGATGCGTGTTTCATTGCGCCTTGTCCAAGTGGGGCTTGGTTCCTCCGCTCCTCTTTGCCATCAGATTGGATCTCGGGCTCCGGTACTCCTCTACGTCAACGTCGGGGCCACGGGGGTGCTCGTTCCCTGTAGCGGAGGGGGGCCGATAGCTGGTGGTGACCCGGTGAGGTATAGGATGTCATGTTAGAGCTGGCTTCTCTCCGTCTCCTATCCTGGTGTCCCGTGCTCGAGCTCCCAGTGCAAAGTGTGCTCTCTGCTGGTGGTTCTTGTTCTCGGTACCCTGGTACACGGGAGGGGCCGAATTGCCTTGAGAGGTAGGTCATCAGGCTGCAGGGCAGATGGATCTAGTGAAGGTGCAGGTATTAACTTGGGGTTAACTTGGGTGTTCGGCCTCCGGGCATTTTATCTGGCCCGTCCCTGCTTTTGTCCCGCCAATCTCTCAGACGCCCTAACCGGTGGGTCCATCACCTCCGTCCTTGGGTTCTGGAGAGAAGTTCACTCCACTCTGCCGGCGGGTTCAGCCCTAGCGCTTTTGTAAACTGCGCCATGTCTTCTGGGTGCCTGATAGTATGGTATTTGCCGTTCCTTTGTACCAGTAATTTAAATGGAAAGCCCCATTTATATTTTACCTCCTTCTCCCGGAGTAATGCTGTGAGTGGTTTCATTTCTTTTCTCCTGTAGACCGTGCGTTTGGATAGGTCATTGTAAATTTGGAGCGGGTCGCCATTGTGTTTGACTGGCTCCTGGGCGCGGCAGGCCTCCATTATCTGCTCCTTTATTGAGTAATGATGAAGGCGTGCTATTACATCCCTTGCCCGGTTAGGGTCGTCCGACCTTGGTCCTAGGGCTCGGTGTGCCCTGTCCATTTCCAGGTCCTTGTGTGTGAGATCTGAGCACACCGACTGGAAAAAGTGTAAGAGGTAGGGTTTAATCTGGGCTGGGAGAACCGATTCCGGTATGCCCCGGATTCTGACGTTTTGACGTCTATCGCGGTTCTCCTGGTCTTCCATATTATCCCTCAGGCTACTCACTTCAGCTCCCAGCCGGTAGATTTCCTTTGCTGCTTCCTCTTGGGACTGCTGTGCGTTGGCCATTTTGGTTTCTAGAACCGCGGTGCGCTCTGTGAGGCCTGAGATTTCTTGTTTCAGTTCAGAGACCGTGGCTCTTAGGTCTGCCTGTAGTGAGGTGTGAAGTTTGTTAAGCATGGAGGCTATCATCTCCTGCATATACTCCCGTGTCAGGCCTTCGTCTGGTGGAGGGGGAGTTTCGGTGCGGTCGCGCTCCGTTGTTGGCTGCTTGGGCCCGCGTGCGTGTGTGGGGCCAGCGCCATCTTGGCTCCTTGAAGCAGCCTCCGAGCTCCGTTGCGACGGGGAGAAGAACCGGGTGACTCCTTGAGCCGCTTGGGCTTTCGGTCTACCCGCCATTTCAATCGCGGGCGTTGCCTGCAAGGTAATCTGTTGTCTTTTTTGGCTTTTGGGGGGGGAAAGCGCTTATTTAGCTGTTTTTATTCTGGGGTCTGAGGAGCTCCTCTCCTACACGACCATCCTCATCGGCGTCCTGGACACGCCCCCATATTTTTTTATATTTATATATATAAATATATATAAAGGCGTGTGACGTCAGCACGCGGTGACGCGCTTACGTCAGGCGGAGCCAGGCCAGGCTAGAATTTGCTGTGTGCTGCTATTCGGAGTTCCTACATACCCACAGCTACCTCATCTCCAACCCCTCGTGGTGCCGCCATTGCTGTGAAGTCTCTTGATTCACAGCATTTCTTCCATCTAGCTGCTGCTACTGATAAACCAGTGTTATACACGCTCTACCGGCTGGTGGGATTTTTACTTTGGTGTTATTAACATTCTCACATCACAGAGGCCTGCTGTGGACTGTTTTTCCTCATTGATTAACCACTTTACTACCCATTGGCCCTGCCAAACTGTCTGTTATATCCATCTGCGCTGACCCGCTGCTGTTTACAGATTGTCTCAAACGATTGTGTTTTTACCCACATTGTGAGTATAGGTCCTGGTGACCATTCTCTGTTTCATTAAAGAATCCTTCAATTTTACAGTATTATGCTATGGAGCTGGCGCTTCAGTCTTTTTGTTTTTTTGTAGATTCCTGTGATCTGGCAAGATCATTTCAAGAAGCTTTGCCTCCCCATACAGACTTGTTTCTGATCTGGACTTTTCATCTCTATTTCAAGTGTTTGTTTTTCTTTTTTATGTATTTTGGTGTTACACATATTATCTGATTATTTTAAATCATTGTTATTTAACACATTTATGCACATATGCTCATTAACACTATATTTCTATATACTATATATACTATATACTATATTTCACTACACACTTTAGCGCTACTCTTTGTTTGTGTTAGTCATATATATATATATATATATACATATATATATATATATAAATGATATAATACAGCTAAACCCCGTTATAACGCGGTCCTCGGGGTCCAATTTAAAAAAAAAAAAATGGCCGCCGCATCAGTGTTTTTACCCGTGGTCCCGGCTTCCCCCTGCCACCGCGTGACAGGAGATGGGAGGGGGGATTCCCCTCCGGTTCCGGCTCCCCCTGCCACCGCGTGACAGGAGATGGGAGGGGGGATTCCCCTCCGGTTCCGGCTCCCCCTGCCACCGCGTGACAGGAGATGGGAGGGGGGATTCCCCTCCGGTTCCGGCTCCCCCTGCCACCGCGTGACAGGAGATGGGAGGGGGGATTCCCCTCCGGTCCGGCTCCCCCTGCCACCGCGTGACAGGAGATGGGAGGGGGGATTCCCCTCCGGTCCGGCTCCCCCTGCCACCGCGTGACAGGAGATGGGAGGGGGGATTCCCCTCCGGTCCGGCTCCCCCCGCCGCAGCACAGGGCCCTCGCGCCGCAATACAGGGCCCCCTGGCCCTGCCGTAGCGCAGGGTCATCCTGCCCTCCCCCCCCCCCCATGCCCCCCCGCGCTGCACCGGGCCATCCCACCAGCCCCCGCAGCATCGGGGGCCCCCGCAGCAGCCATCATCCCCCTCCACCGCAGCACCACCCCCACCCTGCAGCCACATGCCTCAAAAATCATCCCCAAGGTAAGGTAAGGCTGATTTATGTATAAGTGTAGTGTGTGTGTGTGTGTGTGTGTGTGTGTGTGTGTGTGTGTGTGTGTGTCAGTGTGAGCAGTGTGTGTGCAGTGTGCAATGAGCAGTGTGTCAGTGTGTGCAGTGTGAGCAATGAGCAGTGTGTGTCAGTGTGAGCAGTGTGTGTGCAGTGTGAGCAATGAGCAGTGTGTCAGTGTGTGCAGTGTGAGCAATGAGCAGTGTGTGTGCAGTGTGCAGTGTGTGTCAGTGTGTGTGCAGTGTGAGCAGTGTGTCAGTGTGAGCAATGAGCAGTGTGTGTCAGTGTGAGCAGTGTGTGTGCAGTGTGAGCAATGAGCAGTGTGTCAGTGTGTGCAGTGTGAGCAATGAGCAGTGTGTGTCAGTGTGAGCAGTGTGTGTGCAGTGTGTCAGTGTGTGCAGTGTGAGCAATGAGCAGTGTGTGTCAGTGTGAGCAGTGTGTGTGCAGTGTGAGCAGTGTGTATGCAGTGTGAGCAATGAGCAGTGTGTCAGTGTGTGTGCAGTGTGAGCAGTGTGTGCAGTGTGAGGTGTGTGCAGTGTGAGCAATGAGCAGTGTGTGTGCAGTGTGCAGTGTGTGTCAGTGTGAGCAGTGTGTGTGCAGTGTGAGCAATGAGCAGTGTGTGTGTAGTGTGCAGTGTGTGTGCAGTGTGTGTGCAGTGTGTCAGTGTGTGCAATGAGCAGTGTGTGTGCAGTGTGCAGTGTGTGTGCAGTGTGCAGTGTGTGTGTAGTGTGTCAGTGTGTGCAGTGTGCAGTGTTTGAGCAGTGTGCAGTGTGTGTGCAGTGTGCAGTGTGAGCAATGAGCAGTGTGTGTGCAGTGAGTGTGTGCAGTGTGTGCAGTGTGTGCAGTGTGCAAAAAAAAAAAAAAAAATTTTTTAAATTTAATTTTTTTTTTTTTTTTTTTTTAAACGGGAGCCATGGGAAAACCGCGTTATAACCGAATCGCGGTATAGCGAGGCGCGTTATAACGGGGTTTAGCTGTATATGATATAATATATATATAAAGCAGAAAATAGCCGTGTTAGTCCAGTTGCAGAATAAATGAGTTCTTCAGTATTCGGTGATACCTTTTTTATTGGACTAACAATTTATGTCATAGGACAAGCTTTCGAGAGTTATCCTCTCTTCTTCAGGTCGGCAGGGTTTAGCCATTGAACCCTTTGTATATCAGTATTACTTGACCTGAAGAAGAGAGGATAACTCTCGAAAGCTTGTCCTATGACATAAATTATATATATGTAACGGGTATTCCACCCCACCCAATCGCAGATATAGTGTGGGTGCGGGGAACTTAGTGTTACCAGATGTGGTGCTTTACCTGCTTGGCTCACAGGAGGGCTGAGCTTCCGCCACGGGGAACCTGGGGCATTTATATTAGGAGTAACCCTGTACTCGGTGCAGCGCCTGCACCTGCGATGGTTCCTAGCAGAGCAGGAATTGTTCCTCGCAGGACACATACAATAACCACATACACTGTATGTATAATAACCAAATACCTTTACTGGTGAGCATATGAACCAATAACCATACACACAATATCGGCTGTTCCTCTCTAGAGGAGACACTGAGTAACCTGACACATATAACTCTCCCACCTCCACCGGGTGATCCCACCCCGTGTCCAGTAATCCCCCACACAATGTCCAGCACTCTATAGAGAGCGGATATGTGTGACTGCGCAGTCACTAAGGAAACTACTAGGCCTGTTGGTGCACTTGTAGATAAGAGTTACCTGCCGAGCACTCCAGTGCTCGGGCCTGCAACGGACTTCACAAAGGATCTGCCGCTTGGTGATCGCCGTCTGATCCTGTGGTTCATTGTCCGGGGTCCGCCAGGGGCGATTCCACCCTGGAGATATTAGTCTCTGGGCACAGACTTGAGCCCAAATCTTCTCTCGGGAAGCGCAGCGTCTGCTGTGTCCCTATCTAACACTAGCGCTACTGTGACAGGGTCCTTAACCTAGGGCCTGTCCCTGTAGCACCACAAACTGGGGAGTGAGGACCTATCTGGGACCTAAGGGGTTAATGGCCTACTCCGTTCCTCTAGCTCTTCCCGGTCCTGACTCTAACTTATCAGTACTCCCAGCGCCTGCAGCAACGCACTGCAACCAGCTGGGTGCGTACAGCAACCGTGCTGCACAAACCCTGGGCCTTCTTGTCAGACCTCACAGCACTGACAGCCGTGACTCTGACAAGACAGCACACACACTCTCACTAAGGGCAGCGTCCCTAACCTGGGGCCGTCCCTTATCAATTACCCACTAGCCTGGTGGGGAGTTGGGGCCTACCTGGGATGTGGGGGACCTTACTTGGTGCTGGAGCTTCACTCGCTCCCTGCACCCTACCTTCTCCAAAATGTATCTATTCTCCCCCTCTAGGGAGATCCTAAGCCCTATTGGCTCCCTGGTGTCACGTGGGGCGCTGCTGAGGCTCATGGGACTTGTAGTCCCTTCCAAGAGCCTTCCCTGGTAGGTTAGGGTTCCCACGCTTGTCCTGCGCATGCGCGAACTTCCCTGCCGGTCCCCGCGCCGAAATCCCTTCTGCGCATGTGTGCGCAATTCCCTATGGCGGCGCCCTGCACCGGGACCCGACAGAGCCCTGACAACGCGTTTGCACGCGTCCCTGGCAACCGGACACCTGCAAGAGAGCTGCGCTATGCGCGCACATGCCCCCGCACCTCCCCACGAGCGGCTACTAACCTCCCTACCGCCGCGGTGAGTGTCCCGAGGGGGTAGGGGGCCAGAAACACAGCAGGGGACCTGGATACATCCTCCCCCTGGTGAAAAATCCAACGTCCCCGCTTGGGGAACGACATCACTCAACATGAGGTTATACAATGAAAATGCAGTGCATAATATGTACAACTTATCACTTGTGGCTTTAAACATCAGGGTACAATGCAATTCACATAGGGTAACTGAAGCGAGCTGAGACCATTTGTGGGGTGCCCCTAACTGATCATGTGGGGGTATCTCACTTTTGCGTCCGTGATCCTCCCCTGGGTGAATCTCTTGTAGAGCACGCTCTGGGGTAACAGTCACCGGTTCTGTACTACTTCCTCCCCCTGGTGGAAGGAATAGTACAATGTCTCTTAACCTGGCCTTTACCCGGCCATCCGCGGCATGGATGCGGTAGGCCAGGAGGCCAGGACCTTTCCCGCGGTCCACTACATGGTGAATGGAGCACTCCTTTTGTGGCTTAAAGGAGGCAACTTTCCCTGAATCCCTCTCCACACAGTCTTTGTCCCTACATACTTGCGAGGTTTCCACTGGGAAGCGAGCAATTGACAATGTCTATTTCCTCAAAGTCTCTGTTTCACCTGGCAGGAGGTAAGGGGTAGCTATCTTACCACTGCGGTGATTCCCGGTGGCCAACAGGTCCTCGGGGACGCTGTCAGTTCCCACCTTGGCTCACACTCAGATCATGGGCCGGTGGGGGGTAAGGAGGTTCCTCACCACTCCGTTGACTTGCGATGGGTTCCTCTTCATCTGGAACATGGTCAAGTAGGTACAGGTCCTCGCACCACTGGACAGCTACCTTCTAAGGAGGACCTCTCCGCCAGAACGCGATGTCGAGTGGAGCCAGTCGCCCTGGTGGCCAGACTTAAGGAGCTATCATGCTCCGCGGTCACCTGGAGGCTCACACCCGACACCCCTGGGGCAGTCAACTCACCCTTGTCTTCGTTAGGTACTGGCCCCCATTCTAGGACCGATGGTACCAGTGGAGTAGGCCGGACTGGCCGTTGTAGGGCACACGAGCCCATATCAGGATGCACTGCAACCTGTGATTCCTCGGTCTCCTCTGTATCACCGCTGGGGTGGTTCGCCGGTAGGCACATCGCCACCGATGGGACGCCAACCTCTTCCTCCGAGGATATCACGTTCAGATCTTCCGCAAGGGGGTCACTGAGTTCTTCTGCGATACAACCAGTGTGTCACGGGAGACTCCTGTGGCGGGTAGGTTCTCGGTGGCCAGAACAGCAGGAAGCGTAGTAGGGGTCACAATCAGAGGGTCCAAGGCAGGCGGCAGACAGCGCAGTCAGGAAACAAGCAGAGGTCCAAGGCAGGCGGCAGGTAGCGACGTCAGGTAACAAGCAGAGGTCCGAGGCAGGCGGCAGGTAGCGAAGTCAGGTAACAAGCAGAGGTCAGCAACGAGGAGACTGGAACAGGACAGGGGAGCAAGGACAGGTCTGGGGGCCGGGACTGAGAACAGGAACAAACAGGGACAAGCCAGATTACCAGCAAGGGCTTTTACAGTGAACAGACTTCTATGGTACAGGTACAGAAAACAGATCAGGATCAGAGGCATATGCAATACTGAAGGAGTCTGACTTCAAGCAAAGGCAATTGAACAACCAGGAAGTAGAAGCTATAAAGGACAGAGACAGGAGCAACAAGAAGACAGACAGGCAGACAGAGGAACCCAGAGCAAACAGAAGGCAGCAGCACACCCGGTGGACAAAGAAGCTATGGCTAGGCAGGAGGTCTAGGAGATCCTGACATTACTCCCCCCTCTCGAGAGCGTTCTCCGGACGATCCTCCAGGCTCTTCAGGGAAACCTTGATGGAAGGCAAACTTAATGTGTACGTCAAGTGCTGATGGGAAATCTGTGAGGGGTGCATTTATCCTTATTACAGGAGCGTAGGCATCAGCGTCAGGTACATTATGCATAGCAAGAAACTTCGCAAGGAATCCGTCTAACGTCATAGCAGGGGCATCAGGAACAGATACAACAGGCTCTTCACATGCACCAGTGGGGACATCTGGTTCACTTTCCGTGGTCTCTTTTTGTGACCAACATATCTCTTTTAGTTTTGGAATCAGGAACTTCCCAATGGGTACATACAACTCAATCACAGGGGCATGGACATCAGGAACATGGGCCTTAGGAACGGGTGCATTAGACTCTCCATACAAGTCAATGGGGACATTAAGTTCACTCTTCGTGGTCTCTTTTTGTGACTGCCATCTTGTGGTATCACCCAATGAAAGACCAGCTATTTGTGTTTTCAGCTCTTGAAGCTGTCCTTCTGCACTTCTTCTCCCACTCAAAGTAGTTGTCAGTTCAACTCTTTTGGAGTTGAGTCGCGACTCCATATCTCCCAGCTGACTCAGAGTAAAGCATAGATATGTTGCATCTTCTTCATTTCTGATCTGCAGCTGCCGGAACTCCTCCCGGGCATTGTACAGCTCCAGCTGCAGCCGGACCTTATCACGGGCTGTGTGGTCCAATAATTTGCAGGCATCAGCCATATTGACCTCATAGCGCTGTGTCAGGCCAGCCACTTGACAGACGGACACCTTCTCTCTCTCCTTTTTGGCAAGCTGTATCTTGAGCTCAGCGATCTGCGCCTGCAGCGCTGTGAGTTGCTGAGATGTGTATTCAGCTGCTAGCTGTAGCTCTTCCTCCATGAGGCTCTGGTTATACTCAGTGTGGCCTTCAGCTCCTCATGCTGTTCTTTAGGGACACACTGGGTACTCAAATAATCTTGCAGCATCTTTATTTTGTAGGCAGTCTGGAAACTTTCTTCCTGCAGAACTCGCTGCTTTTCTTCAGCATTCACGCATTTCTCCTTGGTGTCCTGCAGATGTGTACGCAGTTCTCGCAGCTGACTCTGCAGCATATTTTCTGCTTGTGTGCGCCGCTCCAGGGAGACACGTTCTTCTTGCAGCACTCTCTCTGCATTCTGCAGTGCTGTCTGCACATCTAACTTTTCCTGGGCCAACTGTTTCTTCTCCTCTCCTAATTCATGGAGTTTCTTATCTCCTTCACTGACTTGGACATAGAGATTCTTGCACTCTTGGGTTACAGTTTCAAACCTGATATTTAACCCTTCGAAGATTTCTCTTAATGAACATAGTTCTGTGTTGAAGTGGCAACTCTTCTCCTTAGAGGCTTCCAGCTCTGTAGTAAGCCTGTGAACCTCTTTCTGAGATGCTTCCAGTGCTGCGTCAACTTGAGCCATGAAAGTCTGGTACTGGGCAGAATTAGCGTAGGCCTTCTCCAGCTTACTTGACAAGATCAACCTGTCATTCTCCAACTGATATTTTTCTTTTTCCCAGTTACCCTCTGCTTTTTCCAGAGCTAATTGCATCCTTGACTTTTCTTCTATCAATAGCCTCTTCTCCTCTTCTGATTCATGGAGTCTTTTATCTCCTTCACTGGCTTGGACAGATAAGTTCTTACTCATTTGGTTTATAGTTTCAAACCTACTATTTAACTCTTCGGAGGCGTCTCTCATCTCTGTTTTCAAGTAGCATCTCTCCTCCCGAACGACTTCCATCTCTCTTTTGAAGTAGCAAATCTCCTCCTGGGAGATTTTAAGCTCTGTATTAAGCCTGTCAATTTCCTTCATAGAGATTTCCAGGAATTCGTTACTTTTAGAAGCGAGGCGCCGATTCTCAGCAGCATCAGCATATGCCTTCTCCAGCTCACCTGACATGACATCCAGGTCACTCTCCAACTGGTGCTTTTCTTTTTCCTGGAGAACACACTTAGCAATTGCTGAGGAAAGACAACTCTGTAGTGCAGCGTTGGCTTCTTGCTCCTTATCTAAACGTCCATAAAGACAATCAATCGCTTTCTGTGCAGCTTGAAGCGTCTGAGTAGGGGCATCTTTCTTTTCTTCCACTATTCTTGGGATACGTCTGTGAGTTGCCTTAAGCTGCAGCATATCTCTTTCATCAAATGCAGACTCTGAGGTTAAATTTTCATTCTTAATTCCTTCTGCAACTTCCACAGTAATGCCTCCCTTCTTTTTCTTCTTCTTCCTTGCTTTGAGAAGTTCTGAAGAATCAGTGGTACTGTGTTCACATTTACTGCTCAAGACTGTTTGAGTGGGAGCCATAATTTCAGACATGGGGAAACCACACTTCCCAAGACACCAGTAAAGAGGAAATGTGTTTTTAAAACAGAAGCATTAGAATGAACAACAGGAATATTAGACACAGAGAGACACAAGATAGGAGAGCTGACCTTTTGAGACTTTAGCATCAGTCACAGAGAAAACTTGTAGTTATATATGAAACTTTTGACATCGGACATAGGAATATCAGACAGAGAACCCTGCAGTCAAATCTGAAACCCTTGATATCAGGCGTAGGGATATCACAAGTTACAGAGAAACAAACTTTAGGGGAACTTGCAGGTAAACCTGAAACCTTAGAACCAATCATAAGAAGAACTACAGATTGCTGTGATTTTTCCTGCATGCAGTAACAAAATAATGGAGGCACTCTTGTCTTTTGAAATGGGAACCCTGTGAACAGCAGTGGTCCAACCAGGGATGCAGAGACAAGCCTTGTCCAGAAAATGAAAAGTCAGAGTCTAAAAAGGTGGCAACAGGTACTGCAAGGGTTAACCCAGGCACTGCACAAGAAGAAAAATCTCAAAGAAAGCTGCAACAGTCTCTGCAGCAACAGTTCTAGTCTCAGCAAAAATGTTTTTTCGTTATGAACGCAATAATTCTTGCAGAACACTTAGCAGCAAAAAAAAAACCTTTCAAGATCCCAACTTGGATTTCCAAAAAAGAAACGAAAGTACTTATCTTCAACCATGCGGATGTGGTCTGCTGCAGCAGGCAGGAAAGGGTGCAGGCAGAAGAAGAATCTGTTCCAGCGAGATCCAGATGTGGCCTTTGCTTTCTGTCACGGGAGACTCCTGTGGCGGGTAGGATCTCGGTGGCCGGAACAGCAGGAAGCGTAGTAGGGGTCACAATCAGAGGGTCCGAGGCAGGCGGCAGACAGCGCAGTCAGGAAACAAGCAGAGGTCTGAGGCAGGCGGCAGGTAGCGACGTCAGGTAACAAGCAGAGGTCCGAGGCAGGCGGCAGGTAGTGAAGTCAGGTAACAAGCAGAGGTCAGCAACGAGGAGACTGGAACAGGACAGGGGAGCATGGACAGGTCTGGGGGCAGGGACTGAGAACAGGAACAAACAGGGACAAGCCAGATTACCAGCAAGGGCTTTTACAGTGAACAAACTTCTATGGTACAGGTACAGAAAACAGATCAGGATCAGAGGCATATGCAATACTGAAGGAGTCTGACTTCAAGCAAAGGCAATTGAACAACCAGGAAGTAGAAGCTATAAAGGACAGAGACAGGAGCAACAAGAAGACAGACAGGCAGACAGAGGAACCCAGAGCAAACAGAAGGCAGCAGCACACCCGGTGGACAAAGAAGCTATGGCTAGGCAGGAGGTCTAGGAGACCCTGACACAGTGGGTATAGGTATGACACGGTCTCGCTTCGGTACCTCCACTGCGGTCGCGCTCTTCTCCGCCGATGGTTCGCTTTGCTTCGTAGCTGGCTGGGCCTGTGATTCCTGCTTGGGAACCGGGTCTAGAATGTCCATTTGGGCACCCGGCCCCTCCACAACCTCCATCGCTGAGGTAGGGGGACTAGCAGTGGCTGCAACCGCCTGGGAAGAGACATCAGGCGCCTCCTCTTCTTCAGCCGGTTCCTTAGGCGGGGGTATAATAGGCTTCAAGAACCGGGCACCGCAACAGTCACATGTGGGGCTAAAACACTGTATAACCATCTCACCATCCACTTCGATTGTCTTGAAGTCCAGCGGTAGCTGAGACAGGTCGGCTCCCTGGACATAGGCTTCTTGCAGGCAGGTGCACATTAGGGCAAGGGCATCTACTCCTGGCGCGTGCCAGGGCATATACACGTTAGAGTATACCCCCTGACAGTCCATCTCATCCTCTGAGAAAAGATAATCCATTTCTGCAACAGTGCCCTCCTCCTCTGACGGTTCTGTAGACTGCAGCAGCACGGGCTTCAAGAGCTGTGACCCGCAGCTGACACATTCGAGTCCCCAGACCGATTCACAAAATGAGCAGTCGCATTTGTTACAGACACATCGTATGCACTCCTCCCCGGTCACAGTTGTTACCTGGTCTCTATCAATTGCATCACTTAGTCACAGTCCAGGCTACCAAACCGGCTCAATGATCTCTGTAAGCACTGGCACAAAAAAAAGGATATGTTTCCTCCCTTTGTCTGCCAGAATCCATACAACTGAGGGTCTGATTTACTGCATCCTATACTTTCATCAGTGAAGACAGCAGTTACTGGTGGAGGCTCACGGTGCTTGCTCCCCCTGGTGGAATTTAAAGGAGGGGCGGCACACTCTTTCAAGGAGCATTTCTGGCTTTGCACGGTGCCACTCAGTTGTCGGGGGTGGGGCTTATGGTTTCCCGCCAAGATTTTTAGCTTGCGATACTGCTGTTGGGTCGGAGATTCAGATTTGGCCGCCCCCATGTCTATGATAGTCTGAGCTAGCATTCGGATTCCATCCCCAAGGTTAGATGACGGGTGGGCAATACTTTGCAGTGGACTGCAATCGGTGGGAGCAGCCAGATCAGCCCCGCAATAACTCGCAGGGGGGCAAGGCGATGTATACATAGCAACCTCTTCTAAGTTCGTGCGAGAGCTGCAGGGTTCAGATTTTATGGGCAGTTCAGGGTAAACAACAATATACTGCACCGACACACTTTATTCGAGCAAATACCCGGTATGTACCTGGCAGATACCTGGAATAAGCCACTACTAACCTCTGACAAGCCCCGTTGCATTTGCCTTCCCAGCCTGGGTTCATGCCTGGCTGATGGGTGGCTGATCTGTTAAATGATAATGATTAGGATTTAATAGGCTGCAATGCTTCGCGTGTCTACCAGATGGCATAAATTCATGAATTGTAATGCAGTTTATATATATATACTGTGCAGTATTGCAGCCAGCGGGAATAAAATGCTTCAATCCCTGCTTGGAAAATAACTCAATGTACTCGGGCAGAAAACAGTCACAAACCTCAATACACCCGGGTATACCCGAATTCGTGGGACTAGCCAAGCTCGAATAAAGTGTGTCGCCAGTGTAGCAGGAACCGGTTGGCCTTCCGAGCCACAAGCTGGACGGACCCTGGTTTTCAGTTATATCTTGCCCTATACTCACTAACACGGAGCAATACTCCTCGTCCTCCAAATGTTGCTCTAACACTTCTATTGTGGCAGCCTCCCGGAGATTTGGGTGCTGCCTCAGGGCCATTTGTATGGACGAAGACGAAGTATCAACAGGGACGCGGCGCACCGCGAGCGTGTGGGGCGGCGGCACTTGCAGCTCTACGGCCCAGTCATAAACTTCTGAGCGCGACGGGTACCGTAATGGTGGTGACATTTTGAGAGAAAAAAAAATGGAACAGGGCACCCCAAGTCTTGATCTCAGCAGCGCCTCCAAATGTAACGGGTATTCCACCCCACCCAATCGCAGATATAGTGTTGGTGCGGGGAACTTAGTGTTACCAGGTGTAGTGATTTACCTGCTTGGCTCACAGGAGGGCTGAGCTTCCGCCACGGGGAACCTGGGGCATTTATATTAGGAGTAACCCTGTACTCAGTGCAGCGCCTCCACCTGCGATGGTTCCTAGCAGAGCAGGAATTGTTCCTCGCAGGACACATACAATAACCACATACACTGTATGTACTGTATAATAACCAAATACCTTTACTGGTGAGCATATGAACTAATAACCATACACACAATATCGGGTGTCCCTCTCTAGAGGAGACACTGAGTAACCTGACACATATAACTCTCCCACCTCCACCGGGTGATTTATTTATTATTTATTTATCAAATATTTTACCAGGAAGTAATACATTGAGAGTTACCTCTCGTTTTCAAGTATGTCCTGGGCACAGAGTAAAACAAATAATACATGGTTACAAGTACAGTTACATAAATGAACAGGGTATACATTATATACAGAGACATTGCGTGCACAGTTAAAGAAAATATATATTATGAGCATATGAAACAGTTACAGACCAGGTTAAAATGTGAGACAGCCTTAGATTTGAAAGAACTTAAACTGGTTGTGTATGTGAGAGTCTCTGGTAGGTTGTTCCAGTTTTGGGGTGCACGGTAGGAGAAGGAGGAACGTCCGGATACTTTGTTGAGCCTTGGGACCATGAACAGTCTTTTGGAGTCTGATCTCAGGTGATAGATGCTGCAACTGGTAGGGGTGAGGAGCTTGTTCAGGTAGCTGGGTAGCTTGCCCATGAAGAATTTAAAGGCAAGACAGGAAAGGTGAACTTTGCGCCTAGACTCTAGTGTTGACCAATCTAGTTCTTTGAGCATTTCGCAGTGATGTGTGTTGTAGTTGCATTGGAGAACAAAATGACAAATTGAATTGTAGAGGGTGTCAAGTTTGCTAAGGTGGGTTTGAGGTGCCGAGCCATATACTATGTCTCCATAGTCAATAATTGGCAGTAGCATCTGCTGTGCGATACGCCTTCTGACCAGGAGACTTAGGGAGGATTTGTTTCTGTAAAGTACCCCTAGTTTGGCATAGGTCTTGGTTGTCAGGGTATCAATGTGCATCCCGAATGTTAAGTGGGAGTCAAACCATAAGCCCAGGTATTTAAAACTAGTGACAGGTGTTAGGGTGGTGTTAGCGTTGGTTCTAATCAGGAGCTCAGTCACTGGAAGCTTTACAAATTTAGTCTTGGTCCCAAATACCATTGTTACAGTCTTGTCAGTGTTTAAAAACAGTTTGTTTTGGGAAATCCAGTTTTCGAGTCTCAAAAAGTCAGACTGAAGTATGTGTTGAAGGTCAGAGAGGCTATGGCTGTATGCATATAGGATTGTATCATCTGCATACATGTGTATTGAGGCTTCCTTACAAGCTGTGGGAAGATCATTAATGAACACTGAGAAGAGTAGGGGCCCCAGAACAGAGCCTTGCGGGACACCACAGGTGATATCCAGGGGGTTGGAGTTAGAGCCTGAGATGGACACATGTTGGGATCTTCCTGATAGGTAGGACTGAAACCAGTTTAAAGCATGCTTCCCTATTCCAGAGCTCTGGAGTTTGTTAAGCAGGATAGCATGATCAACTGTGTCAAAAGCCTTTGCAAAATCTAGGAATACTGCACCAGTGAGTTGTCCCCGTTCCATTCCACACTGGATTTCATTGCAAACTTTTAGCAGGGTAGTTACGGTGGAGTGTTTGGGACGAAACCCAGATTGGAATTGGCTAGGGAAATTTGTTTTGGTATAGAAATCGCTTAGTTGGGAGTGGACACATTTTTCCATGACTTTGGATAGAATTGGGAGAAGTGAGATTGGCCTGTAGTTTGAGACAGTGTTTTTGTCCCCACTTTTGAAGATTGGGACAACTCTGGCAGTTTTCCAGGTCTTAGGGATATGGCCTGCAGACAGGATAGAGTTGACTATGGACGCAATTGGTTTGGCAATGGCTGGGGCACCAAGTCGTAGGAACCTAGATTGTAGTAAGTCGGGTCCACATTGGCTGCTTAGTTTTAGTTTGAGGAGCGCTTGTATAATCTCCTCTTCAAATACTGGGCCAAATTGAAAATTGTTGGCAGTGTTGGGAGGGGGTGGGACTATAGGGGTACTCCCAGGATGAGATTCAGGTTTGTGGTTTGGGCTGTGTTTCGCTAATAAGTTAGTGGCACACCCCACAAAGTAATCATTGAATGCATTTGCAATGTCAGTGGGGTTTGTCAGAGTAATATCCCCCTTAGTGATATTACTTGGTTGTTGATGGTTAGGAGGCTGGAATATATTGTTGATAGCCTTCCAGAAGTTAGCTGGGTTTGATGTATTTTGGTGGAGATTGTCAGAGTAATATTGTGCTTTTGCATGCCTTGTTTGCCTTGTGCACATGTTCCTCATGCATCTGTAGTGATTGAGATCCTTGGTAGTGCCAGTTACTTTGTAGCTTTTCCACAAGGCATCCCTGAACTGGTAGAGTGCTATAAGGTCAGGTGTAACCCATGGAAGGTGGGCCCCCCGTACCCTTAATTTTTTTTATGGGTATCGCAGAGTTTTAAGAACTCAGATTGGAAATAGTCGAGCGCAGAATCAGGGTCGGGAATTAAATCAATTCTGTGATAAGGTCATCCAGAAACTGTTGTGGGTTAAAGATTTTAAATGTTCTAGTGAGGAGAACTTTAGGGCTTGAATGGGGCGGTTTAATTTTCCTTACACAGTACACTATTGCATGGTCACTGAAAATATCAGGAAGGATGCCAGAGGATTGGATTCTGCTGGGGTCTGAGGAGAGAATCCAGTCTAGCAAGGAATGGTTATGCGATTTCAGGTTTATCCGTGTGGGTTGGGAAATGAGTTGCGATAGGTTAAGTGACTTGAGTTGTATCTGGATTTTGTGGTTTTTAGGGTCAAGCCAATTGAAGTTGAAATCCCCAAGAACTAGCAGCTCACTCTTCTCATTCAGAGAGGAAATGGAGCCAAGAAATTGGGTGATATCAGTCAGGGATTGTAGAGGGGCTTGAGGGGGGCGGTAGATGCCAGCAAGCAAGATGATCCCACCCCGTGTCCAGTAATCCCCCACACAATGTCCAGCACTCTATAGAGAGCGGATATGTGTGACTGCGCAGTCACTAAGGAAACTACTAGGCCTGTTGGTGCACTTGTAGATAAGAGTTACCTGCCGAGCACTCCAGTGCTCGGGCCTGCAACGGACTTCACAAAGGATCTGCCGCTTGGTGATCTCCGTCTGATCCTGTGGTTCGTTGTCCGGGGTCCGCCAGGGGCGATCCCACCCTGGAGATAGTCTCTGTCTCTGGGCACAGACTTGAGCCCAAATCTTCTCTCGGGAAGCGCAGCGTCTGCTGTGTCCCTATCTAACACTAGCGCTACTGTGACAGGGTCCTTAACCTAGGGCCTATCCCTGTACCACCACAAACTGGGGAGTGAGGACCTATCTGGGACCTAAGGGGTTAATGGCCTACTCCGTTCCCCTAGCTCTTCCCGGTCCTGACTCTAACTTATCAGTACTCCCAGCGCCTGCAGCAACGCACTGCAACCAGCTGGGTGTGTACAGCAACCGTGCTGCACAAACCCTGGGCCTTCTTTTCAGACCTCACAGCACTGACAGCTGTGACTCTGACAAGACAGCACACACACTCTCACTAAGGGCAGCGTCCCTAACCTGGGGCCGTCCCTTATCAATTACCGACTAGCCTGGTGGGGAGTTGGGGCCTACCTGGGATGTGGGGGACCTTACTTGGTGCTGGAGCTTCACTCGCTCCCTGCACCCCACCTTCTCCAAAATGTATCTATTCTCCCCCTCTAGGGAGATCCTAAGCCCTATTGGCTCCCTGGTGTCACGTGGGGCGCTGCTGAGGCTCATGGGACTTGTAGTCCCTTCCAAGAGCCTTCCCTGGTAGGTTAGGGTTCCCACGCTTGTCCTATGCATTCGCGAACTTCCCTGCCGGTCCCCGCGCCGAAATCCCTTCTGCGCATGCGTGCGCAATTCCCTATGGCGGCGCCCTGCACCGGGACCCGACAGAGCCCTGACAACGCGTCCGCACGCGTCCCTGGCAACCGGCCGCCTGCAAGAGAGCCGCGCTATGCGCGCACATGCCCCCGCACATCCCCACGAGCGGCTACTAACCTCCCTACCGCCGTGGTTAGTGTCCCGAGGGGGGGGGGGCAGCAACACAGCAGGGGACCTGGCTACATATATATATATATATATATATATATATATATATATATATATACATATATAGAGAGAGAGAAGATGAGAGAGCGCACGTCCCATAGTGTAAAACAGTACATTTAATCAATAAAAAAGAGGACAAGGGGATTAAGAACACTCACAAAGGTACAAGATAAAAAGGCAATGTGTGATATATAATCACCACCAACAAGGCCACATCGTCCTGGAACACATCAGATGGTAGATTGTCCCTCCGGTTCACATCCAGCAGTAGTCGAGTGCTTTGAAACAATGTCTCTCGGCGTCAGTGCAATTTACAGATTTTTTAGCCTCAGATCAGCTCCATGCGCTCTCCGGCCGTAAAGCGCGCACTGCGTGATGACGTAGTGTCGTGGTAACGTGCCCTGATGCGTTTCGTCACGACCGTGACTTTCTCAAAGGGAATAACAACTAGGGGGAGGGCTCAGTATTTAAGGGCTCATCTAATCAAAGAGGAGTGGCACCGGAGCAGCCAGAGGCCAATCGTCAGTGCCCAAACATTGAACCACGGCACTGGCGATGGCCCAATGAGAACCACCTTGTCAGACCTGCCAGCACAAACACTGATATACATAAGTGTATATAAACAAAGCAACTACAAATATAATTAAATATAATGTCTCATAGTACTATATTAAAACCACATATCAAGGAAGGTGGATGTGGGTAATTAATAAACCACATACATTCACAAAAAAGGAATTGTATGAAATATAAAACATATGAAAAATATATGATAAACAATGATAAGAACTCATAGCAATAAAACATCATGATACATGTATAAGCGCTGACATCAGCAGATGGACTCCTGTTGAACATGTCACATATATGATTAAAGCATTAACAAGAGAAGACCCTCATATGACAACAATTCATTATATATAGACCAATAAAATTGCATCTATATGTATACAATGATATATTTGTCCCAAGTCTCTCATTAATACATTAAAAAAATAATAAGAATAAAAACAAAAAAACAAAAAACCATCTAGAATAAACTCGATTAATGTAAATGAACTATACAAAAAGAATATTATGTATATAAATAAACGGATGTAAACCAAAATAGAAAATTAAAAAATTAATTAATAATTAATCAAATTCTAAATCTAAGGACTAATTATCTAATAATTCTAACCTAACTAGACTAAGGAAAAAATATAAATATTGGGTATTGAATGAAATATATAGAGAGATGGGAATGGGAAAGGAAGGGGTGAGGGAGGGGGGGAAGGGGAGGGAAATGGGCGGGGGGGTGGAGATGGGAATGGAGTGTGGAGAGGGAAGAGATAGGGAGGGGGATGAGGTGCCACAGTGGGGGGGGGGGGGAGAGGGGAGGGAGAAATCTATGAAAGAGGAGAGAGATGGCAGAGTCAATGGACCAGGACTGGGGATTACACCAAAGTACTAGTGTCTAAACAATCATTGAGTCCACCAGGGGTTAAAGTTCCCAACTGGTGGATCCAGTAAGTCTCCCTTCGACACAACATTTTCAACCGATCCCCCCCTCTAGCAGAGGCCGGAATGTGTTCAATACCCATAATCAATAAGGAATCTGGACTCTTATTATGAAAACATTTAAAATGTCTAGAAAGACCATGGGCATTTAGACCATGCAACACATTCCTCCTGTGCTCGAGGAAACGGGTACTAAGGGATCGTGTGGTGCGACCAACATATTGCTGGCCGCAACCACATTGTATAAGGTAGACCACATAGGTGCTAAGGCAATCGATACTGCCCCTCACCTCATGTTTCCCACCTTTTCGAAGGGAGACAAACTCCGCTGAAACAATTAAATGTTTGCATGTGATGCAGCGGCCTCTGCCACACCTGTGGTTACCAAAATGGCCTAGCCTTCCTATATATTATCAGTGGTCTCTCAGGAAGAATATTGCCCAAATGGGGATCACACTTCAAGATGCTCCAGTGGGTATTTAATATACCCCTGATGGTCATTTGGAACCATCAGGGGTATATTAAATACCCACTGGAGCATCTTGAAGTGTGATCCCCATTTGGGCAATATTCTTCCTGAAAGACCACCGATAATATATAGGAAGGCTAGAAATCTTAAAACAATCTTAGCTCCGAGTAAATTATCTATGATTGATGGGGCTGCTAATGCCACACCTGAGGCCCATTTTGGTAACCACAGGTGTGGCAGAGGCCGCTGCATCACATGCAAACATTTAATTGTTTCAGCGGAGTTTGTCTCCCTTCAAAAAGGTGGGAAACATGAGGTGAGGGGCAGTATCAATTGCCTTAGCACCTATGTGGTCTACCTTATACAATGTGGTTGCGGCCAGCTATAATCCCTTAGTACCCGTTTCCTCGAGCACAGGAGGAATGTGTTGCATGGTCTAAATGCCCATGGTCTTTCTAGACATTTTAAATGTTTTCATAATAAGAGTCCAGATTCCTTATTGATTATGGGTATTGAACACATTCCGGCCTCTGCTAGAGGGGGGGATCGGTTCAAAATGTTGTGTCGAAGGGAGACTTATTGGATCCACCAGTTGGGAACTTTAACCCCTGGTGGACTCAATGATTGTTTAGACACTAGTACTTTGGTGTAATCCCCAGTCCTGGTCCATTGACTCTGCCATCCCTCTCCTCTTTCATAGAATTCTCCCTCCCCTCTCCCCCCCTCCCCCCCCCCACTGTGGCACCTCATCCCCCTCCCTCCCTATCTCTTCCCTCTCCACACTCCATTCCCATCTCCACACCCCCCCCCCCTTCCCCCCCCTTCCCCCCCTCCCTCACGCCTTCCTTTCCCATTCCCATCTCTCTATATATTTCATTCAATACCCAATATTTATACTTTTTCCTTATTCTAGTTAGGTTAGAATTATTAGATAATTGGTCCTTAGATTTAGAATTTGATTAATTATTAATTAATTTTTAATTTTCTATTTTGGTTTACATCCGTTTATTTATATGCATAATATTCTTTTTGTATAGTTCATTTACATTAATCGAGTTTATTCTAGATGGTTTTTTGTTTTTTTGTTTTTATTCTTATTATTTTTTTAATGTATTAATGAGAGACTTGGGACAAATATATCATTGTATACATATAGATGCAATTTTATTGGTCTATATATAATGAATTGTTGTCATATGAGGGTCTTCTCTTGTTAATGCTTTAATCATATATGTGACATGTTCAACAGGAGTCCATCTGCTGATGTCAGCGCTTATACATGTACAGTATCATGATGTTTTATTGCTGTGAGTTCTTATCATTGTTTATCATATATTTTTCATATGTTTTATATTTCATACAATTCCTTTTTTGTGAATGTATGTGGTTTATTAATTACCCACATCCACCTTCCTTGATATGTGGTTTTAATATAGTACTATGAGACATTATATTTAATTATATTTGTAGTTGCTTTGTTTATATACACTTATGTATATCAGTGTTTGTGCTGGCAGGTCTGACACGGTGGTTCTCATTGGCCCATCGCCAGTGCCGTGGTTCAATGTTTGGGCACTGACGATTGGCCTCTGGCTGCTCCGGTGCCACTCCTCTTTGATTAGATGAGCCCTTAAATACCGAGCCCTCCCCCTAGTTGTTATTCCCTTTGAGAAAGTCACTGTCGTGACGAAACGCGTCAGGGCACGTTACCACGACACTACGTCATCACGCAGTGCGCGCTTTACGGCCGGAGAGCGCATGGAGCTGATCTGAGGCTGAAAAATCTCTAAATTGCACTGATGCCGAGAGACATTGTTTCAAAGCACCCGACTACTGCTGGATGTGAACCGGAGGGACAATCTACCATCTGATGTGTTCCAGGACGGTGTGGCCTTGTTGGTGGTGATTATATATCACAATTTGCCTTTTTATCTTGTACCTTTGTGAGTGTTCTTAATCCCCTTGTCCTCTTTTTTATTGATTAAATGTACTGTTTTACACTATGGGACGTGCGCTCTCTGTTCTTCTCTTTCTATAGTCTTCCTGTTGGAATTGGTTATTCCTTCTGAGAGCAGCCGTGGATCCCTGAGCAGCATTTCCAATCACCATTGAATTTCTATTGGACTTGTACTAAGGGTTGGACTTTCTTCCATTTTTGTCCCTTTTCTTCCCTGTATTATATTTTTCATCAATATATATTTGCACGGGTTTTTTATATTTTTTATATTTTTTATATATTTTTTCACATATTTGTAACATTTTTTCACATTTTGTTTTTTGTATTACTAGATTGATATTTTGCTTAATATTATACACAGCATTTGCACGGTTTAATTCACATCATTTTATATTTTTTGTTTCACAAGTGGCGCTACTGAATTTTTCTCTTTTATATATATATATATATATATATATATATATATATATATATATATATATATATATATAACATACAGAACACCTACAAGCTCAAATTGAACCCCCAAAATACCCACAACATATATATAAGCATATAAGTTTCACAGAGGAGTGCTACTGAGCATGGCAATATGTATTTAAAACCAGAGACATAACATAAAACACAGACAAAGCTCAGTGCACATCCAGAAAAACTTATATACGGTACAGTGCCTAAATATACATGTATAAATATATATATATGAATATATATAACATAAAGCAAGGAACAGCAGGCACTCCGTCAGGATAATCAATAAAGTGGGTGCAAATCTTATATAGTATGATAGGCAATACGATACCGTGGTGAGATGAAATCACAGGCAGCACTCCAATGGGTGGTCAAAAATAATATATTGTAGTTAACAAGACACCATACCGACGTTTCGATCCGCAAGCGGGACCTTTCTCAAGGTGATCCTTGAGAAAGGTCCCGCTTGTGGACCGAAACATCTGTATGGTGTCTTGTTAACTACAATATATTATTTTTGACCACCCATTGGAGTGCTGCCTGTGATTTCGTCTCACCACGGTATCGTATTGTCTAAGAATATATAAATATATATATATATACAGTATATATATACATATATAGTTATTGTTGGCAGATAGCTCTCACATATGTTGCTAAGATAGGTGCTTGTCCCATAGATAGGATATAGGTAAAGACTGCTTACCAGGCAGACCTCATTTCCTAGGACCCGACAGCAAGGGAGACAACACACACGGTAATCCAATGTCAAAAGTGTATTGAAGAGAGTTGGCACAATTACCAATGTTTCGGTTCTTCAAACAGGATCTTTCTCCAGGAGTGAACTCCCTGGAGAAAGGTCCTGTTTGAAGGACCGAAACTTTGGTGATTGTGCCAGCTCTCTTCAATACACTTTTGACATTGGATTACTGTGTGTGCTGTCTCTTCCTTGCTGTCGGGTCCTGAGAAACGAGGTCTGCCTGGTAAGGAGTCTTTACCTATATATACAGTTGTGTGACAAAGAAAGTACACCCTCTTTGAGTTCATGGGTTTTTCATATCAGGACATAATAACAATCATCTGTTCCTTAGCAGGTCTTAAAATTAGGTAAAT
This sequence comes from Ascaphus truei, assembly GCF_040206685.1. Classification (NCBI taxonomy): domain Eukaryota; kingdom Metazoa; phylum Chordata; class Amphibia; order Anura; family Ascaphidae; genus Ascaphus; species Ascaphus truei. Next base: position 222,148,389 of record NC_134487.1, read on the forward strand.
ACAACCTTAGATGAACAACAACACATGACATATTACACCGTGGTAGAGCAGGAAGGGCAGAAGTGGTATGAAGTATAGAGCAGGAGGGACAGAAGTGGTCTGAGGGGTCAAGCAGGAAGGGCAGAAGTGGTCTGAGGGCTAGAGCACGAGGGGGCAAAGTGGTCTTAGGGGTAGAGTAGGAAGGGCAGAAGTGGTCTGAGGGGTAGAGCAGGTAGGGTAGATGTAGTCTAAAGGGTAGGGCAGGAGGGACAGAAGTGGTTTGAGAGGGTAGAGGACAAATGGCTGATGTGGTCTGAGCTGTAGAGCAGGAGGGACAGGTGGTCTAAGGTGGTAGAGTAGTAGGGGCAGAAGTGGTCTGATGGGTTGAGCATTAGGAGGTAAAATGGTCTGAGGGGTAAAGGAGAAAAGAGAGAAGTTGTCTAAGGGGTAGAGTAGATGGGGCAGAAGTGGTCTGAGGGTTAGGGTAGGGGTTGACAGAAGTGATCTAAGGGGGAACAGTAGGGCAGAAGTAGTCTAAGGTGTAGAGCAGGAGAGACAGAGGTGGTCTAGAGCCATATGGACAGAACTGGTCTGAGGGGAAGAGCAGGAGGATCGCATGGGGTGCAGGCAGACATATTTGTGAGGGGTAGAGTAGGAGAAGGGGCAGAAGTGGTCTGAGGGGTAGAGTAGGAGGGACAGAACTGGTCTGAGGGGTAGAGCCGCACCCTCATGGGAAACGCCAGAAGGGACTGAAGCACCCGCGCACCCCCACTTCCCGCATGCCTGGGGACTACACTTCTGTAAGCATCTTAGAAAACCTATACTGGGTGGAGAATATTATCATTGACATTCATAGAGCAACCTACTTGCCTATAGTGATCTCTGCCTCACTTTTTGTTCTCCATGCTATTTGATACACCATATTAAAGATTGATAACCTTGGTTTTAGCTAAAACACAAACCTTCTTGACTATGAGGAACAGCGGAAACTACCCTGTCTTATGAATTCATCTGTTTTGTAATAAAGAATTCTATTGTTTTTACAAGTGTTTCCTGTTCGTCAATGGGAATTGCAAACAGTTTAACTGAAGCAGTGGGTGTAAATAATTGGCCAGAGCATGTAATTTGACTTGCAATGCATGTGATGCCACTGGTGACTTGTGATACCAGATACACATGCATATTAAGTGCATAGGCTGTTTATTAAGCGGAATATATATTACTGTAAAGCAATGGTTGCTATCTCTGTTAATTGAGTGATCTTTTCAGATGACTTTAGAAACATACGAGATTGATTAATTTACAGAACAACACCTGGAAATATTCACTGTAATATAACTCGGCACATTTACATGCAAAAGAAAAATTACTCAAAGTTTATACTGTGGACTTAATCCAAGTCCAATAATAATGCCTATTCTGACAAGCCTACATTTCTGTGATGGAAACATCAATGTGTAGTTTAGTGGCAAAAACACAGCCTTTGAAGTGTCAAAACCACCGCCAGTTCTCCCGTGACCATTTACAGTCACTTGATCTCCCTTTGCCTCAGGCACCAACAATTATATTGTAAATTCTTGAGGATCGTACGCACTGCTTTCAAAATACTATGTATCTCGCTGCATACAGTGGGAGTGCTATATAAGAAACAATATAGATCCTGATTATTTAACTACTCTGCTGCTGGGGAGGCCTGAAATTCATGTTGCGACTGGACCAAAACAGTACTTTTGTTGTTGGTTATGCATGCAAGACAATCAAACAAACCTCAAAGATGAAAAAACAATTCCTGCTTTGTTTATATAACTTAGTCATTAGCATGTGCAGTTGAAATGTTTTTAAGAAGTCTAGGGCAATATAGGCTAAATTGCAATAATAATTTAACAAAACTGTTAACAGACACATTGATAAAGAAAATATTACAATATATCTTGAGGTTTTCATTATACATGGAGTTAAATCCCTTTAGGTGGAAGGCCTATGTATTAAGGCAGGGTGTGCAAACTGGGGGGCAAATGATTTTCTGGGGGGGAGAGGGGGTAGCGCAGTGTTTACAGAGACCCTGTGCTACCCCAAAGGCATTTAAATTAAATGCCGGGGATCGCGCAAGGCCTCTGAGCCTCTGAGCAGGTGGTGAGAGCAGGCAGGGGGGTGCAGGGAGAAGAGTTTGTGCACCCCTGTATTAAGGAGGCATGGTACTGGTTCACATGTCCCCTTCTTAGTACAGTAGAGATTAAAACACTGTACTGTAACACCTACTATGCTTTAGTGAATGCATTGCTCAGACAAGAAGTAGTTGAAGTCATGTGGGTACACAGGAATAATTAAAAGACGTACAGTATATACTAAAGCAATCAAATTCCACGATAAATAGAAAGCAGTATTGTAATAGTGTAACAATTACTAGCAAAGTGATGTACCCTATCCAAAATCCTTCCAAACACACTTGTTTACTTATTGACAAAGAACAAATGCAAAACACTGCAGCGAAAAATTCATAAAATACTTAGGCCCTTGTTGTATAAAGTATTAAGGAGGTCACCGTACCGTAGCTATTTTACTCATCTGCCCTACTTCGAAGGCAATCATTTTTGCTGCAGTGTTTTGAATGTTATAATCTTCAATACATATTTGAAAGTGTCTGTGCACCCTCCTTCGGGTTTCCTTTCCTAGCAAATGCACAAATAAGTTATAAGCTCTTGATTAAACGGCTGCAATGGGCAACAAACAGAACTATTGTCATTCTGTATGTCCACCACATAACCTGTCTCAATTCCTTTACAGAATTGATATGTCATTTTTTGGTGAGTTGCCTGTAGTTTATTACAAGTGTACTTCATTGTGGAAAATGCTGAGCTCTGTGGCATGCTTCTATAAAACAATTGCATGGATTGCTTATAAATGATGCTGTCATTAAAAAGAAAAGAAAGGTGCAATTTCCCAGATAAATTCAAAGTGATAAATGTTCCCCATCATACCTTTACGGTTTCCATCCAGCGTGGCTGTTTGATCTGATAGTAGAGGACTGATCTATATTCATTCACTGGTTTGTCTCCTGCTCCCACACAAATTGCACTCTGACCGCAAGAGAGAAAATCATACAATGTATCTTGTTTACTATTATCTCACCCTAATAAATTGAAAGCAATGGTAATAAACTATGCCTTTCGCTTTTAGATACATTTTTGCCAGATTTATTTCTCCATTTTGCTTGCAACTGATTTATGAAATCAATCCAAGTTAATGCAATAGAAGTAAAGTCACTATTGTGGATAAATCACAGGTTTATTCACTCCAGATTTTAAGGAACTTTCATTAGCAAAGAAGTAAATTGTTAAAGGAAAAAAAAAAACAGAAAAAGATGCTAAACCATGTATAATATAGAAACGTCCCTTTCAATACTTTCACAGTTCTTTTTCTAAAGCTTAATTCCTCTTATGTCAGTGGTGGACAACATGATATATTTCAAGAGTCATATATATGGCCCCTGAGCCCTTCACAGAACTCAAGGACCACACATGGAACCCGTAAGTCCCTTTGAGGGGGAAAAGGTTACATTTGGCCAAGAGAATAACATGGATGAAGCATTGGGTAACATGGGGAGAGGGGCTAGAGGGTGATGTTGGGGGGAGAAGGTGACATGGGATGGATAGATAGTGAAATGGGAGGGGCAGAGAGAGTGACAAGGCACTAAGAAAGGGGGACTTGGGGGTGCAGGGAGTGACATGGGGGAGTGGGTGATATGAGGAGGGAGAGGGTGATTGGGAAAGTGACATGGGGGGACAGGTAGTGATATGGGAGGGGTATAGAGATTTACAAGGGGGTGCAGAGAGTGCCATGGGGGGAGTGGGTAAGATGGGGGAGGGAGTGGGAGTGGGTGACATGGGGAGGGAGAGGGTGACATGGAGGGGGGGCTGTATCTCTCTCTTTCCCCTTCTGATAAACATGGAGCATGGCCATTACATCTGCAGGAAGCAGTGCCTCCCTGTCCCCTCCAGTCAGCTGCTAAATGCTAGTCCCCTCATTAAAACTGTCCTGTTGTCTTACTCTCGGAACTAGTGCGCAGAAGAGGAGTGGGGCACTATGCATAAATGCCCTGTTATAAAAACAGCTGACCAGAGGTTGTAGCTCATATCCTCCATGCTGCCTCTCCACTGGGGACAGAGGGTAGGGGTTGTGGGCCACATGTGAAGCCCCCATTGACCTCCTGTTGACCACCATCTTATATTAACAATACTGTCATATCAACTCTGTGTATATTAATTAGGGAGACGTCAGATTATTTGTAAGGAAATACTAAAACTGCAAAGTTGTTTAGTTGTATTCCCAATGGCCCCATGTTTTTTAAATCCTTTCACTAAACATTGTTAACCACTTATATTATGAAATCATATGAGCAATCCTTATATTAGATTCAAAATGATGCATTTTTTCCATTTTACAAGCCCAGTTTCCATAGTAGATTATGAATTTCAATTAGGCGTTCAAAAAGATGCATGTATTATGAAAATGTGTGACTGCAATGATGAAATTGAAAAGTAGTCTGCTATCATTGTATTGTAGCTTGTACATCAACGGTAAGGCTCTTGTTGGATATTGATTAGCTGGAAAGTAATTTAATGAAGATGATATTATTTGTTTTTAGATCAGCTGCAGATCTTTCTAAAGCATGAATGTCTACTGTTCTATTTCGTTAAATGTTAAAAACAACTCTGGTGACCTCAAATTTGAAAATGTTGCCTTTAAAAGCACTATAATTCTACTTCTGCATTCCCTAACATCTCTTCATATATAACTCATTACTGTATTTACCTCATATTTTCACATAATGATTACTGTATATGCGTTAGAGCTTCTAAATTCTTGTCACTTTAGAATCATTTTAATTACCAGGTAAGAGATCATTAGTCTAAGAAACATGAATCAAATGTGCTAAATTTAAAAGAGCAATCAACCCAAGGACCACATTTTTGTTGTTGTTAAGGATTACAAAGCAGGGTTCTCCAAAGCTGAACCACGTTTATTTCAGCTCAGGGGACCATTCCTGAGATATTTACATCTGTTAATTCTGCATGTTACTTCCTGATTATTTAATCTCCCACGGCACACGTGTCAATAGGAAGTCACAATGTCATTTGTAGCGGTTTCCTATTTGCCCAGTACCGTTTAATCTCCATTTTGTTTCCAGGGGATGGTACTGACACACATTCATAGGTATGTATCACAGGAACCAAGGGTCCCCAGAGCCGAAATTAAAACAGTTCAGCTCCGGAGACTCCCTGCTTTCCACTTATCAAGAACTGCATCTTTGAACAAACTGTAAAATTTGAAACATTACCTACACTAATTATTTTTCCTCTCGATCCCTTGAAACACAGTTATAATTAGAGATACACTACGACACACTGTACAATATATCTACAGCCCATTTCTAGAGTATTGTCTGTAGTAAAATAACAGCATAGTGTGGCAATATGTGACACTTGCAACTGGATTTGCTTCCATAAAGTGTTTAAGGAAAGTATTGCTCAGTGAAATAGTGCTTGTTGTGATTGCCTTGCGAGGAGAATGTTATCACACTGTACAGACACAGGTATATACAACGTAGCAGAAGAACTGACCACCAATAATTTGGACCACAGTTAACCAAAGTTTGAGATGATTTTCAATAGTGAGCCCATTTCTGTAAACTGCGATAGCACCAATCCGATCAATGGGGCATTCATTGTGATAGTGTCGCATTAACGCTATTGCAGCTTAGAAGATAAGGCCCAGTGTGTCTTGTACTTGCCTACAATTGGTAGTAACCAAACCATACTACTTCGTTCAGTAACAGTCAGACCGCCACACAAAAAAATGGCTGCATATATGGTACCACTGCTTTCTGGTTACTTTCAGAACAATAATGAAAATACATATACGATATAGTAAAAGGAAATACATACTGGAATCACTTTCCCTTCTTCGTCACAAACACACATGATAACTTCCACATTCCTCTGTGTGGTTTTGTCACTATCTCCATTTATCAATGTAATGTAAATGTCATTTCTTACGTCACCTGAATAAAATGAAACAATGACAATTGAGCATAAAGAATACAATCAAATCAATTGACATGGGTATTTTTAAACAACGACGATTATCTTTAAAACATTAAGATAATGCATATAGCTGTATGTTTTGATGCATTGCTCCATTTTCTGTTTGTGTTTGTATCAAATGTTAGAAAGAGTTTCCTACTGTACATGTGACACAAATTATTAGCCATTTTAGACCGGGCGTATTTTCTTGCCGCAAGTACAAGATAAAATATTGATGCAGAGAGATGCAAAATTGAACACATCACAATAGAATCTGGGTGTCATGTAACTCCTCTCTAACTCTCCCCATTGCACACATTGCAACAGCTGGAGAAAAGACGTTGATACACTGATGCAGAGACACCCGATTAAAATTACACAATGTGTCAATTGTGCTACAAATGATATACAGGTAAACCCCGTTATAACGCGCCTCGTTATACCGCGATTCGGTTATAACGCGGTTTTCCCGTGGCTCCCACTGCACACACTGCACACACTGCACACACTGCACACACTGCACACACTGCACACACTCTCACTGCACACACTGCACACTGCACACACACTGCTCATTGCTCACACTGCACACACTGACACACTGCTCATTGCTCACACTGCACACACACTGCTCACACTGACACACACTGCACACTGCACACACACTGCTCACACTGCACACTGCACTCACACTGACACACTGCACACACACTGCTCATTGCTCACACTGCACACACTGACACACTGCTCATTGCTCACACTGCACACAATGCACACTGCACACACACTGACACACACTGCACACTGCACACACACTGCACACACACTGCACACACACTGCACACACACACACACCCCTCCCAATACACATATACATAAATCAGCCTTACCTTGGGGATGATTGGTGAGGCATGTGGCTGCAGGGGGGGGGGGCATGCCGGTGGGGGTGGTGCTGCGGTGGAGGGGGATGATGGCTGCGGGGGCCCCCGATGCTGCGGGGGCTGGTGGGATGGCCCGGTGCAGCGCGGGGGGGCATTGGGGGGGGGGTGGCAGGACAACCCTGCGCTACTGCACCGACACACTTTATTCGAGCAAATACCCAGTATGTACCTGGCAGATACCTGGAATGCGCCGCTTCTCACCTCTGACAAGCCCCGTTGCGTTTGCCTTCCCAGCCTGGGTTCATGCCTGGCTGACGGGCGGCTGATCTGTTAAATGATAATGATTGGGATTTAATAGGCTGCAATGCTTCGCGTGTCTACCAGATGGCATAAATTCATGAATTGTAATGCAGTATATATATATATATATATATACTGTGCAGTATTGCAGCCAGCGGGAATAAAATGCTTCAATCCCTGCCTGGAAAATACCTCAATGCACTCGGGCAGAAAACAGTCACAAACCTCAATACACCCGGGTATACCCGAATTCGTGGGACTAGCCGAGCTCAAATAAAGTGTGTCGCCAGTGTACAGCGGGGCCAGGGGGCCCTGTATTGCGGCGCGAGGGCCCTGTGCTGCGGCGGGGGGAAGCCGGACCGGAGGGGAATCCCCCCTCCCATCTCCTGTCACGCGGTGACAGGGGAAGCTGAAGCCGGAGGGGCATCCCCTCTCCCATCTCCTGTCCCGCGGTGACAGGGGAAGCTGAAGCCGGAGGGGCATCCCCCCTCCCATCTCCTGTCCCGCGGTGACAGGGGAAGCTGAAGCCGGAGGGGCATCCCCCCTCCCATCTCCTGTCACGCGGTGACAGGGGAAGCTGAAGCTGAAGCCGGAGGGGCATCCCCCCTCCCATCTCCTGTCCCGCGGTGACGGGGAACCCGAAGCCGGGACCGGAGGGGCATCCCCCCTCCCATCTCCTGTCCCGCGGTGGCGGGGAACCCGAAGCCGGGACCGGAGGGGCATCCCCCCTCCCATCTCCTGTCCCGCGGTGACAGGGGAAGCTGAAGCCGGAGGGGCATCCCCCCTCCCATCTCCTGTCACGCGGTGACAGGGGGAAGCCGGGACCGCGGGGTGAATATGCGCTGATGCGGCGGCCATTTTTTTTTTTAAATTAGCGCGACCCCGTTACTAACGCGGTGGTCTCGGGGTGGACCCCGAGGACCGCGTTATAACGGGGTTTACCTGTATCTCCTTCAATCCATTCGCAATGTGACCTATTCATTACACTGCAATAAAATCTGTGTGAAAAACAAAATGATAAGGAAAGATTGTTGGAGTTTATATATATATATATATATATATATATATATATATATATATATATATATAGTTATACGTTACCGTTCCAAGGATTGGTAAACAAGAGACAGCACTCAATGTTGAAGATCAAAGTGTATTAGTGAAAGCAAAAATACATCCAGAAACCCAACGTTTCGGTCCTACAGAATGGGACCTTCCTCAGGGGGATACAAAGGGAGAATGACACAGTTCACCACATATTTATACATCAAACACTGAAAGTCAATTAACCAATCACCATCACCCAATTAAATTAACACAAGAAACCTGCAGCTCTGATGTCATATGTTGATTAAGCTTACATAAGATACCTCCATACTGCTAATCACTCAGCTGTGTATCATCCATTGTCATGGTTATCAATGGGTGTGAGCTCTGATTGATATGGCAGGGGCAATAGGGAGAGGATATCTAAAGAATTAAGGCAGGTTGTGCCATACATAAGTGAAACATTATAAAACCAGGGACATATATATCAAACACTGAAAGTCAATTAACCAATCACCATCACTCAATTAAAATAACACAAGAAACCTGCAGCTCTGATGTCATGTGTTGATTAAGCTTACATAAGATACCTCCATACTGCTAATCACCCAGCTGTGTATTGCATCCATTGTCATGGTTACCAATGGGTCTGAGCTCTGATTGATATGTCAGGGGCAGCAGGGAGAGGGTTTTTAAAGAAGTAAAGCAGGTAGTGCCATACATAAGTGAAACATAATAAAACCAGGGACATATAGGTGTGGGGGAGTGTGGGGGAGTGGTGGGGATCATGATGGAATGTACTGACATAACTAGAGGGCAGAGCCAGACTATGTCATATGAACCATAAGTGCATATGGGAATACCACAATAAGTAGAACTTGCATGTAAACAAATGATGAATAAATATGTATAGACTTCTAACCAAAGGAGAGCAACAGAGGATATTATACCATGAAACACATCAGTGAAATTAATGTGATTGTCCACACACGCACATGTCCATGGGTATCATCAGGATCTGACCTAAAGAAAACAACTTAGCTTAAAATCCTCGTTAAGCCCTTTTGGGGTCATTGTACAGTACTTAAATCAAAGATAGCTTTAGCTTCCAGCTGTAATAGTAGTTTATTCCTGTCGCCACCCCTGGTAGGGGCACGAGCCTGTATAATAGGCATGCATCTTAGAGTTGCTAAACTGTGTCTGTGTTTCCTGAAGTGTCGTGCCACCGGTTGGTGTTTCAAATCATCGTCATCTTCAGCACCCAGAAGTGCCTTCCTGATTGCACATCGATGAATACTGATACGTTCCTTTAACATTCTCATCGTCTTTCCAACGTAGTAGAGCCCACATGGGCACTTGATGAAGTACACTACATATTTAGACTCACAGTTTAAATATTGTTTAATTTTTGTAGATTTGCCAGTCTGAGGGTGAGCAAAAGTACTTCCTGTTTGCATAAACTGGCAGTTGGTACAGCCATGGCATCTGTATGACCCCGGTTTTCTCGCCAGCCAGGTCTTTGCTGGCATGTATTTGTCAACGGGATCAGAATGTGTAAGCAGATCTCCCAGATTTCTGCCTCTTTTATAACAAAAAAGGGGTGGAGCATTAAAGTCTTTCCCAATCCTGCGATCATTAGCCAATATATGCCAATGTTGTTGTATAGACCTTTTGATATGTCCAGATGCAGTGCTGTAAGTGCTGACCACCTTACAGCGATCAGAATCAGTGGTCCTCATTGTTGGTGACAGCAGCTCCTCCCTCTCTGGGATCCTGGCTTTGATGAGTGCCTTATTGACTTCTTTGGGATCATATCCCCTCTCTAGAAAGCGAGAGGCCATCTCCAGAAGTGCACACTCCACTAGTTTGGGGTCACTCACAATTCTCCGGACACGTAGTAGTTGTGAGAAAGGGAGACCTGCTTTTAATGGTGGAGGATGATGGCTGGTTGCATGTAATAATGTGTTCCTATCTGTGGGCTTCTGGAATAGACGTGTGCAGAGTTTTCCATTGTCCTTATAAACAATGGTATCAAGAAAAGGAACTTCAATGGTACTGTAGCTAGCTGTGAACCTAATTGTGCATGGAATTTTGTTTAGATACTCAGTAAATGATAGAAGCTCTGTTTCCAGTCCTCGCCAGACCAGGAACACATCATCAATGTAGCGATAGTAGTTAGATATACGGTCCGCAAATGGGGCATCGGTAAGCAAATGGGTGTTCTCGTAGGTATCCATGAACAGGTTGGCATACGCTGGTGCCATGTTTTACCCCATAGCGGTGCCTGTTAGTTGCAGATAAAAGGTTTTCTCAAACCTGAAGTAGTTCTTATGGAGTATCACCTCCAGCAGCAATAACAAGTATTCTGGAGGCGGCCCCTTGTGCTCTGCAAACTTACTGAAGTGGTCACGGATCGCTTCAATGCCCTCCTGGTGTGGGATGTTAGTATATAGACTGCCCACGTCCATGGTTACCAGTATAGTATCTGCAGTAACCGGCGAAATGCCTTCCAATTTGTGGATGAAGTCAGTTGTATCTTTGACAAATGAGGCCATCCGCATCACCATGGGTTGAAGGTAGAAATCCAAGAACTGTGATAATGGATGACACAAGGACCCTCGTGCCGAGATGATTGGTCTCCCCGGAGGCTTGGTCAGAGATTTGTGTATTTTAGGGAGTATATAAATGACCGGTGTAATGGGGTATGTTTGCATCAGGAACTTGGCTGTTTCCTCCGCAATCCACGAATTATTGAGTCCTAGCTGTATGATAGAGTCAATCTCCTTCTTGAACGGCATTGTTGGGTCTGATTTCAGACGCTTGTAGTTAGTATCGTCTCCAAGCTGGTTGGAGATTTCCTTTTTGTAGTCAGAGTATGCCATGACTACAATTCCGTCACCCTTGTCTGCTGCGCGTATGATGATATTTGTATTTGCCCGTAGTGACTTCAGTGCTTCATGTTCTTCCCTGGTCATGTTACGGAAACTAGTTCTGTATTGGCTGATACGTTGTCTAGTATCTCTCTCCACAAGACTCATAAATGTGGTGATGTTATGGTTCACGACCACAGGATCGAATGAACTCCTAGTCTTGAAACGGCCCCCAGTAATTGGGTCCCTGAGGGTGCTTGTTGATGTATCCCCTGTAGGTTTGCTATAAAAATCTTTTAGACGCAATTGTCTATTGAGCTTGAAAAGATCAACCTCCCATAGGAACGGATCCTGTTTGTGTGTAGGTACATACGATAACCCTTTCTGGAGGACATCAATTTCTGTTGTAGTCAATGCATGACCAGAGATGTTGTAGACTACCGTCTTCTCCATCTTCCTCTCTCCCCCCTCTCTCCTCTCTCCTTTCTGGAGTCCCGTAGTGGGTATCGGTGGTTTCCACCCACCTCTCCTGGTCTGCCGCCTGTATCGGAGTCGGGTAAGGGGGGTTTTTTTTGTCCTGTCGTACCTATTCCTAAAAAAGGATCCGCAGACGTGCCTTCTTGTGAATCAGAAAAGTCTGTATCACTTGTATTGTATGCTGCACCAGATACTGCTGCCTTCCTGGTATGTGTATAGTGGCGTCTGCCCCTGGAGGAGCTCTGTGTGCTATCTCCAATCCCCAGAAGCCACTTATAAACACGTCGATCTTTGTAGTCCATCTTAACCTGTTTCAGCTTGTCCCGCTTGTATTTGACCAGCCCCTCACGGTACGCATCTATGGTGGTCTGCAGTTTGTCAGTCCAGTTAGTGTTGGTATCAGCACTGAGGGTATCACCATGTTTGGAATAGATAGTATCGATCTCTTTTTTAATTTTCCCCAGTTCCTTGCTCACCCTCAGACTGGCAAATCTACAAAAATTAAACAATATTTAAACTGTGAGTCTAAATATGTAGTGTACTTCATCAAGTGCCCATGTGGGCTCTACTACGTTGGAAAGACGATGAGAATGTTAAAGGAACGTATCAGTATTCATCGATGTGCAATCAGGAAGGCACTTCTGGGTGCTGAAGATGACGATGATTTGAAACACCAACCGGTGGCACGACACTTCAGGAAACACAGACACAGTTTAGCAACTCTAAGATGCATGCCTATTATACAGGCTCGTGCCCCTACCAGGGGTGGCGACAGGAATAAACTACTATTACAGCTGGAAGCTAAAGCTATCTTTGATTTAAGTACAATGACCCCAAAAGGGCTTAACGAGGATTTTAAGCTAAGTTGTTTTCTTTAGGTCAGATCCTGATGATACCCATGGACATGTGCGTGTGTGGACAATCACATTAATTTCACTGATGTGTTTCATGGTATAATATCCTCTGTTGCTCTCCTTTGGTTAGAAGTCTATACATATTTATTCATCATTTGTTTACATGCAAGTTCTACTTATTGTGGTATTCCCATATGCACTTATGGTTCATATGACATAGTCTGGCTCTGCCCTCTAGTTATGTCAGTACATTCCATCATGATCCCCACCACTCCCCCACACTCCCCCACACCTATATGTCCCTGGTTTTATTATGTTTCACTTATGTATGGCACTACCTGCTTTACTTCTTTAAAAACCCTCTCCCTGCTGCCCCTGACATATCAATCAGAGCTCAGACCCATTGGTAACCATGACAATGGATGCAATACACAGCTGGGTGATTAGCAGTATGGAGGTATCTTATGTAAGCTTAATCAACACATGACATCAGAGCTGCAGGTTTCTTGTGTTATTTTAATTGAGTGATGGTGATTGGTTAATTGACTTTCAGTGTTTGATATATATGTCCCTGGTTTTATAATGTTTCACTTATGTATGGCACAACCTGCCTTAATTCTTTAGATATCCTCTCCCTATTGCCCCTGCCATATCAATCAGAGCTCACACCCATTGATAACCATGACAATGGATGATACACAGCTGAGTGATTAGCAGTATGGAGGTATCTTATGTAAGCTTAATCAACATATGACATCAGAGCTGCAGGTTTCTTGTGTTAATTTAATTGGGTGATGGTGATTGGTTAATTGACTTTCAGTGTTTGATGTATAAATATGTGGTGAACTGTGTCATTCTCCCTTTGTATCCCCCTGAGGAAGGTCCCATTCTGTAGGACCGAAACGTTGGGTTTCTGGATGTATTTTTGCTTTCACTAATACACTTTGATCTTCAACATTGAGTGCTGTCTCTTGTTTACCAATCCTTGGAACGGTAACGTATAACTACATTCTCTATATGGGACGTGCACCTGTGGCTTAACAGCACCTATTGGAGTGCCAACTGCCTTATCTGACTATATATATATATATATATATATATATATATAAAATAAGTTATGGTGCGAAAAAGTGACAAAAACCCTCTACCGTACCGTGTACAACAAATAAAAATATCACTTGTGAGCATAAAACGTCTGTGTGCTCATTTGCATGTAATTTCCCAGAATTCCTGACTGCATTGGAAGAACTGTATGCTAAGAGATAATAGTGAAAAGCAGGGTAGAACACCTGTCTGACACATGTGAATGTGCGCACAAGAGCTATTTGTATTTGCTACATGTAGTTTACTTGGTCACATTTACTGCATTGAATCATACAAACCACATTCCTTGAAGTGCAGCAGAATGATCCTTTATAATTGAATGTTCGATGTTTGTTACTGGCTGTGGGATCTTGGCATGTATGTGTACAAAGTGTGTGATATTGTATGGTCTTGTGCCATTAACAGTGTCGAGTTCGTTATCAAGTTTTTTATTGACAACTTCTGTCTGAGGTTTGGCGGCTGCCAGAATGCATGGATGGGTGGTTTGGGGAATACATCTAAAACTGAAAAATCACTTCAGCTTGCTCGAATTGCATGGGTAAACATTAAGAAATTATTATGAAGACCTTACACTATGAAGATTGCAGTTGAAAGCAGAAAAAACTGCAGGAGTAGCTAACAAAAAACAGGCTAAAAAATCTGATGAGACAAAACAATTATGGAGGAAGTTACAAGAAATTAAGCAATCCCAAGACGCAAGAATAAGAATTAAATATGCAGAGCTGTGCAATAAATGTATAACTGTATATGTACGAAAATGTAACTGCGGTAAAGAAGACTATTGAAGATAAAAAAAAAGCTTAACGAAGACAAAGCAACAACTTATTGTTGGGACGAAGCAAATCATTGCACTTAACAAAGGTGGATCATGGACGATGGATAACAATAGAAGACCATGAATGTATCATAAAGAGAGGTGAGAACTTCTACATTAAATAATATGTGAACGCAGATAACATAGAGCATCATCTCACAGAGGACAAGCAAGAAGAAACCACAAATGATGTACCATAAGTCCATCCAGAAGAAGTGACAAAAGCAATCAAATCAATGAAGAATGGGAAGGATTCCAGGGAAGATGGAATTACAACTGAAATCTTAAAAGAAGAAGCTGAGCAAAGTGGAAAAAATCCTTGCAAAATTCCATAGTTATCCTCATCCACAAGAAAGATGAGAAAGAGACAAGAAGACCTCAAGAATTACAGACCTGTAGCAGAACAGTCTACTTCCAATCACTTTTACAAAGATGCTCACTAATTGGCTGCAACAAGCCCCTGGCTTTGCCGAGCCTGGAGTACAAATGGTATTACACAGTGCATACAACACAACAAACTACATCAAAGTTGTACAAGAAGTGATTTGCCAAAGTAATGAATATGATCGACCACTAGTTTTAGGGTTCGTAGATACGTAAAAAGCATTTGATTCTGTCTACACATCAGCAGTCTTATATGCATTAAGAAAACAAAGTGTTGAAGAAGAGTACATTGCTATTATAAAGAACATTTACGAGAATACCACATCAACCATTAGATTACATGAATATACTGTACAAGCAAGACAAGGATCAAAAAGGGAGTGAGGCAGGGAGACACCATATCCCCAAAGCTTTTCACAGCAACACTTTAAGAATTGTTCAAGATATTAGATTGGGAAGAAAAATGAATCAAAATCAACAGTGAATTTTTCAGTCACGTTATATATTTGCTACAAGTCCAGAAGACCTCCGCTGAAGCAAGTAAGAAAGTGGGCCTCCATTTGAATCTCAGCCAGACCAAAGTGATGTTCAACAAATGCATAGATCGAAACAAATGAAAGTCAAGAAAGGACAAGAAGAAGTCGAAGATTATGTCTACCTTGGCGACAAATAAAAATGGATGGCAACCTTTTGAATGAAATCAATTTGGATTGGAAGAAACAAGACAATATTTCAATTGAACTTTCCACTGTGCCTCAAGAAAAATGTTTTTGACCAGTGTATTCTGCCCATGCTCACGTATTGATGTGATACTTGGACCCTAAATGCGAAGATAATTCAGATGCTTCAGACAACACAAAGAAGTATGGATCGATGTATGCTGGGTATTACCTGAAGAGATATGAAAAACAATGAATGGCTTAAAAACAAAAGTCCGTGACAGCATCACAAGGGTGAAGAAATTAAAATGGCAGTGGGCCGGACATATTGCAGGAGGAAATACTGTAATCATCGGTGGACAAAGATGATACTCGACTGGATTTCAAGAGAGATGAAAAGACCAAGATGACGACCAAAAGTAAGATGGGAGGATGAAATCTGAATTTTTGGGGGGGAAACATGGAGAATAGAGGCTTACAACCACACTACTGTACATGGAAGATCAGTGAGGAGGCCTTCATGCAGCAGTGGATTGACAAGGGATTATTTTATTATATATAATTCACAGGGATAATCTGATTAAAATTACAGTACAGCAGGCCATACTGATATATTTTGACATATATAAAAAGTATCAACAACTTGAAGGGTTTCAGTGAGTCTAACACATTAGTTCAATAGAACAGGAAAAACCCGGGCGCTCCCTCCAAAGTGTATATTAAGCGGGGTAAATACAATAAGTAGTTTACAACCTTAAAATTGTTATGCAAGGATCCCCTCAATGTCGTCGTCTCTCCTATGGCTCTGACCCCAATAGGATCTATCCAGGATCCTTGTTGGTACAGGGATATAGAAAGAAAGGGGGAGCACAGGTAGAGGAATTGTATAGTGATATGTGTAAAATATTATTTTCTCTCATACTTTGTTTATATATCTGTTTGCTTTGAGGGCGACGTCTGAATGGAAAGTCGTCGGCGAACCTAAGAATATACCTGGACCTGAAAAGAAAGAAAACCACCCCAGCAGGGAAAAAAAAGAAGATCACAAAGAAAACTTGATGTGATAGCATTTACACAAGGCCGTGTAAGTGTGTTTTCATGTTTATTACCCCCACCATCATTTATAAGAGGTTACACATATCACTATACCATTCCAAAATACAGAGTGGGTTTACTCCAGAGACTTTTCAGAGCAGTATATATAAAAAAAAATCTCGGCCTCATTAAAACATTACTGTGCGGGATTCATGTTGGGGGATTGTTTTTGTATTAAAAATTTATAAAAAAGAAAGAAAAAAAACCACTTCCTGGAGTGCTACTGCAGAAAGTTATAACCAAAAGCAAAGAGGTCTGTCCCATCCCTTTGGAATTGAAGAGGTTAATTGCGGATACGATGCCGCCGCCCCACGCCCCCCTCCCAAATATCTCACTTGGATATACACAAGGTGTATATATATAAATATATATATATATATATATATATATATATATTTATATATATATATATATATATATATATATATATATATATTTATATATATACACCTTGTCAAGCAGGGGTTTATGGTAATATATTGCAATATTGAGAGGTTTTTTTTCAGGCTGCATCAACACTACAAATTAATTACATTCTCAAAAAAAACAATTTGCCGTTTTTTCTTCTTTTAGTCTTGTGAATGGGAACCCTTTTCAATTACAGTGAACTTGATATTTTAAACTAGAAGTAATAACACTTCACATTGTAAGAGAAAAAGAAACAGATTACAGTGACAATTTCACATATGTTGTGTTGCTAATATAGCTCACCAAATGACAAAGGTTCCTAATAGATTATTTGCTCTAGCAATATTGTGTCTGTGAGTTGGTGCTAATGTGACTTGGCAAATCAAAAAGGTTTTGACTAGATCATTTGTTCTATTTACGGTATATCTGTTGTCTATACCCATTTACGTTTCTATGACAGCCAAACATACAGTAGAGCTGGGCACATTTATCACCCAAACAAGGTATAAATTTATAGATGGGCACTGTGACAACACAACAAATCACAGTATAAAGTACGTAACTCAGAATATCATAAGGAGTCAATGGTCAGATTGCCACCGTACATTGTAAAAAACTATATTAAACACATTGCACTGTTTCCTTCATAGGAGAATATATTTATGCGCCTCTCTCTGACAAATAAGACCTCCTCTTGCATTAGTTAACACATATCAAATTGTTACATACTGTATGCTATTAAACACAGTACATGAAAAGGTTTACATTTATAGAGAATTTTAGCAATGATTTTATGATAAAATGCTATTCAATCCCAGGGCTGAATTAGGTGCTTGAAATATTGCCTCCCTGTACAACGAAAAATGAGGAATTAGTCTGTTCAGCAAATTAAACATATTTTTTACCTGGCATAATTATCTCAGGAAATCCCAGCTTCCTTGCAATCACTGTAGTTCTGTCCACAAGGTGGGGATAGTCCTTCCGAATTTGCACTGCGTCACCAACAAGCATTTTCACTGTTACCCAAAGGCCTGTAAAACATATTTTATCATTGATCATTGAATTCATTTTGATATGGGAACTACTTCCATCCTGATGTGCATTCATTCCCATTAAGGCCCAGATCCACAAAGCTCTCTGAGCTTAGGGTTCATAACATCATGTTATCAAAATCAGTAATGGACATTATGGTCTTTGAGCTTTACTCGAATCCACAAAGATAAATAGATGCAAAAACAATAGGCGCTAGTGATCTTATTAGCATAGGTTTAACGCCATGAGAAGTTGGCACTGCCTTGCATTAGCTTCAAGTAACATGGTATTAAGCCTGTCTTACCCAAAGGCACCATTACCCCCATCAAAACCCTAAATAGGTGTTTAATTAAAGTTAAAAAAACGGTATGACAGGAGGGGGAAAAACCCTGTAAATAGATATATAATCGTTAAATCCTACTTGAATGTGGTCTTACACCCAACCAGACCCTGTAAAAGACCAATTTCAGGGTCTGGTTACAAGTAACGCCAAGTTTAGCTACGAACTAACTAAAGCAATGTTACATCCCTATGTTAACTATAACAGAGCTCTGTGGATGTGCTTTGTTAGTTGGAACACCTCACTTGCATATCATTAGTACTAAGATCTGTTATAGTGACACAAGAGCTTGTTACAACTAAAAACAGCACTTAACACTGCGTTAGTGAGCTTTGAAGAACCCCTTTAGCACTTAATGCGTTAACTTAAATGAACACCTCATTAAGTCAATAACAGAGCTTTGTGGTAAAACAACAGCTTATTTTTTTGAGAAGTAGAAATATCTAATTCTAACCCCTGCGATGTTAACCCACAGCCGGTCACATTGCCAGGACAGTTCTCACTTTATTGTTCAGTTCTGCAATGGTGAACATTAGCAGAGATGGGCGAATGTCTACAGTATTTCTGCTATTTGTGAACATGTTGAAAGAGCAAAACACTATTAAGTTAATCTCCCTCCCTTTCCTTATGGGTAGATTGATTGAGGTTATGATACCTTTTAAAGGACCAAATGTTACAGTGCATGTGAAGAAGAAACCAGTGAGGTTTTGAAAGCTCTGTGCACAATATTTCCATCTATGAAAAACCCTCAAGTTGGTCCCGGAAGTGGTCGTGGTGCTGAGTGCCACGGCCTCTCAGGCCCACAGTGGTCATGTGACCACAGCAGCCATTTTCTGGGAAACGTAAGAGGAGGAACCCTCCATCAATTTCATTACTGTTAAGATGCAACCTAACCTGGAAAAAGTAGGCCCTCTGAAGATGACATAGTAACTACGTCCTGGGGCACTCACCGGGTTAAAAGGCATCACTATATTGTATCTACTTTAATTCAGGAACAAGAAGGCTACTAGAACTTTGATATTGGTGTTACCGGTTTTGCCCGATTACAAGGTGGCGCTTTGTTCAATAATGTTACGTTGAAAAATACATACTCGTCTTAAAATCCAAGCCCCGCCAACTTTGCAAGCCAATCAGCAGTCGGATGTATGAGGTAGGAGAGTAAAATGGAGGAAGCTCCATGTTGGGGACCTTAAGCAGCCATGTTGCTTGTGGCAGGAAGCTCAAACCAAGAGAGACAGAGAAAGACAGACAGAGAAACAGATAGAGACAGAGAGATAGACATACTGTACTGTAAAGACTGAGAGCGAGACAGAGGCACAGAGCGAGACACCGAGATAGAGAGAGCCACAGAGAGAAAGAGATAGAAACAGAGATAGAGAGACACAGAGACAGCTACTACTGAAATTAGTGGGTTGTCTTAAATTCAGGGTTGCCCTATAATCGGGCAAATGCGGTATATAAGAAGATATGTACAGTAATTCTTTCAACCTATTCAGCTTGTGAACCAAACTGTCATATCATCCCCCCATAAAAAAACAAACATCCATGTAAATATTTTTTCTTTTGCTGTGATATTTTTGCACATATAATTCCTTTTGCATACAGTGATAATCTCTCTTATTATAAAAACAACATGGGCCTATTCTCCTTGCTCATTTACAAAAAAAATTGCATGTCATACAGATTGCACAGAACACGAGAAACTGCTACCTAATAACACTTTCTCAAAGTTTAGAATTAACTTTTTACTGAACATGGTGAGATATGTTTTCGAGCTATATTGCACTCAACCTCTCAAATGGGTTTATTTATTAAACTGCAATAAAATCAGTGGATAATTCCCCGATAAAGGAATTCTGGCACTGATAGGAATCTGGAGTTCTCACTGCAATTAATAGTTATCATATGCAAAAATAAACATGTACAATATCCATGTTACTGATTTCACAAAATGTGTGCGAATGGCCAATATACACTGTTTTTTACGAACACGTGCATCGTTTTCTCATATCGCTAAATATTAGCCCAGTTCTTAGCTCCTTATATAGTTCTAATAGAGAGAACAATTGCCCAATCCAACCCCACCCTATTTTTTTCACAGAGGTGTCATGTTTAGATTTAAAGAATGTTTTTTTTTTTTTTATCGCACATGTTTTAAAGTAACTAATAATGGACTTGGGTAACAATTAAAAAAAAAATTTTTAACTTGTATTTTATTGTTTTTTCTTTTCTTTTTACATTATATTTAGGGAGGGGGAAATGGATACAAAAGAAAAAAGGGACGGGTGGGAGGGGTACATTTCCATCTTATCTACTTTAATAGTACAGACATTTATTTATGCTTTATTATACATTCAGTTGCTTTTCACCTTGAGTCTCGCCATGGTCACAATTCTTGTGTGGAAAATCATTGAACAGTAGCTTCACAGTACGTCACCCATGGTTCCCATATCTTCAAAAACCCTACATAACTGTCCTGAATTAGACTAGAAAGTTTTTCCATGGTCATTATATGGTTTACCTTGCTTCTAGCCTCTGCTAATGTTGACGGGTTGTTTTGTTTCCAGCTTCTAGCTATAACTGCTTTAGCCGAGGAAAGAATATGTACCAACAACTTGTCTATATTAATCTCTATATCCTCTATTGGTTTTAGAATTAATATTGTTTCCATATTCCATGGACAGTCCAACCCCGTAATTCTCTTTATTAGCGTTTAAATTTTTCTCCAAAATAAAACTATCTTGGTACAGGTCCACCAGATATGTTTAAATGTGCCTGTTTGGCCACAGTTGCGCCAACAAAAGGGGGGAGGAAGTTGGAAAAAATGAGTGGAGTCTAGCAGGAGTATAATACCACCTGTGTAGTATCTATTGATTAAACTTGCGTGCTGCCGAGCATCTAAATGATCTGGTTGATCTCTCGTAGATGTCAACCCACTCTATCTTATGGTTGCCCTATATCATTTTGCCAATCTAGTGTAGGATATTTTTATTTGTTTGTTCCGTGTTCTGTGTAATCAGGATTTGGTATAATTGTGCTATTGTTCCTTTAGGGTATGGACTTGATGGTATGGATTTGCCCTGGCGACACACTTTATTCGAGCTCGGCTAGTCCCACGAATTCGGGTATACTCGGGTGTATTGAGGTTTGTGACTGTTTTCTGCCCGAGTGCATTGCGTTATTTTCCAGGCAGGGATTGAAGCATTTTATTCCCGCTGGCTGCAATACTGCACAGTATATATATATATACTGCATTACAATTCATGAATTTATGCCATCTGGTAGACACGCGAAGCATTGCAGCCTATTAAATCCTAATCATTATCATTTAACAGATCAGCCGCCCGTCAGCCAGGCATGAACCCAGGCTGGGAAGGCAAACGCAATGGGGCTTGTCTGAGGTGAGGAGCGGCGCATTCCAGGTATCTGCCAGGTACATACTGGGTATTTGCTCGAATAAAGTGTGTCGCAGCAGTAGGTTCTCAAATATAGTTAATGGTCTAAAAAAAAACTGCCGCTTGGGTTGTATCGATGAGACGTAGTGTGTTATTTGGAAATATTGGTATAATTGTATATTTGGTAAATTAAACTCCTTTATTTCTTGGAATGTCTTAATTCTGTCTGTTTTCAGTATGTCTCAAAGTCTTCTTATACCTTTTTCTCCCCATGTTTAATATACCTTTGATTGGAGGGCCAGAGTGAACCCTGGATTGGATATAATTGGGGGGTAGATTAAATAAATTTATATTTATCCCATATTTTTAGGGAATGTGATAGCACTGGGTGGGCCCTGATGTGCTCGGGTCTCAACTCTTTCCCTAGCCACAGTAGTGTTGACATATCTGTTGTTTGGGCTTCTGCTCTTTCTATATCTACCCATGGCTTCACCCCCTTTCCCAGTGACCAGTATATCAGGGGACTCAGCCTAGCCGCTTCATAATATTTAATCAGATCTGGTTGAGACAACCCTCCTAATTTTGTTGGTAACACCATAGTTTTTTCTTAATTCTTGTTTTTCTACAATTCCATATAAACGTTGTTATTTATTTTTCTAACTCTTTAATATGTTTTTGCGGAACTGTGACTGGTAGTACCTGAAATAAATACAGCATCCTGGGCAGTGTGTTCATTTTTACCAAGGTTATTCTGCCTGACCATGAAATTTGATGTCTATCCCAGATCCTTAGATCTCTTTTCAGTTCTTTAATAAGTTTGGTTTAGTTTGCTCCATAGTGTTTATCGTGCATTCCTGTTATGTACACACCCAAGAATTTGTCTTTTCTGGCTTCCATTTAATTGGAAATTGTTTTTTTTTTTTCATATTTGTCTTGTCCTCTTCTGGGATATGTAGACTTAGAACCTTTGATTTGGTGTGATTTATTTTAAAGTTTGAGAGTTTGCAAAATTCTTCTATTGGGTCAGATAGTTTCTGCAGTGTTTTTTGGGGGGTTAGTGAGTGATAGCATGACATTGTCTGCAAACAGGGACACTTTATAATCCCTATCTACAATTGTCACTCCCTCAATTTCATGATTCAGCTTAATTTTGGAAGCTAAAGCTTCTATGCACAGGGCGAACAGCAATGGGGACAAAGGGCATCCCTGGTGAGTGCCGTGTGTAATTTGAAATGAGGCTGAGTTATAACCTTATGTTCGCACTGTAGTTGTTGGGTTTGAGTATAACGCTCGTACTCCTATACTAAAGCTTTTGTGGATTCCCATTTTGTTCAGTACCTGAAACATAAAAGGCCAAGCGACTCTATCTAGAGCCTTTCCTGCGTCCAACCCCAGAATCAGGGTTGGATTTTGGCTCCTATTGTTGTTGTGGATTATATTTATAATTCGGCTAATATTATCCGAAGCCTGACGCTCCGGAGTGATACCCACCTTGTCTGGGTGAACCAGTATGTCCAGAGCTTTATTTAGACGTGATGCCAATATTTTTATATCTGTGTTTTAATCAGCGATATGGGTCTATCATTTAGGCATAGCATGGGGTCCTTGCGCTCTTTAGGAATTATGCTTATTGATGCTTCCAACATTTCCTTCGGTAACACTTCTCCTTATATTATGGCGTTTGTGAACCCATCTGGGCCCGGGGCTTTAGAATTTTTGAGGGCTTTTATGGCTTCCGATATTTCTTCTGCTGATATCTTAATGCCCAGCAACTGTGACGTATGTCCGGTTAATGGGGGGAGTTCACATGCATCTAAATATTCGTCTATATGTACTTTTTGTCTCGGATCTGTTACCTCTGCTGTATTTAAATTATATACACTGCTATAATATTTTACAAATTCACTATTAATTTCAGACGGATTATAGGTTGTTTTATACTGATCCATTTTTAGGTTGAAAATATTTAAACTAGACATTTTATTCCTTAGTTTCGCTGCCAGGTATCTATCAGCTTTATTGCCTTTCTCGTAATAGAGTTGGTTCGTTCATCTCATTGCTTTTTCTGTGTCCTCTATCAGTATATTTTTGCTTTCTCTCCTGTCTACCTTCTCCCTAATAGCAGCTGTCGGTCTCTGTTGGTACTCTTTTGGTACTTATTTGCTTTTTGTCATATTGTCATTCAGTTTAATTAGTCTCTTATTCTTTTTTTTCAATATGATGCTATGCTGATAATTTTACCCCTCATAGTTGCCTTGTGGGTCGCCCATAAAGTGGATTCTTTGACTTGACCATTGTCGTTTTGCAGGAAATATTCTTGTAGAGCCTCACATATAGATACTCTAGATTTGGGGATCCCTAATAGAAAATCATTTAATCTCCATCTCCCTTTGGGGTGTCCTTGTTTTATATATTTTAATGCTAGCACTACAGGAGCATGGTCTGACCAGCTTATGTTGTCCATCTCAGCGATGAGTATACTGTCTGCTAAGTCTCTTGAAATAAAAATATAATCTATTCCTGTGTACTGGTCATGTGCATCTGAATAGAACGAGTAGCTCCTAGATGTAGGGTTCATCATCCTCCATGTATCTATCAGGGCATTCTCAATTACGATTTTTTTACTCTGGACGGTATCTATTTTTAATTACCTATTTTTCAATGATACAACTGAGGCAGTTCTCAAGACTTTTAAATGC
Source organism: Ascaphus truei (assembly GCF_040206685.1). NCBI lineage: Eukaryota > Metazoa > Chordata > Amphibia > Anura > Ascaphidae > Ascaphus > Ascaphus truei. The sequence goes on from NC_134487.1 coordinate 222,172,810, forward strand.
TGCTTACTAACCCAAAATAACTTACATGAGTAGCCATTACTAGTTCAATAATTATGTTAATAAATGGGTGTTAAACTTTGATTAATGACAATGATAACACTTCCATGAAAATGTGCTCTGGTGCCATTACCTTGCCCACCACTGTCTCCTTTTGATGCAGTAACCTTATTAAGAAGTGTATGCAAAAAGTCATTCTCCGTCACAACCCTAGAAAAAAATAAGGATACTATTACACAAGCAATCACATTTATATAAAAACTTTCACTTTCATAAAGGAATGTCCCTTAGTTTATAGAATCATTTTTTAACCTGGAATCAAACATCTTAAAAAACAAAACAAGACAAGGGAATAAAAAAGTGTAAGAATTTATCGTTCAAGGTAAGATAAACTCCACTAGATTAAATGTTAAACTCCATATCACTCTCTGTGATCAACTTCCTGCTGCAAATAAAATGATCAAATTCCTAACATACTGTACAGCAGAAATGTGCAAACTGAGGGGGGGCGCAGAATTTTCGGAGGGGGGGTGGGGGAGAGGGAGGGCGCAGCGCTTACAGAGGCCCTGCTCTCTTCCCCACAACATTTAAATAAAATGCCGGAGGAGCGCACGAGTCCTCTGTATGTCCCTTACCTTCTTTCTGGCAGCTTCTGGTGACGCCATGACAACACGGAGTTAAATGACACTGCCGACGCCGGAGAAAAGGTAAGGAGGTGTGGGGGGGGGGAGGGGTGCGAGCAGATGGGGAAACCAGACAGGGGGGCACAAACAAAAAATTTTGCGAACCCCTGCTGTACAGCATAGTTTTAGCATTAAACTGATTCTAAGAAAGCCATGTTGTCACATCAAAACATCAAAGTACTTGGCTCCTCATGTTCTCATTTTAATGAGTAATTTGGGGAGTGGTTATATGGAGTGACAGGTAGACTTATGGAGGAATTATATGGTAACTGCATATATTACGTTTTACATTCTTATTTTTCTCCATTTTCAAAAAGTGTCATGAACACTTCAATATGTACATTTGTACATTTTTAAATAATGTTATAGGAGTCCACATTATATTATTATCATTTATTTGTAGAGCGCCAAATGGCTGCGTGGAACAGTGGGAGGTACAGAGTGACATCAATGATTTAAACTGAATGACATAAAAATAAGGACAGACAAGCGCAAACAGGTACTGAAGGTAATGAGGACCCTGCTCATGAGAGCTTACAGTCCAGGTGTCAATCTAGACATCTTTGCATCTGCTAAACCTGATTACTAATATTTTTACTGACTTTATTCCATGTCCATTAAGATGACACAATGGCATATTAATACATTAAAAGATGATTGCTTGACCATAGTAGTAAATACCAGGTAAAAAAACATCTCTAAATCCTCATTGAAGCCTTTGCTGTGTGTATTATATAGTATATGCAAGTGATCCAATGCTAGGTAAAATCCATATTTGAATGCTGTTTTCTGTCTACCCCTAATCAAATTAAGTGTTGCCACCTAGGCAGGGAACACCCTGTGTATAAAACCATTTGTTTGAATGTGCCTCAGATGTGCTAATTAAGCAGACAGAACAACATTGTCAGGTGACTTTTTAGGCCTACTGCTGCGGCCAAGTTTATTCGAGCATTTGCCCGTTCTTGGCCGCAGCAGTAGCCTGGCGCGCGCCCGAGAGTGACGGGCGCGCGCCGAAGCAGCGGAAGAGCGCCCTCCGATCGGGGCGCTCTCCCTACCGCTGCCGGGTCCGCCGGGTCCCCCGGAACCCCCTGCCGCCGTCCCGCGATCGCGGGACACCAGGGCTCCCTCGGGGAGCCCTGGACGCGCGTGCAGGGGGCGCTGGCTCCCGAAGAAGCGTGACCGCGCGTCTATGACGCGCGGCACGCCGAGGGGCGGCCACTAGCAAGCCGGGAAATCTCCCGGCTTGCGGATCTGGCCGCAGTGCGATAAACTGTGTCGCCACTGTATATAAACCCAGTCAGAACAGCTAGTCTGCTTGCAGCCCATATCCAAGTGGCCCATTATAAGTGGCATGACTATTGAACAACTGAAGTTTAAAAGGAAGTTCAGAAGAAGTGAGAAAGAAGTGGACACCCCATCTGGCCCTGATTCCTGCATTTGAACTACGCTGGAAAGGAGGATATCATCAATACCAGACTGCATCATTACTGCTGTGATGCTGCCTTTACCATTTATATTTGCTGTGACTTCACTTCTTCTCAAATTATGCACTTCTTTTTACCAGCCTCAGTATGTCTCAAACTCTATTCATATATCTCCATCTCTCCTTTCTTCACCACTTCTCAGTTCACACGAACTCCTTTCTTACCTGCGTCCTCTGACACCACACAGCTATATCCCCTGCACTAAAAAACACCCTTACAAATCATCCTCACACATCCTCTTTCTATCCATGCTTCTACTCCTTGCTTCTGGGGATATCTCTCCCAATCCTGGTCCCTGTCTTATTTCAACTTGCTCTCGTCCTCGCCTCCCACATGCAACTTCTACTCCTTCTGGTGTCAACCCCTCCAACCTCATACCCATCCCCTGCCACCCTCCCTCCTCTCTCCCTTTCTCCTGTGCTCTTTGGAATGCTCGCTCCCTTTCTAACAAGTTCCTCTCTGTACATGACTTCTTTCTCTCTCACTCTCTGCTCCTATTTGCTATAACTGAGACCTGGCTCACTCAGTCTGACACTGCTCTGGAAGCTGCCCTCTCCTATGGTGGCCTTTCCTTCTCCCACACTCCGCGCACTGATGGCAGGGGTGAAGGTGTGGGGCTCCTGCTCTCCTCTCTATGTCGTTACCGAACCCTTCCTATTCCTCCCTCTCTTGCTTTTCCCTCCTTTCAGGCTCACACTGTCCAGATTTTCTCTCCTCTCCCTGTTCATGTGGCGGTCATCTACCGCCCACCTACCTCTACTCATCCCCCTTCTGCCTTTCTCTCTCACTTTGAATCCTGGCTCTCTTTCTTCCTCTCCTCAGACTCCCCTGTTCTTCTCCTTGGGGACTTCAATTGCCACATTGATGACCCCTCTCTCCCTTGGGCTTCCCGCTTTCTTTCTCTAACCTCTTCTTTTGGCCTTCAACAGTGGACTGCAGCCAGCACCCACAAGGATGGCCACTACTTAGACCTGGTTTTCACTAAGAACTTCTCTCTCTCCGATTTCTCCATTTCCCCTTTTCCTCTCTCTGACCATCATCTCATCTCATTCTCTCTATCTTGCTTCTCCCCTTCTCCACCTCCATCTACACCCCGGTTCTGCAGAAACCTGCGCTCTATTCACTTACCTGACTTTGAGTCCACTTTACGCTCCTCCCTCTCTTCTCTCGGCTCTGCTACAGATCCCGACAACCTGGTCAGGAACTACAACTCTGTCTTGTCCTCCTCTCTTGATCTACATGCCCCACTTTCTCTCTGCCGCACTCGCCCTTCTAACCCTAGACCCTGGCTAAATTCCCACACACGCATGCTGCGTTCCTCCACTCGTTCCTCTGAACGCCTCTGGAGGAAGTCTCACACTCTCGCAGACTTCCTTCACTACAAATTTATGCTATCCTGTTTCAACTCTGCCCTCTCGCAAGCTAAACAAGCCTACTTTTCTGCACTAATCAACATGCACAAGTCTAACCCACGCCGACTGTTCTCTGTCTTTGATACTCTACTCAAACCACCCTCAGCTGTCTCTCCTTCCTCCATCTCCGCTCAGGACTTTGCTGACTATTTTAAGGAAAAGGTGGAATCCATACGTCAGAACATCCCCTCTATTTCGTCTTCCCATCCTACACCTCTTCCTAACTCTCCTCCTGCCTTCCTTGACTCTTTTTCCACTGTCTCAGAGGAGGATGTGTCGCTGTTGATCGCCTCTTCTCCCTCTACCACTTGCCCTCTTGACCTCATACCCTCCCATCTCCTAAAACCTCTTGCTCCTACTATAATCCCTACGCTCACACACATTTTGTAACTCCTCCCTCTGCTCTGGAACCTTTCCATTCTCCTTCAAACATGCAACAGTCATACCATTACTCAAAAACAGCAAGCTTGACCCTACCTGTCTTTCTAACTATCGACCTGTCTCCCTCCTGCCTTTTGCCTCTAAACTCCTTGAACGTCTTGTATTCTCTCGCTTGCTCCATTTTCTCAACACCTATTCTCTCCTAGACCCTCTACAATCTGGCTTCCGCACTGCTCACTCCACGGAAACAGCCCTCACTAAAATAACTGACGACCTCCATGCTGCCAAAGACAGAGGTCATTACACTCTGCTCATATTACTCGACCTCTCTGCAGCATTTGATACTGTGGATCACCCTCTTCTCCTTCACATTCTGCATACTCTTGGTATTCGGAACAAAGCTCTATCCTGGATCTCATCCTACCTCTCCCATCGTACTTTCAGTGTCTCTTCTGCTAACACCTCCTCCTCCTCTATTGATCTCTCTGTGGGGGTACCCCAGGGTTCTGTCCTGGGACCTCTTCTCTTTTCTCTGTACACACTCTCTCTAGGTGACCTAATAACATCTTTTGGGTTTAAATATCACCTCTATGCTGACGACACACAAATATACTTTTCAACACCCGACCTTACACCTGCTATACAGACCAAAGTTTCTGAATGTCTCTCTGCTATATCATCCTGGATGGCCCTCCTTCGCTTTAAACTCAACATGGTTAAAACAGAGCTCCTCATACTTCCTCCCAAACCTGGCCCTACTACCTCCTTCCACATTACAGTTGGAACTACGATCATTCACCCAGTAGCCCAAGCACGCTGCCTAGGGGTCACACTCGACTCCTCTCTCACATTCGCCCCTCACATTCAAAACATTTCTAAAACTTGTCGCTTTTTCCTCCGCAATATAACAAAGATACGCCCTTTCCTCTGTTGCTCGACTGCTAAAACTCTGACTCAGGCCCTCATTCTCTCCCGTCTTGATTACTGTAACCTCCTGCTGTCCGGCCTTCCTGCCTCTCACCTGTCTCCCCTACAATCTATCCTAAATGCTGCTGCCAGAATCACTCTACTCTTTCCTAGATCTGTCTCAGCATCTCCCCTCCTGAAATCCCTCTCCTGGCTTCCAATCAAATCCCGCATCTCACACTCCATTCTTCTCCTCACTTTTAAAGCTTTACACTCTTCTGCCCCTCCTTACATCTCAGCCCTAATTTCTCGCTATGCACCATCCCGACTCTTGCGTTCTGCTCAAGGATGTCTTCTTTCTACCCCCTTTTTATCTAAAGCCCTCTCCCGCCTTAAACCTTTTTCACTGACTGCCCCACACCTCTGGAATGCCCTTCCCCTCAGTACCCGACTAGCACCCTCTCTATCCACCTTTAAGACCCACCTTAAGACACACTTGCTTAAAGAAGCATATGAATAGCACTGTGGATATTCTGAACACATGATACATAAAGCTTGGCCCCCTGCAGACGCACTTACCAGAACTCCCTCCTACCGTCTCTGTATGTTCTCCCTACCTACCAATTAGATTGTAAGCTCCTCGGGGCAGGGACTCCTCTTCCTTAATGTTATGTTTATGTCTAAAGCACTTATTCCCATGATCTGTTATTTATATTATCTGTTATTTATTCGATTACCACATGTATTACTACTGTGAAGCGCTATGTACATTAATGGCGCTATATAAATAAAGACATACAATACAATACCAAAAACATGTAATTAGATATGTTGATTCAGCAAAGGCACTTGCAATACTTACGGATGGAAGGGAATAAAATGTTGCTTTTCCTCATCACTTTCCACTTTTCCTTTAATCACATCAGTGATGTCCATGACTGATAAAACATAATAAATTGTTGTCACATTCAAAGTCAAGACTCGGAACAGATTAATAATATTTACAAAATGGGGTTGGTAAAGCTGCTCTTAAAATGCTGTGAAAGCCAATTGAGTGGAAATTTGAGGTGTAAAAATGTGCTTTTACACTGTGCAACATTAGAACATTGCAGTGAAAATGAGACGGTTATGCATCACTATGTGTGTGTGATTTATAACATTTCCCTGGATTGCAATGCATTTATTATACTGTAGCTTCTCGTCTACAAAACCTGTTCAGACCCGCAGCAGCTATATCAACAAAAGTACAACTGAAATCAGCCGGACTATGAGGGTTAAAAACCAGGGTCTTCTGGCTGTAAAAGTCAGAGTGGGGTAATTGATGGGGGAAGAGTGAGAGGGAGAGGAGGTGAGTGAGGAAAAGAGGGAGTAAGAGTAAAGTGCAGGGGAGAGAAATACATGTGAGGTGGGAGGAGAGGGATTGTGGGAGAGTGGAGTAATTGATGGAGGGGGGGAGAGTGAGAGGTGAGATGGAGGGGAGAGAAATACATACTGTAGGAAGAGGGAAATAGAGGGGGCACGCAAGGTGTGCAATGGGGCTCGAAACAGTGCTGTGGGGGGGTCACCCCGGTGGGGAGGGGGGGGATGCCCCGGTCAGAACTGTAGTCCTGGGCCCTGTGAAATCTGTTGGCGGCCCTGAAGAGCACTATTGAAGGTCACTGACATAATGGCTTTGCCAATTACAAACCTAATAGTGACTGATTAACACGTTTCTTGCATTTAAAACTACTTGAGCAAAAATGCTACACTAGCGCATTTCAAAGCCAAAATTGGATCTGCCATGATGATGGCCTCAAGAGAAGAATTTTACACAGGCATCTCTTACATTAGTCTATCAAACTACTTGTCCCTATATAGACCTCCACGTATCTTCTTAGAAAAGTGAGTTATGTGGAGTAATAGGGAAATTAGGGAGAAAAATATGGTACAATATACCATATACAGCAGCGGCAGCTCTTATTCGAGCAAAAGCCGCTGGCTGTATGCGGCTGGGAAGCGGGTAGCCGCGGCGCGTGGCGGCGCACTGTGACGTCACAGTCACATGCGCGCCCGGCTTCCCCGGCTTCCCCAGGCTTCCCCGACACCCCTGGAGATGAAATTAAGGTAAGCGGGGGTGCGGGGAAGCAGAGGGGCATGACAGAAGCCGGGTTCGGGGTCCAGAAGGGGGGGTAATTGCGCGCGATGTGGAGGGGGGGTGCGTGGGGGAAACGCAGCGGCGCGCGTTTTTTACTGGCGGCAGCTGGGGTAGATCCCGGCATGCCGCCGGCATTTACTTTAATAAAGTATGTCGCTACTGTAGGTCACAAATATTACAATGGTATGAATCCCATTTTTACTGTCAGCTCTGAGATGGCTTAAACCAATCTGGTAAATGGATCTACTAAAATAAACAACTTATTAACAAATTTCCACAGAAAACGAGGATATATATTTTTAGGAACTTCATACTGTACAGTAGTCCCCATTTTTTTAATGTGATTTCTTTAAAAAAAAATCTGATATTGCTTGCATCGGTATTAAATCAGTTTTTTTTACAAAACGTAGGTAACATTGATGTAATACTTATAGTAATAATAAGGATGGACAGATTCACAAGTTTGAAATCTGAACTTCGCAAATTTCAAAGGCCTATTGCTCAAATTAATGTTTTTTATTTATTTACTTTTGTTTATAAACAAGGTGTACTTTGAGTGAGTGAAAAACTTGAAAATGTCAAAAACGTTCCCTAAATTTGAAAAATAAATTCTTGCTTGTTATGTGTTTTTTACACCTTTTTTTTTCTCGAAACAAAAGCCAATCGCGTTCCGTCTAAACCAAAACACCATTTCTTTTTTTAAGAATCAAAACACCAGGGAAAGTCCACACCCTTTAATACATCACCCAAATGACATCACAAAACACTTTGGAATAATTTAGATTGCAATTGCATTATTTTAAAAAATCACAACGGTTATTTATGTTGTTTTGCATAAAATGTTAAATGACTATCTGAATGGAGATAATGTAATACCTGCAACTCCAAAAGGTCGTCTTAAACCTTGAGTGCACTTTTTGAAGTTATTATCCTTCAGGTCCATGCGTCCGATCCGTACTATTTGACAGACCAGAAAAATCTTGTCTTTGTTAAGATCTTTGTTTCCGAGATCCTAATGTAAAGACAAAAATAATGACAATTATTAGATGACCAACAAACAACATTTTATACAGGTCTATCTGGTTTCCTAATGTAACTAAGCTTAAAGCAAAGGCTTGTGTGCTTTTCTTCTTCCACAAATTAAACATATTTTTTGTCTCCACGGCCTCTGAATGGAGGTTTACCTCCAAAAAAGATCGAGCAGTGCCCGGAGTGCTGCTTGTGATCAACTCAATCAAGCTACAGTATATTGAATAGCGGACATTAGGTATGTTACAGTATTACATTACATTGCTGAGTGTTTTCACTCTTTTGCAAAATGATTTGTTAAATACAGTGAACTCTATGTAACAAATGACGAATACCGACACAGTCGTTATTTTGTTAGAACACGCACAAAAATATACTGGTGACATACAGCTTCTACTTATTAATCTTGCTTGCGCCATTTTCGATGACATCTGCGTCTGTCTGCGACGACATGAGGGATTAATGGAGCAAGAGGGAGGAGTTAGGGCAGAGTTACACATGCATATTAGCGCATTTCTATGTATTAATCAATATTCGGCTTGCATTACTTTTCTTGATGCTTTTCTATATGGTTTACTCCGTCACCTTAAAGGTGGTGGAAGTATTTTTTTGGCACACTAATTTACAAATTAGATGTTTTTAATGTACCTGCGACAGAGCACACATACCTCTTAATACACAGAGTATACTGTATTTTGAACCTGTATTTTTTCTTTTAATGCACAAGTAGGACATTTGTAAACCTACAGTATTAAAATGAATAACCAAATGGTTCAATTTAATATATATATATATATATATATATTTAATTAAAGTAAATGTTATATATATAAAAAGATAATTACCAGCTGTTGGTCCAGGAATGAAGAGACAGCACACAGATTTTGTATTCCAAAGGTGTATATTAAACACAACCTATGATTGTGTTCAGTCCTTCACATTAATTGAAGTGAGTTAGTCTCCACCCTATATTAATTGATGCAGATAATTGTATACTATATATTGTGATTTTCACAGGCACTGATTTATCATCCTCAGTATCTACTAGCATAGATAATAGTGGTGGACTTTACATCAAGCGATCATAGGTTGGTTTGATCGGTATGCTGTGTTAGTGACTGCACTCTATCATATTGCACATTTAAAGTATCACATTCCTATACAGCATAGAGATGCCTTACCTTTCTTGAGTTTGTTTTTTTTTGGTTGTCCCTGGCGTATACTTATTCATTTAATTAAAGATAACGCATATTGGGTATTACACTTCAACCTCACCCCATCACTGCTACTACCTCCCATTTTATATGAATATTGTATTCTTTATTTTCAATAAATGTAGACTTTATTTTATATTAGATTTAATAAAAGTTATATTTTAACTGTCCCAGGAGTGCTACATCAAATGAGCTTCTAGCTAGAGGTTACAGGTGTTAAAAACACCTCTCCCTCTAATTACTAACCATTGGGGCCGCGTGCGCGATTGTTACTACGCATGCGCAACTCTATCAATGACCGCCGTGACTCCCGACCACTACTGCGCATGCGCGACTACTGCGCATGCGTGCGCATTCCAAAATGGTGGCCCCCGCTAGCCGGGTGCGCCGCAGCTATCAGCGGCCGCTCGGCTACCACCCTCTCCCGCCTGACACACTCCGGACCTGTGTCCTACCCTCCGGCGGCCTCCGCAACTCTCCCACAGAGGTAATGGCCATAGGAGCGCCAAGGGGAACCGGAGCTACAGATAGATAGATATATAGATAGATGATTGTCAGTTTGTAATACCCTTCATGATCATAGTGTATTGGTTACCACTCTACTTGTTTTGGTGATACTAGTTAGAGATGGTCCAGAGTTTGTATCAGCTTTAGAGTGGCCAGTTCCTTTCATCTGCTGAATTCTTTGGATTATTCTCAAAAGGACAGATTAATTTTTTCCCCTTTTACTGAAAATCCTTCCGATTGATTCAGAATCTGAACCTGCAATCTGAATCCAAATCCGCATGCTGCTTTATTATGGAAGGTGCACATTATATAAATAATGGTTCAGCCTCAAATTTCCGCCATTATGTTCCTCGGATCAGATTTAAGTTGAATCCATCTATGGATTCTTACACATCAGTAAATCCGAGTCCCATTGATGGATTTTGAAGTGTCCACAGTCTCTGATCTCAGATCCGGTCTGATGCCCGGGAAAATGCACGGATTGGATTCAGACATGTCCAGCCATCTAGTATACTCCTGCGCATCTACTTTATTAATACTAAAAATAAAAGCTTTTACTCTAAACTTACTGTGCAACTTAAAAGAGCAATTCCACTTGCCAACTGTTTTAACCTGTGGCAGTGTTACCAGCGTTATTAAAGATCACTAACACCATGGCTTTGCCAACTGCAATATCTTATTGCTTGTAACTTTCTGAGCACAGCTTCAAACATTGTGACTGTTTCCCATATATCTACCAGAAGTACAATATAAATGAATAGATACGTATAGAATGAAAGTACTTACTGTGAAAACAACTTTCAAATTGTTCAGCATATCAATTTCTTTTGGAAAACCTTTGCTTCCCCATCTCACCAAATAATTTTCACTGTTAAGAAAAATATGCAATGCTTTAATTGGTATAAAATGATTGTAAAAATGACAATATATCATGTCCTAAAAACTCCTAAATTAGTCTTTATTTTTTAATGTGTGAAGAACCCAAGTGACTACATTTCAAAACATGACATTTTCCGTTTCTGTATTGTTTGTTAGTTTCAGTAATATTTGCTGCAGACTGTGATAACTTTGGTTGGACAAACATAGCAGCTCATGTAGGCATAGGAGAACGTTTAAAACCATAGTATACTATGCTAACTTGGGAGGTCTAAAATCAGGCTTAGCCAATTCCAGTCCTCAAGGGCCACCAACAGGTCAGGTGTTGAGGATATCCCTTCTTTAGCACAGGTGGCCCAGTCAGTGGCTTAGTCATAATGACTGAGGATCCTACATCTGTCATTATTACTGAGCCACTAATTGAGCCTGAAGCAGGGATATCCAGAAAACCTGACCTGTTGGTGTTCCTTGAAGACTGGAGTTGGCCACCCCTGTCTTAAAGCTTCCGCTACAATCCTCTATGAAGAACTATTATGTTGGTTCATAAAAACGTAATACAAGCCAAAACAAACCGATGTAGGTAGTCTTAGATTTGTTTCTGCCGGGGCATCCACAGGCAACGGGGAATCCTCACCGTGGGTGGTCCCGCTGGTAAGTAATTGACCACCCACAACAATGTCGGCGGAAGTCGCGGGTGTCACACTGAAGCTTCAGCTTTTCACTTTTTATGCCGCAATTTAAGCAAAGTGAAGCTGGCTACATCTGTATCAACATCACACACAAGGAGAGTACAAAGACTTCTAGAACTTATATTCCATTTAAAAAAATCATTTAGCAAATGGACAGTAAGAAAACATAGAATTAGATGGTAGATAACAATTTCCTGTCCCACCATGTCTGCTTATTTTCTATCTGCTGGAAAACTTCAGACCCTATTTGATCCTTGTCTTCCATTTGTATTTAGTATACCCCCTACTGTATTGTAATACAGCATGAAAACACAAATTATTGTGTGTTTTACGTAATTAATAAGTAATATATACTAAACAGACAAAAATAAGCAATATTTATATCACTAAAATGTTTTATTTGGCATTAGGAAACAAAATGTAACTGCAATATTTCTACAGATTTAATGGCCAATTCACTAAAAAATATATAACTGGCTTTGGCTACGACTCAGTTAATATAGTAAAATATAAAATAAGTGTATATGTTGTACTGTATACAGGTATTATTTATCACCCACTCAAGGTTGTTGCCTAGTGCTATCTTGACTATGTATAAAGTGACCATAATATTCATAACCAAGATAGGCATAACGCCTACTTTCTGCATTTTTGGAAAAAAATTGTCATGGTAAAAAAAAGCCTTTTTTTCCCTCTGCTTTACCACTGGTAATATGTCAATACATAATAATAAGTTTAAAAAAATGATATTTTTAAATTGTTTTTTAATTAGAGACCTTTGGTGAATTATCTCCAATCAACAGTAATCTTGAAATTAAATAATGTTAAACTTTTGTCTTAGATATTAGTTTTATACATCTGGGACATGTACACTGATGCTGTTTAAATATATTTTTGCTTTTTAACACGACTGCTTTTTTTAAAAAAAAATATACAAGCTATGAGGTGTTTCTTAAATGTAATCGTATCAATTTACTTTAAAATAATAATAAAAAATCAGTTTGTCAGCTTTGTAAGCAATCACCACGAAAATGTCTTTATTGTCTTACATAAAAATTTGCTGCAGCCTTTATGTGACAACATAATGCTACTTTAGATAAATGTGTTGCTACCAGCACAAAAGTTTTACAGCAGCAAAATTGCTGATTGGCGAAAATAGCTGACATACAGTCTTTTTTAGCAAGGCCATGCATAAACAAATCACTTTAACCTCAAGTGGAAAAAAAGTCGGAGTAAGTGCAGTTTCCTTATTATCCTGATTATTATGATCATATTAGCGCAATTTTTAAACATACAGGTGTAGCTAAGGTTATTGCACCCGCTGGTGGGATATTCTGTGATATTCCGCGTTATCACTGCCATTGAACCCTATGGTAAATCCAAGATATTATGCGTTATAACGCGCAATTCTGCATTATGATCGGGTGCAATAATCTTGGCTACATCTGTCTCTATATATCAGTTTAAAAACACAGTATGGTCACCAATAAGGATGGGCAGGTACGCTGGCTTTATATCCTAGCCCTAACCCTGAGTCCCATAGATTCTCTGCAAGTCTAAAACGGGTCAATTTCTGCCTCTGATTTGGGTTCCGGTTCATCGCTCCAACAGCTTCAAAAATTCTCCTTCCTGACTTACCCCCTATATACTGTAGATATATATAATATATAAAAAAGAAAAAATAACCCTCACATAAAGCACTCAGACATATTATACAAAATATGAAAATGTATTTATTAGATCATTGAAATCAAAAACTTAACATAGAACATGTCACACATACACATGAACAAACATGAAAATCACTAAAACAAGCCTGCCTACTGAACTCCCCAAGATAAAGGAAAAATGAACAGAACAGAGTGGAACCACTCTGGGAAGAAGGCTGTCGGGCCGAAACATTGTCAGTGGTTCTCAGGGCCGCCAACAGAAATCATGGGGCCCAGGACAAATTAAAGGAGCAGCCCCCCCCCGCCCCCCCCCCCCCCCCGAACCCATAGCGCACCTACCGCGAAAAAATATTTTTTAACTCAACTTTTACTTAACTGTTTTCTTAATGTGATACAGAAAAAAAACATTACAATGCAACCTCTTTATTATTATATTTTCAACAAAAGACATGTGACTGCCTGTCTGGGTGTGTGAGTGACTGGGTGGGTGGGTGAGTGGGTGAGTGACTAGGTGGGTGAGTGACTTGACTGGGTGAGTGGGTGAGTGAGTGACTGGGTGGGTGAGTGAGTGACTGGGTGGGTGAGTGACTTGACTGGGTGAGTGGGTGAGTGAGTGACTGGGTGGGTGAGTGAGTGACTGGGTGGGTGAGTGGGTGAATGAGTGGGTGAGTGACTGCGGGGTGAGTGGTGAGTGACTGAGTGACTGGGTGGGTGAGTGAGAGACTGGGTGAGAGAGTGACTGGGTGAGAGTGACTGGGTGGGTGAGTGACTAGGTGGGTGAGTGAGTGACTGGGTGGGTGAGTGTGTGGGTGAGTGACTGGGTGGGTGAGTGGGTGAGTGACTTGGTGGGTGAGTGAGTGAGTGACTGACTGAGTGGGTGACTGACTGAGTGACTGGGTGGGTGAGTGAATGGCTGGGTCAGTGACTGGGTGGGTAAGTGAGTGACTAGGTGGGTAAAGGATGGGTGGGTGGGTGAGTGAATGACTGGGTGGGTGAGTGACTGCGTGGGTGAGTGACTGGGTGGGTGAGTGGCTGAGTGAGTGACTGGGTGGGTGAGTGACTTGGTGGGTGGGTGAGTGACTGGGTGGGTGAGTGACTGGGTAGGTGAGTGACTGGGTGGGTGAGTGGCTGAGTGAGTGACTGGGTGGGTGAGTGACTTGGTGGGTGGGTGAGTGACTGGGTGGGTGAGTGACTGGGTAGGTGAGTGACTGGGTGGGTGATTGGGTGAGTGACTGGGTGGATGACTGGGTGGGTGAGTGAGTGACTGGGTGCTTGAGTGAGTGACTGGGTGGGTGAGTGACTGGGTGGATGAGTGAGTGACTGGGTGGGTGAGTGAGTGACTGGGTGGATGAGTGACTGGGTGGGTGAGTGACTGGGTGGGTGATTGGGTGAGTGACTGGGTGGATGACTGGGTGGGTGAGTGAGTGACTGGGTGCTTGAGTGAGTGACTGGGTGGGTGAGTGACTGGGTGGATGAGTGAGTGACTGGGTGGGTGAGTGAGTGACTGGGTGGATGAATGACTGGGTGGGTGAGTGACTGGATGGGTGAGTGACTTGGTGGATGTGACTTGGTGGGTGACTGGGTGGATAACTGAGTGGGTGACTGGGTGGGTGACTGAGTGGGTGACTGGGTGGATGACTGAGTGACTGGGTGAGTGACTGGGTGGGTGACTGAGTGACTGGGTGGGTGACTGGGTGGGTGACTGAGTGACTGGGTGACTGACTGAGTGGGTGACTGGGTGGGTGAGTGGGTGACTGAGTGTGAGTGGGTGGGTGGGTGGGTTTGTGACTGGGTGTGTTAGTGACTGGGTGGGTTAGTGACTGGGTGGGAGAGCAACTGAGTGGGAGAGCGGGTGTCTGGGTGAGCTGGTGGTCGTGTAGGTGTGCATGGGTGGGAGAGCGGGTGGGTGGATGGGAGAGTGGGTGTGTGGATGGGAGAGTGGGTGCATGGATGGGAGAGTGGGTGCATGGGTGGGAGAGTGACTGGGTGGGAGAGTGAGTGAGTGACTGGGTGGTTGAGTGACTGGGTGAGTGAGTAAGTGAGTGAGTGACTAGGTGGGTGAGTGACTGGGTGGTTGAGTGAATGACTGGGTGGGTAAGTTACTGGGTGGGTGAGTGACTGGGTGGGTGAGTGACTGGGTGGGTGACTGGGTGGGTGAGTGACTGGGTAGGTGAGTGACTGGGTGGGTGGGTAAGTGAGTGTCTGGGTGAGTGAGTGACTGGGTGGGTAAGTGACTGGGTGTGTGAGTGACTGGGTGGGTAAGTGACTGGGTGGATGACTGGTTGAGTGACTGGGTGGGGGACTGGGTGGGTGACTGAGTGGGTGACTGAGTGGGTGACTGGGTGGGTGACTGAGTGGGTGAGTGAATGACTGGGTGGGTGAGTTACTGGGTGGGTGTGACTGGATGGGTGAGTGAGTGACTGGGTGGGTGAGTGACTGGGTGGGTGACTGAGTGGGTGACTGGGTGAGTGACTGGGTGGGTCACTTGGTGGGTGACTGGGTGGGTGACTGACTGAGTGGGTGACTGGGTGGATGACTGAGTGACTGAAATGGTGACTGAGTGTGAGCGGGTGGGTAGGTTAGTGACTGGGTGGGTTTGTGACTGGGTTAGTGACTGGGTGGGTGAGTGCACAGGAGGGGGGCGTACGGGAGGTGGGCTCGGGGGATGGCATGGGAGGTGGGCTCGGGGAATGCACAGGAGGGGGGCGCATGGGAGGTGGGCAGCTGGAATGGGGACGCGAGATGCCGGGCAGCTGCAGCATCCTCCGTGGCTGCTGCTGGGTTGGCAGGCGGGAAGTGAGCTCTGGAGGTGGGGCGCGAGGCTGGCAAGTGGCTGCTGCATCCCCCGCGGCTGCTGCATGGGGCAGGAGGAGCACGCGGGGGATCCAGGGTTGGCGCTTCCCCACCCTCTGTCCCACATTGGGAGCGGGGGGGGGAATCGAGGAAGCGAGGGGGAGGAGCGGGCTGGGCCAGGCCCACAGGCAGGGCCCACAGGCAGGAGGCAGGACACCCTGCGGGACCTCGGCTCTGCGCATGCGCAATCGCCGCCATTTTTTTTTTAAACTTTTTTTTTTTTAAAATTTAACGGGCTTGTACCTTTTGTCCCCCCCTGTTGGCGGCCCTGGTGGTTCTTATCTGATGCCGCACTACTGTTCTCCCATGGACCTATGATACTACTATCAGGACTATGCTTTTGATTCTTGGACTCCTGCACCCAGGTTGGGGGTTACCCTAAGAAGGTTTCTGCATTCACCAAACCGCTTACTACTTTGAAGAGCTGTGTATGTATACCAAGTGTACAGCTGTACTAAGGTCTTGATTATCCAGTACTTCAGCATTGCCATATTACTTTTCATCTGGGTATAGGTGTTATTTTCACCATGCAGGCAATGTTTGCAGCGGAGACATTTAGTACATATATGTTCCTCTGATGCTTTAGGGTGCATGTATGTGTATTTGGATGTATGCTAATTGATGTTATTTAGGGTGCCCCCTGACATTCAATCTTGATGTGGTTCAATTTGGAGCTATATGTGTCCAGTAGTCTGGGTTTCACATTTTTTTGTTTCCCCTTCCTATAACCGGCCGGTTGTAATCACTCGGGGTACTTTGTCCCCTGTGTGGTTTACTTTATATACTTATATAGAGGGGTCTTTTACCTGTATTTACAGGGATTGTATTTAGCCAGTCCTGTTCATTTATCCTTTATTTGTCTTGGGGAGTTCAGTAGACAGGCTCGTTTTAGTGATTTTCATGTTTGTTCATGTGTATGTGTGACATGTTCTATGTTAAGTTTATTATTTCAATGATCTAATAAATACATTTTCATATTTTGTATAATATGTCTGAGTGCTTTATGTGAGGGTTCTTTTTTCTTTTTTTGTGGTTTAGATTTATCCTCTATCCCTCTACTGTAGCACCGCTGACAGAGGTCTCCTTTATTTAATAGGTGACATTACATGTTGGTTTAGACATTATTTAATTATTATTGGTTTGATTTGATGCGGTATTCTATTTGTGATATATATATATATATATATATATAAAATCCACAGAAGCAGACGGCACTCCACTTGCAAGTAGAAAAAATTGGGTGCTTGTCCCATAAAGCAATAATAAACCATACGATACCGTTTGAAGCACGAGATCAGGAGACAGCACTCTGGTAAGTTTGATCACAAGTTTACGTAACATCATTAATATTCCCAAATTGGAAGAAACCTCTAAACCACTTACTCACCTACTTGCTCATTTTAAAAATGTACATGAATGTAATACAGTGGGAATACAGTATATGGGAATAGAGAAAATCATGGGTAACATCAGAGCAGGAGACAGTGACCTCCAAATTGCCAAGAGAGAGCAATTTTGGATTTATACCTTGCAATCCAAATATCCGGGAGGTCTCAATGATTACATAGAGCTCACCCCCTTCCTGAGATAGTTGTTTATTGGATAACACCAAATTGTTGTGTAGTCATCATTAACTTCCTTCATTCCTTAAATTACCCTTCCCATCCTTTCCCTTCCCCACTTCTTCTCATTTCGTTTTTGTTTCTTCCTTCTCTTTTTTCCTAATTCTTTAATTTTTTCTTTTTCATTTTTTCTTTTTCTTATTCTAATTTATTCTATTAATCATTCTTATTATATATATTTTTATTGATTATTATTGATTATGTAAGTTTGTAGCACCCTATATAGGTGGCTTTATTTAGTGCTCATTATAATATTTAATTAAACATTATTTTAATTACTTAAATATATTATTTTATATAACATTTTAAGTATTAGGGTACTTATATGCTCTCATTTTTTGCTGTTTTCTATCGATATATATCATATAGCAGCAATTAAGCCAATCAATATTTATTGTGGAGTTAGAGTACTTAAGGCGTCTCAAACTCTTGCCTGATGAAGCACCAGAGTGTGTGAAACGCGTTGCGGAGTCAATCTTGTACAGGATAGACACTCAGTTGCTCATCTGACAGCCTTCCCACGGAGCCTTGAGCTGCCTTCATCTGCCTACTCCGAATGGGGGTAGTGTTATTTCTGCAGAGACACAGCGATTGTGGTGGACTACTCCTTGCGGGCATCGCAAGAGGACGCAACCCGGAAGCAACATTGGAGTATTGCCAAGCCAGTTAGTCCCAGTGCGCGGGACTGATCCGTGAGCCTCGGCATCTACCCCTGGATTCCGCATCAACCTGTGTCAGATGTCCCTGTACTTCTTACTACTGGATTAATTTTACCTTACATGTAAGTTACTACTTACAATTGTTTTATTATGTCTAATACATAAATCTTTACCCTTGGTGCGCTTCTGTGCCTTTTTTCTTTCTTATTAAGAGTATTCACTTCACCCTTACACACAACTTTTTTGGTTTCATAATGATATCTATCTCCAAATTATGGGTACCGCTATGGGAGCCAGATTTTCGCCTAGTTATGCAAATTTACTGATGGGCCTGTGGGAAGAGGAAAACACCCCTAGGCCAATAATGAATATGGCACAAATTTGGTGCTCTATAAAAGGTACATAGATGATATCATTATCATTTTGTGTGGTGATCACGTTACTTTGAGTTCATTTTTACAAAAAATTAATATAAATTCATATAATTTAAAATTCACTAGTAAATTTAGTAATCTTGAACTGGAATTTCTAGACTTATTAATCTATATTAAGGATGGTCTCATTCATACAAAAACATATCATAAAACAGTCAACTGTTTAAACTATATTGAAGCAGAAAGTAACCATTACAGAAAATGGTTAGATAATATAACGTTCAGAGAACTGAGACGCATTAAGCGTAACTGTTCAGAGGAAACAATATTTGAAGAACAAGCCTCTATCCTAATTGACAAATTTAAAACAAAATCCTATAATACATCAATTTTGGATGATGCCTTTTCTAAAACTATAAAACTGTATAGAAAAGATTTGCTGAAAGGGGTTAAAAAAGATGAAGGTAATAATTACAAGGATGTAAAAAATATTGTAAATGTACCATTCATAACACAATATAACCCACTTTCTGCAAAAGTAAAACAAGTTTTAAATAGGCATTGGCATCTTGTTCTCTGTGACCCTATTCTGCACTCATATCTTCCACCTAGACCAAGGGTGGTGTTCACCAAAGCTAACACACTCAAAAAAAGCATTGCACCCAGTTGTCTTAAAAACAATTTGGACAATAACTCAAATTCATTTCTAAATGTCAAGGTTTTCTTTAAATGTCTTCGTTGTAAGATGTGTAAACTTAATTTACAAGAATCCAAACAAGTTAAGAAATTGTTTTCTACTTACAAAAAATGAAGAATTTGTGATAGATAAATTCATCAGCTGTGACTCTGTTAATTCAGTTTATCTCATTCAATGTCCGTGCAATAAACAATATATAGCCCGGACTATTAGAAAGCTCAAGCTCAGATTTGCGGAACACATTGTTAATATCCAAAAGGGATTCATGCAACATAGCCTTTCAAGGCACTTTAAGGAGTGCCATGATCAGAATCCATGGGTATTAAATATGTTGGGATAGATCTATTATGGCCCAACTGGAGAGGAGGTGATTTGGTTAATCAAATGTCAAAACTGGAAACCAAGTGGATTCACAAACTCAAAACATTAGACCCATCTGGACACAATGTGGATATAGACTTGGGAGCATTCCTGATCAAATAATTTATACACCCCTTCCATTACATCAACTCCTCCAACTTCTCCTATTTACAATATATGTTTAGAATATTTGTTTATAATATGTGTTTTTTATACATGGTTCAGTATATGTACAAATGTTATAGTTAACATCTGATTATATAATTTAAGACAGGGTTCAGTATATGTACTGTCTATATAATTTATATCTGAATATTTAACTCCTCGTATATATTAATTTTATTGATCTTAATATTATTAGAATTAAGTTATTTAATCTAATTTAAATTTAACCTTTTAGAATGTGCCAAGATTGTTTCATGAATGTTAGTATATTTTATATTAACCATTAAAGATTTTGTAATTTTTTCTGTTGTATATAAACAGATGAATAGCTTGTTTCCACTGATTGTATGAATCGCTGGTTTGATTGGCAGCAAATACCCAATCAGAAATGGAGGGCGAGTCTGTAAATCAACCAATGATTTTACAACTTAGGGTATAAATATAAATGTTTTATAAGATTAAATCATACCTCTGGTGAAGTCCCTATTGAACAAAACGCGCAGGGTTGTTAGAGGAAACATCCTTTATCTGTCTGTTTCTTTCTGAATGACATATACAGTAAACAGCTTTATACCACACTGCTGCTGTAAGTCTGTTTTTCTCCATATCTCTATAACACACTGAGATCCCTGATTACACCAAGCGGTTACTCCTGTGTATTCCCTCTCATGAGAGGTGTCAGCTGGGTAGCTCCAGTGCACAGGTTAATGCGCATCTTCTAGAGAGCACAAGGGGGCTCTTGAGAGGAGAGGAGGTGGTGCATACACAGCTGACGGTGACGTAACCAGTTTGTGTGAGAGATACTGGGAGACACCAGAAGGCGCTACATGTGGAAGAGAGCCGCGTCCCTGCCAGGAGCGAGCCACGAATGCCAGGAGGAAACCCGGTGAAATCTGCCTAAGTTACACGGAGTGTTTGCAAGGTATTTTGAGCATATTAGAGGCTATGCAGAGCTTTGTGTGGAGGTCTGTAAAGGAGAAGTGAGTGGCTGGATGACGACTCGGCATTTAAACAGCTGAGGTGCTGTAGTGTCTTTTTTAAGACACAATATATAGTAAGTGAATATAAGCATTTAAAGCGTGATGGTCCCATTACCACTTTTCCCTGAGAAGGCTACGCAGAGACTTTAGAACTTTTAACTCTGAACCTCATAACAAGACATGTTATACCCCATAACTCAATTGCATTGGAACTTTCCTTGCAGTTCTGACTTTTTTTCCCTTTCTAACAGCTTTTTCAAGACCTTGATGTAAGGAATCCGTTCCTGGTTTTGGCTGGAGCTCACTCTTGCAGAGTTGGTGAGCTCTCAGAACAGACCTTCCCCTGGATTTGCAAGCACTCACCTGTGCTTGCAATCACTGCAGCTCTGTCTCTCTGCTCTGGCATTGGAGGATTTCCCACACACCCCTGTCTTGGGATTGGCTATCTGCCCTTCTTATACTGGCCTCTCCCTTTGACTCATTGCTGAGCATAACCCAAGATTCTCTTGGATGTAACTGTGTTTGCTACAAGCTACTTTGCGTTAGCCTTTCCTTGTTCATGAGACCTGCTGCATTCACCCCAGGCAGAGGTTTGCTATTTGGTTCCTGTATTGACGCACTGGATCCCCAGTGCTAGTCTTGTCTTGTTCCTGTGACCTGCTGCATACACCCCAGGCAGGTCTGCTTCCTGGTTCCTGTGCTGAAGCGCTGGATCCCCAGTGCCAGCTTTGTCTTTCTCCTGTGACCTGCATTCTCCCCTTGCAGAGACCTTATCATGGGCCACTTCCGCTCCTCGCGCAGAGGCCATTCCTGCGCTTCAGCTGCTACGCTGAAGCGGTGTGCTCCTGACTTCCTGTTGCCGAACTCCAGCCTGGACATCGACTACCCTACCATCTCCAACCCTGACCCATGCATGTTAATGGATTACCCTGGCCTCTCCAACCCTGACCCTGCTACAAATGACTACGAACTACGTTTCTGCATATCCATGTAATCCTTCCTAGCACTACAATCCATTTATTTTATATTTATGGTTATTTGCATTATAAATTGGTGTGGCAATTGATAACACTGTTATAATATGGATGTTTTTTAGATAGTCATTTAGAGATCTATTATATTGATATTATTTCTACATTGCGCCGAGGGCATTGTATTATATATATATATAATATATATATATATATATTGTGTAATATGTATATATTGTGGTGCCATCGCTGTCCTCTAGGGGCTGAATGGGGAAGCTATTGGACTTTTTCACCACAAAGAGTTAATTTAATTCTCCTTGTAAAGGCTATTCAGGTGATAACTAATGAAGCTAATCAGAGAAGGTTGTAAGGAGGCGGTCACTGCTGCCGCCAGGGAAAATGATGTTGTTCACGCTTCAAAATAAATTATAGGTTTATTTGTGCAAATATAACAAAAAACAGCCGCAGAGAAGAACTCTGACGCGTTTTTTGTTATATTTGCACAAATAAACCTATAATTTATTTTGAAGCGTGAGCAACATCATTTTCCCTGGCGGCAGCAGTGACCGCCTCCTTACAACCTTCTCTGCATTACCCTTACCTTGGGCTGGAGCACGCTGTTTCCTCTTCCGGATCCGGTGACCCCTGACGTCATCACTGATCGGAGACGCCGGCGAGTCAAGATACTGAGTGAGTGGGGGAGTTCTCCCCTGGATCTACGCTCCCCAGCCTCTGCGGTGAGGACTGCCTTTGCGGTGAGGACTGCCACATCGTGGGTGACACCGGGTAAGAGGTTGTGGCGGAGGGCGGCAGTGACTTAGCGGGGGTCCCTAGTTCAGGGATACTGCGGTTCTACTGCTGTTATTCCTCCCTACCACGATATATCCTCCCCGTTGCTGAGCACCATATACACGGGCAGTGGGACATAGAGACTCCTTATTCTTTAAACTCTTTATACTCTTGAGACATCTGAGTGGGACACTGGCACCAAGAGGTTTTTATTTATGTTTATGCATTTTTTGCTAATTCTCATCTTATCCGGATAGTTTTGCTAAGGACAATTTTGGTAGCACCAGTTTGTCTTATGAGTGATCATAAGTTTTTTGTCATAATGAAGCTAATCAACCTGTTCTGAATAGTCAGGAAGTGCTGTAAAAGGCTGGAAGCTGCAAGGCACAGAGAGACAGTTTATCCCAGAGAAGGGATGAGACAGAGGAACTCCCCAGCTAATGGAGGCTGGTAAAAGAAGTCTGAGAGACACTGCTGAGGAGAGAGCTGTGCTGAAGCAGTGACGTCTGGTTGCAGAGGATCTTAAAGGACTAAAGATAAGGCAAGCGCTTTGTTATTATCTGCAGAGACTTTGTATGCAATGTACATGTTTTGGGGCTGACAACTGGCTTAGCTGGCAGCCGGGTTAGTAAGGGTTGCTGCTGAAATGTGTAGTTAGCTTTCCTAAAGGAAATAGGATTTGATTTTATTATTTGGTTTTTCTCAAAGGGACGGTGGGCCTATTCATATTATTTATCCCTGTAAATAAACCCCAAGTATAGAGAAATACAGTGTTTCCTGCCTCATTTGGGACAAAAGAGACTGCAATGTGGTGTCGGCATCACAATATATATATATATATATATGCTGTAAAATGGCATACAGTTTTCTCTCATGCTGGCAGTAAGCCTGGAAAGTTACAGGGTTGCCAGCATCAATCATGGAGGTTTGCCCTCACACCCTGGTGAGGTGTCATATGTATTCAAGGGGAGTGGTAACATGCTCTGAGTCCACCGTTAGTGGCATCAGAGATGTGCCTGTTCCTGAGGTATATAAGGCACAGCACTGCCCAAAGTTAGTGTGCAAGTGTGTTCTACAAGGCTGAGTTCAGAGCAGAAGGCCAACGTGTTCACTAGTGAATTAACTAGTGACACAGTTCTAACTTAAGGGCACAGGTGGTGATCTCCCTGAGGGGAGAGGTGATCCAACTCCATTGGGAGGGCGGACCTTTGGAAGGGAAAGCACAGACAATGATCGGCTAAACTGCTAGCTGTGAGGGGCAGCTTGCCCATACCAACCAGAAAAAAGATGCCCTTGATCAAAGAAACCCCAATGTGTGAGTGTGAAGTTACTCCACAGCGGAAGGCACCACCAAGAAGGAGTTCCTCATCAGAACCATCTCCTTGCGGACGCAGAGATCCTGATTAGGTGGAGGTGCTGCACTGTATGTAGGTAGGACTCTAACACACTACCTCAGCTGCCTGTCTGGGTTGACATTCCCCACACAACATCATGCGGGAGACTCAGGAGTCCTGTTGCCAACAGGTGCACCACCAGACACGACCATGTAATGGGGACTGGTTAGACCACAGGGGCCAATGTGAGATTGGGTAGGTCAGCCATTTCAGAAAATCCGTTACATTTGGAGGCGCTGCTGAGATATATATACCTGTCAACAGGACAGGTTTTTGCTAGGCACACTGGGAAACAGGAGAGTGTATGCTGCCAGTCAGTGCTGTGTTGGGACGGAACCTAGGGGTAGTCAGGGGACTGATGGAGTTGTCAGACCGCAGGGACGACCTGGGAGCCTGAAAGGAGTTGGGGGTCTGGAGAGGGGCTATAGCTGTCCTAGTCACCTTGAGGTAGTGCTAGTTGGTAGGATGCCTAAAGGGATAGCCTGTTAACGTGGTCAGGAATCCTGGAGAGGGTCTGCGCTAGACTGACCAACAGTAGGTAGACGCCCCAGCATGGAGAAGCCAGAGTACTCTAGCTCATTCCAGATCACTTAACACAGTCAGCACAGATTGGAGAGAAAGGAGAGACACAGCATACACAGAGAGAGTGAGCCTAGCCTGAGGTAGTGCAACACGAGTCAGACCTACATTAGGTACACAAGGTGGTGCATCGGGCAATCTTTATTGTATCGGTGTGGTAGCTGCCCCGCAGAGAGGAGCTCCATGTACAATAACCACAAAAACAGCAACCAAATGGTGACCGGAAGAATGGAGGATCCACGCGGTGCGGAAGGTCCAAGATGGCGAACGGAGGCAGATGGAGAGAGCTCATGTGGTGTGCGTTCTAATGAAGAGCAAGCTACGGAGACGACTTTTGCGAGCCTGCTGTGGAGTGGCGCCAAGGCTGTGGCCGCACCGTTTTGGTCCTGCCTAGGACCGCGGGGTACTTCCTCGGAGGACAGTGAGGAGGACATTGTAGTGGTGTGTGGGGGAAATGAAGAATTTGCTTGCCAGTCAGCGTACAACACACAAAAAGCTACCTCAGTTGCTAAAGTGATTGGCAATGCAAATCAAAATGGCGGTTCCCGCTTCCCTGGGAGACCGCGTGGGTCGGATGCAGAGAATGCTGCAAACAAAAAGATTGCAGAAAGTTGGCCGGGAGTGGCGCCAAAAGGAAGACCCCACCCTGATGGGAGGTATGGCGCGAAAGCTGCGGCCGCGCCCTCATGGACAATGACGAGCTCAGCCCCAGCGCTGGTTATCCTATCAACTTGTGGGACCCTCCTCTAATTTCAACCAGGGGGAGTGGTTTCAAGCTGTGTCAGATGAGGGTGGAGCTGGAAGAAAGAGAAGTTACCAAACCAGCCCCTGCCTTTCATTCACGAGGAGCTGAGCTATTGGGAAGATGTCTCCTGTGGTTAAGATGGCCAGCAAAATCGATGAGGATTCCAACATCTCTGCCCTCCCTTATTCGGCTCCAGGAGGCTTCCTGGTACTAATGGCCGGTGGCAAGGAGACGGTGGCGTGCCTGTGCATGCAGTGTCGGCTGCCGGGTGGTACGGTCAGTACCGCGTCCCGATGCCCTCAATGCGGCATCCACTATTTGTGGCCAGTGCAGCCTTTCGTACCAGGGCAGGCCGTGGAGGTGGGGGCGGACACAGCCATGCTAACGGCTGAAGCCCCGGGCGTGGCCTGGAAAGAGCTCGTGGATCCCGGAGCATGGGGATCGCTCTTTACTATCAAAACAAAGCCAGAGCAAAAAGACACCGGTAGACACGGTGACAGCCGAGAAACTCATCAGCGGTCCCCGACGGGAGTGCCACTCCCTGAGTTGGAGTTCGACTCCTCGGACAAGGAGCAAGCGACCCCGACCCCAGTGGTGACGCGCCAACCGGCGGACCACTACAGCGGTGCTGAAAGAGAAACGGCACTCACCTGTGTGGCAACTGAGCGGCGTCATGTGTCGCCTGTGCAGAGGCAACCGGAGAGGTGGAGTCCCACGGCCGTGGTGACTGGCGGAGCGGACGGCGGAGGAAGAACCACCCCGAGCCGACGGAGCGGTAAGAGACGTCCTTGCCCTTCTCAGGCACCGGCGGTGGCAGCGGCGGAGAAAAGCCTAGGCCAGGCCTGAGCGGAGCCACGAGAGGAACCATCACTTCCGGATGTTGTCGTGGAGAAAGAGCTTCCGGTTGGGAACCCAACACAAGATGGCGGCGAGTCCCGCGAGATCGATGACCTCACTTCCGGTGGGCACAGCGGAGCCGGATGGAAGATGCCAGCGTCCTCACGACTGAGCAGCGGTACCCGGTCGCCTGGATCCGGGAAGAGCTGGCAGGCCCTGAGGAAGCTTGGGAACAATGAAATGGGAGAACCGGAGTGCCAGTCCGATGGCACCGGACCAGGTAGCAGCGAAGTGCGGGTCGTAGCTCCGCGGATGCAGATAGCCCTCTCCTATGCCCAGCCCCCGGCCATAGCTAAAGTCCCTATCCCCATCACCTTTTCCTATGGGTCACCCTCGAGCCAAGGGTTGTCTGGGGAGTCCCGAGTCACCTCCGATGAAAGGACTGGGGAAAGCTTGGACTTTGCTGAATGCTTCACATCCGATGATGGATCGGGAGGGGGGAGGTACACACGACAGGTGTCTGTTCAAGTGAGTGCCCCAGTAGTGTCCGGGTTAGTGTCACCAGTAGGCCAAAACGGTTGGGGTCCCAATCTAGATCCACTGGCACCTCGGGGATATCCTCTGGTGGGGAGGTGGAGGAAATTGAGGGTTCCGTGGCGGCCCCTGAGGAGGCTAGAGAGCAGGTGGTAGGCGCCCAAGTTCGAGGGCTATGAGGCCTGGCTTGACCGCACTAGGTTTATCCTCCGACAAGAAGGGGTGGTGGATTACTGGTGGGCCCAAGGGGAATTTACGGAGGAAGGCTGTCTGGAGGAGCTGAGACTGCGATGGTATGACATCGGCTCAGGTGTAGCGGATCCAAAGGGATCAAGTAGGTTGAGGGATCCTGCAGAGCCAGACGAACCCCTGTCATGGTGCTGCCAGGAAGGGCAGGCAGCGCTAGACTTATTTGGACCAGCCGGGCCGAAAGGGCCATAGTGACCCGTTACAAAAACTCCCACGGGTTGGAGTACCCCTATGTCCCTGAACCCCTCATGCAAGAAATAGAGGACCAGAGGGATGGGTGGCTCAGAGAGACCATAGAGGCGTATGTTGTCAACAAAGGTGGCGGATGCACTGGGCGCCGGGCAGAAGAAAGGATTTCACAGCTCATGCGGGTATGGAGCATAGGGCGCAGTATATACATGCATAAAGTAGTGTATAGACCAGAGAGTGGGTTACCCCGGGAGTACAGCGTGACTGGCCGGGAAGACATGGCTGGCCGGGAAGTAAAGAAGCCAGACCCCAGGCACTATTATTAGGTAGGATAGTGGTGTCTGCTTAGGTACAGTGCCGTCTGCTGGTCAGTGAGCATTGTAGAGTCATTATATCATGAAAACTGTATGATATAAATTTGTTGTGCATAATTATGTGTTATGTTTTGCAGTGCTTCCTGGAAGAAGGTACACCAAATTTAGGTCCCAGGCGGGTTGTTGGGATTCACCAGGGGGAGAATGTAGCCATGCTGTAAAATGGCATACAGTTTTCTCTCATGCTGGCAGTAAGCCTGGTAAGTTACAGGGTTGCCAACATCAATCATGGAGGTTTGCCCTCACACCCTGGTGAGGTGTCATATGTATTCAAGGGGAGTGATAACATGCTCTGAGTCCACCGTTAGTGACATCAGAGATGTGCCTGTTCCTGAGGTATATAAGGCACAGCACTGCCCAAAGTTAGTGTGCAAGTGTGTTCTACAAGGCTGAGTTCAGAGCAGAAGGCCATGGTGTTCACTAGTGAATTAACTAGTGACACAGTTCTAACTCAAGGGCCAGCAGCAGGAAGGCTGGCCGGGCCTACACTGGCACAGGTGGTGATCTCCCTGAGGGGAGAGGTGATCCAACTCCATTGGGAGGGCGGACCTTTGGAAAGGAAAGCACAGACAATGATCGGCTAAACTGCTAGCTGTGAGGGGCAGCTTGCCCATACCAACTACAATAAAGATGCCCTTGATCAAAGAAACCCCAATGTGTGAGTGTGAAGTTACTCCACAGCGGAAGGCACCACCAAGAAGGAGTTCCTCATCAGAACCATCTCCTTGCGGACGCAGAGATCCTGATGAGGTGGAGGCGCTGCACTGTATGTAGGTAGGACTGTAACACACTACCTCAGCTGCCTGTCTGGGTTGACAGTCCCTACACAACATCATGCGGGAGACTCAGGGGTCCTGTTGCCAACAGGTGCACCACCAGACACGACCATGTAATGGGGACTGGTTAGACCACAGGGGCCAATGTGAGATTGGGTGGGTCAGTCAGGTCAGAAAATCCGTTACATATATAATGATGTGCATCATTTATTTTACAGATGCAAAACTAAAGCACAAATTGTATTTTAGAACTGAAACCAAAACACTAGTGAAAGTGCCTACCATCATTCACCAATATATAACATAAACTAACATGTAAAACTCTTCAAAGCATAGGAAACATGTTGTTACTGTGTGCAGATAAAAGAAAAATGAGGTGGCCTCTGCTATTAGACATCCAATTCAAAAATTGCTTTCATCAAAAAATAAATGCACATTTCTATAATTAACACACAGTGGCAAATATGTTGGGGGATATGCCAATTACATTCTTGCCAAGCTCATACTGAGCACACAAACTTTAACAAATATAATAATCATTATACAATTTAATATTACTCTCCTAGCCAGTATTTGATTTTCCTAAGTACTGTACCTTTTAAATAGCTCTAATGAAAAATTAATATTTTATCAGAAATACATAGCTTCAACAAATGCAGCATACATCCCATGGATTCCATGATCACATGCAGTATGTAACCAATTCTAACAACTTCCCTTCCTATAATAAATAGAAAGATGGGAACAGCACTCACAGAATGGAGAAGTCAATAGGAAATTCCAAGGTGCACATTGACTGCTTGCCACCTATGTGGTCAAGGCAATATGATGTGGACATAGAAGGCCACAGCACTTTTGGTGCACAATTTCTTTTACAGCATAATGTCTTCCTTATTTATAGTATGAAAAAAAGCAATAATAATAATAAATTCCATGGTGTTAAAAACAGGAAATCACAACAGTCAAGCTCGATAGTGATAATGTACATAATAAAAGGAGTAGCACTTCGGGGCTGAACGTGACCGTTAGAAGGCCATGCTGGTCCGAGGTGCTTTTCCTTACACCATGCATCACTAGGGAACGAAAGAAAAAGAATCCCCATTTATGAGAGCACTCATGCAATGTCGTCAGTGGAGAGACAACCTCAATTGGAGATATAAGTGAATGTAGCAAGTCCCTAATATGGGACCAGTGTGATGCCCAGTATGAATTGATGTGAGTATTTAAAACAAACTTTATTGTGAGTTATGGGCAAGAAATAAAATAAAGGTGTGGACACAAAATGTGTGAGAGTTGGTTGGAGTATGTCCACATATGAAGCTCAGAATGAAGCCAAGATAAAGTAGTGAATTTATAAAACACTGCAGAGATAATTGTGTACTATTTGTAGCACTGCGGTAAGTATTAAATAAGCTGAGTGTGATCTATATAAGAGTAGATAGTCTTATTATCAGACCTGATTTGTTGTGACAATAGTAGGTATCAGTCTTATTGTCACAAACGATATTGCCTGGATCGCACATAGGACTGTGTGTGTGGACTAGTGAAAGCTGGGAAAAGGATATACACGTCTGGAGATCCGATCAGCTGATCGTCTGTGAGTATTGTTCACCATAGATAGCCTATGGAACAGAGCCTGTCTAGGAGGTGGTCTTATATTACGGGGTTGGATTAAATATCCCAGCTGGGATAAATACCTGTCACCAGAACACCCCTCCACCTGTACAAAAATCCAGGTAAGTATTATATATTCATGACCACATAAGGCATGAAGGCTCATAGGTAGTGATTTAAAGTGACAAACTCAATTGATCATACACAGAACTCTACCCCTGCTGTGGGTTACCAGAGTCCTTTGGGATAGTGGAGATATTTCCCAGAATACCAGATTTGGTACACGATAGCCCACATCGGTGGGGTAGACAGGGTTGCCAGAATCGGTAGGCAGCGTGTCCCTGTGCTGAACCCGGGTAGTAAGGATCCTGAGTAGAGGTGCTATCCATCAGTCAAGGACTCCGTTTAAACGGGACCGTGAGATTGCCAAATATTGCAATCGCAGTGTCTCTTTGTGGTAGCCCATAATAGATACCTTAATAGTATCTTAGTATCTTAAGTAAAGATACCGAGTGAACACCAGAGGAGATTACTCTAATGCTACTGTAGTGGAGCCCCGTAATAAGGCAAAATGACTCCCTGGTGTGGTAGTCAGCGTTCCTAATACTCGGGTAACGAAAATAGTGTGAACCACTGTAACTGTGTAAACTGTTAAACCACTAGCTAGGGTTTTTCAGGAATAGGAGATTGCATACTGCGCTTATAGTGCCGGCAACAGCGACGCGACGTTGCGTCAAAACAAATTATTTGCCGCCATCGCGTGCGCTTATAGAAAGCGCGGCGCGACGGTTTGGAAGTCATCTCAATTTGATTTTTCCAGCAACCGCAGCCTGACGTCACCGTCGCCGGCACAAAAGCGTAAATGAACGCCTAGGACGGCGGTCACAGAGCTTCTCACATGGAGCTTATTTCGAAACGCTAGTGTGAGCGTGAGCTGCCAGCTAGGGCTGCTGGGTGGTGATATCTCTGCAGGGGAGATATAAGGTACGTGGCTGGTAGTATCAGGACATTATATTAAGTACTGTAGTATCTTCTGCCACAGACCAATATAGCTCCCAAATTACAGAAAATGTCAAAATGCAACGTTTTAAAAGAACATCTTGAACGCTGGTTAAGAAACGGGTGTGATCCGACCATGATCACAGGTAACTCCCTAGTGACGTCATTACGTCGTCACCTGCCAACATGCATCACTATCCAGCTTGACTGTCATGATTTCCTGTTTTTAAACACTATAGAATTGATTATTAATACTTTTTTTTGGATACTATGAGTCAAAATTACATTATACTTTAGAAGAACTTGTGTACCAGGAGTGCTGTGATCTTCTATGCCAACTTCCCTCACTATAGTATGATTAGCTGGATATTGTAGTACAGTAATGTAGGGACAAAATTCATAGTGATACAGAAAGCATGCAAAAGACAAAAATGTCAGGGATATTCCCATGACATTCACCATCTAAGAGTCTAACCTGCCATGCTGAATAATACTGTAGATTTTAATTCACTTTGACGGTGTATGATGAGGTTGAGTTTTTTGTCTTGAATACACAACCTTGTAAATTATATTCCAGCCTTTGCCTCTTACTCACGCCATGAGTCCTTCTGCAAATCACTTTATCTCTTTAGCTAACTTAATTGTAAGTAAAGTGTTATTGTTGTTATTATTATTATTATTATTATTATTATTATTATTATTATTATATCATCATTCCATTTCCCAACTAGACAATGCTGTGCAGAAGAGAGTTCTTATAAGCAGCTGTAAGAATGAAGCGGGCCTAGCCTGAATGGGCGGCACAGCACGTGACCGGGGGGCTTGGCCTCCCCGAACCGGATTGGCCGCCAGGGCAGCCAGGGGAGGGGTCTCACCATTAAAGCTGGCAGCCAGGATGGAGGTCCGGCCTCTTGCTCCTGGCTGGCAAGGATTCCCACCCACCCATCCCTAGTTTAACGCAGGATCTGAAGTTTGCTTGGCAGGTTAACATTTCTTTATGTTGCAGGAAGCGAAAAATAAATCAGCTTACATAAGGAAAGACGGAAAGATCCGGAGGGAGTGGTTATTGCGGGGCCAATTTGCTTTTGTCGCGGCGGCAGTTGGGGGGGGGGGGGTAGGTGCTTGTCCTGCCAGAGGAGGCTCGGGGCTGGTAAAGCAGGTTGAAGCGAGGGGGCAGGTCACCGGGACGTACTTCTGGGTGCCCCCTCTTGCATTGCCCAGCACCGAGCACTTTGTGGCGCGGACGGGCAGCACGCTACCTCAGTTATGATTATGTTTATTATTAATAAACAAAGCCATGGCCATTTTACCTCCAGACTGTGTCCTCTCGTTATTGGTACACTACACATAAATAATTCTAGGTGAGGGGGGGAAGCTCGCGCCTCCCTGGTCATGCTTTTGTATATTTCTTTGAATGTAAAAACATTATACAATTGCAAGATTCTATGATTAAAAGAAAATGTTGCCCTATGTTACTTAATTAGTTTAACTCAACTATTTTCTTGTATGCTCACTACTGAAAGTCAATGATGGTACAAGTATACTGTAGTACATTTGGAATATTGCTTATTTTTGCTTAACAGATAATAAAAGCATTCTTGGTACACTAGGGAAGATTAGCTTCCAAAACATGTGTTCTAGTCACAATACAGTACAAATGATGATTACAATGCATTTTTCAGACTCATTTTACAGCCACATGGTGTATAACACTACAAAGACATTTCAATCTTTATTCTCAAAGAATAGTACTTTGTGCTCTGTCACATCTTATAAAACACATCTTCAACTCAACTTCTTCAGTAATTGTCCGTGCTTTCAAATATTTAAGAAATAGAAATTACAGTGCTCTGCGCTTTGATACGATTCCTGTAATAACTACTGTACCTGCTACCTTTTCTTGTTTAGGAGCATTGATGTTATTTTATTTAATTTTGTGTAGCAAAAATTACTTGTCACTTCTAATAAAGAGTGGGAACTGATTTACCTAGTGCTTTTTTCTTGATGATGGACATCTAGATTTGTGTTTCTGTTTGTGATATAGACAAACATTTTGTGCGGCCATAACTTTCAACTGTTAATTGGATCTGCATCATGATGTTCTGTAAAAAATGTCTTTGAACAAATTTGCTACCTGACTTTTAAGCATTAGGACAGTCAAGGTGATGAATTTCAGCCATAAACCCTTAAGTGAAAAAATCCATTAATATCTTCATTTTGTCTACAATAGAAGACTTACAGTCATTTAAGTCAGCAGTTTTGGTGTCCTCATTACAAGTACCTTGGTGTTCGGCTATATCTGTTATTGCAATCATGCTGACATGATTTCATTTTCCTTTTCTTTTTACATCACTACCTTAAAAATCTCTAGAGTCAAATAAAAGGTACTCAATGGGTTTGGCAAGAAGAGTTTGAAAACTTTACACTACAATAGTTTGCTTTACCTTTACTAACAAAAACTATCCAAGCAAGACACTTTATTCATTAGAGAACCATTAAATCTGCTGCCTTAGTTGTTAATTCCACTAAAGATATTGCACTGCTAAACAAACTCTAAGTAAACTCAATACTACAACAATGCATTTTTCAAGCTAATGGGTCCTACTGTCAGTTTATATATACAGTGTCATTTATAATCTATGTTATGTTCCAGCATTTATGCTGAAATGGCTATACATCCAAAATACTGTCAGGCTCAACTTAAAGTAAAAAGCAAATTTTATTTCACTGCAACCTATAGTCATGAACCACCTACTGTAGATCCCAAAACCCTTTAACCCTTTTGCTACTAGAGCATTGATTTGCTGGTTCCTTTGGCAGTGAAGATTTCTGACCCTTTGGTCTGCAGGCATTATAATTAAGTAATTGGCTGATAGTTAAGTCGCATCTAACAATGCCAAAGTTTAGCGTTCTTTACACATGATTACAGAATTATTAAAACGAAAACAGCACTTCCAGTAGTTACATTGTGTAATATGGGCCCTGTACTGTTAGACCAATATTTTATCTTTCATTTAACAATAAACTGTATCAAAGAATCAGGGAGAGTGAAAACATGTGACCTTCACTAATCCTAACTATAATTAAATACAATAAATTGTGGCATTAGGGATGAAAACCTCTACTATTCAAGACATACTGTGCTTTAAAGAAAACATATGCATTTAGCATACAGATGTTGTAGCCAGACCAACATTTCTTGTTTTTGAGGAATCCCCAGTACCTGACATTCTTTTACATTATTTTGTGTTATTCCTTGTTAGATTCCACCAACCTATACCTGTAGGATATTTTCATCACAATCTTTGCTCTTTTTCTCTCCTTCCTTATTTTGGATGTTTCTTTTTTTGGCTGTCAGAATAACCTATGAAGCCTCTTTTCGAAAAATGTCCACCTGTCTTTCAATTAATGACTACAAAAGCCCTAAACTTATTCAATGTGTCAACTGTCTTAGGACCAGATCCCCAAAGCTCCGTTAAGTCAGGGCTCATAACATCACATTATCTAAATCAGTAACGGACATTAGGCCAACGCATATCCTCAAAGCTAATAATATAAAGCAACCCCATTATTGAGCTTATTAGCAAATGTTTACCATCTCATTATTGATGCAAAATTTTGCGTTAGCTTCCAATAGTGTTACGTTAAATATGTTTTATTCCCAGTTTATTTCGGTAGAGTACCCATTGACTTATTTACCTGTACCTCCCTAAACACTCCTCTATACAAAACGTGGAAGGATGTTATCTAATTTGATTATGCAAAAAAGATGCAAATGATAAAAATGAGCATATTTCCCAAGTGTTTTCACATGTATCCCTCCGCTTGTTGTATAGAGGTGTCTTTAGGGAGGTATATAAGTCAATGGGAAAAATAAACTCTCTCCTCTATCTCAAAGTGCCCATTCTCAGGGTCTGGATGGAATAACGTCAAGTTTAGGTGTGACTTAATTAACATAATGTTAAGTCCCTGTGCTAACCTTAACTGACATTTGTGGATATGTGTTTGCATATAATTGTCGCTTACAGCCATTATCATTAAGAATACTGTTTCCAGGAAATAACATGATTTACAGTAACATTACATTATTGGCCTTTGTACAGTAGATACATATTGAGGCTTAAAATTATTTTAACTTGGGTTAAAGTTACATTAAGTAAGGCCCAGATCCACAAAAGTGTGCTACAGAGGTAGCCAATCTCACTGTTTTCGGCGCCGCGACCGAAACTCCAAACAAACGAGACAAATAGTATTAGACAGCAAACAAAACTCTGTATAAAGTGAAATAATATGTGCAAAATGGGAACAAGGAGGACCCTGATTCCTCCCAAATAATCAATAAACCACAAATGTTCCCAGCACTCAAACGGAAAGAACAAATAGTAAATGGATCAGCCAAAAGTAAGTATTTAATGGTACACGAATGATGCAAAAAATGGTCAAACAAGGACCAAAAAAGAAAGCACTATGTGCTAGGGCAGGTACAAGGACAGGGAAGGGGGAAAGGGAGAGGGGAGAGGGAAAGAAAAGGGAAAACATGGGGAGTTAAAAGTCTAGGGCAAGGGGGGCAATGTCACGTTTCGGGGTATAGGAACCCCTTCTAAAGGCCCATTCCCAGGTAGACTGTAGTCACCTGGTACTTCCCTAAACCCTGCAACAATGTCCCTGGGAGACACAGTGACAAGCTATCACTGAATATCCCAACAGAATGAAGGTAGGCTGTGAGGCACAAGACTCAGACCAACTAACCCTAAGTGAGTAACAGGAAAACAGGATGATAAAGGTCTGAACCTAAAAGGTATATATAAACACTATAAAGGCTATCTAAGTAGCAGTGGAGTTAGCTGGCAAAGTAGGGTGCTAAAGGGTTAATGCCCCACGCTGGAGAGCCTATGGAGACAAGGAATATACAGACCTCGCATAAGACAAGATAAAGGCAGAGAGACCAATGTAAATGCACCCACATACAGAGAAAAAGAACATACTTTGAGTCCAGTAAATGCAGGAAATGTCCAATGGCAAAAAACAGGTCATTCATGCGACATTCATGCCGTATTCATGTCGCAATCATGCCAGCGTCACCCGCGCTTGATCTGTTTCATGAGAATGGTTCAGATTTAATTGGTTGCAATTCTTCGCGTATCTGCCAGGTGGCAGATATGCATGAATTGTAATGAATTCTAACGTACTGTATGCGCATGCGCTTCAGTAATGTGTCGACTTGCAGGTGTTTAAAAAATACCACAGTGGTCCTTTGTGAATTGACCTTGGTACTGAAGTGATAACACTGTATCTATTTAGGCGTTTCATATTAAAAACTTAATGCAAAGTGCCTGGTGTTCTATTCTATTGTCCAGAGTGGTCCAGAGATGAGTACACCACTGCAGTCCGTGTTCAAAAAACCCGACATAATGTACGCTTATTTATTATGGTTAGCAATTAGTTCAGCAGATGATAAGATGGCCACAGTTTGTCAAATTTATAAATATTTTATCGAAAATTATGACTTTTTCAAATTTTCACCAGATGCTCATGTGTGGAAGCGTGCAATAAGGAAAAAGTTATGTATCGATCCGCGTTTTTTTCTTATTGCTCCTGCACCCGGAGTTACAGGGGGAGGGTATTGGTGTGTTGCCCCTGATTTTTCCAGTATCTTTGATCATGGAGAGTTCAAACGGCAAAAGATGGTAAAACCAACTAAGAATCGTCAATCCCAGGCAAGCAATGCGCCAGCGCCAGCACGACTTCCAATAACGGTCCGACCGTCAGTGAAAACCTGCTGACCGGCAAGCCTTGCTATCTGTCCGCGCATGGATACCTGCAGCCTGAGCAGGATTTCATGTACAGATACCAGCAAGCTTGCATGTACCAAAACGATTTCCAGCCTTCATCAGCTGTCAACTACAGGTGTAGCAGGCCCGCTGTCACCTGTCAACTACGTGTATACACTGGCGACACACTTTATTCGAGCTCGGCTAGTCCCACGAATTCGGGTATACCCGGGTGTATTGAGGTTTGTGACTGTTTTCTGCCCGAGTGCATTGAGGTATTTTCCAGGCAGGGATTGAAGCATTTTATTCCCGCTGGCTGCAATACTGCACAGTATATATATATATATACTGCATTACAATTCATGAATTTATGCCATCTGGTAGACACGCGAAGCATTGCAGCCTATTAAATCCTAATCATTATCATTTAACAGATCAGCCGCCCGTCAGCCAGGCATGAACCCAGGCTGGGAAGGCAAACGCAACGGGGCTTGTCAGAGGTGAGGAGCGGCGCATTCCAGGTATCTGCCAGGTACATACTGGGTATTTGCTCGAATAAAGTGTGTCGGTGCAGTAATCAAGAGTACGGGACTGGCAGTGGCTCGGCGCCAACCGAATGGCAACGTCTATGGTGGGTACAGGTGCCGTATGTAATTCTTTTTTTACCATATCAATATCAATGCACAGTAAAGCGATTCTCCTGTAATCAATCGCTTTGCTTATGGTTATTTAGTTCTTTTAGTCACAATTCGCCAAAATGTAGTCCAGTAATATCATTGGCTGAGCAGATTCTACAGTAGATACTGAACAATTGGTGGACAGCTAGGCGCATGCGTATTGGAAGCTTGTTGAAACGCATATGCGTCTCATTACATCTAGGCGCATGCGTGCATGCGAACAAGAGACGCCCCCCGAGAAAATTATTGTTGGGACTGACCGAGGGGCTGCGGGAACTTCAGGGGACAGACTAATTTGAACCAGCTATTACAGTAATACTTTTCTTTTTCTTCCTCAGAAAATAAACTATGTCATCACGCTGAGAACGGAAAATGGAGGGATTTCAACGGATATCGCTTTTTGTAACGATGCTTGCACACAGCTGAATCTGAATCAGTGCCATTTTTATTGATTTTCATAAAGTATACAATACTTTTTTACATACTGTACTGTAAAATAAACCCCGAAAATAAAAAGTATGCATTTATTCTGTACATGTATTACAGTATGTGTGTTCTAATAATAATACTAATACTAATAATGCGTTTTAATACTGTTTTGATGTAATGCGCATGACTACAGTATACAGTACAGTACTGTACAGTATGCTTCATGCCTCACTGAAATGCAAAATTCTTGTGTTTACTACAGTAACTACTGTACAGTAATCCCGAACACACTTCGACAGTACCATTTAAACACCCCCTCCCCCCCAGGAGACACAATGAAACAATTACAATTTAAAACAAGCAGCATTTTTTTTATTGGTGGAGTAAGTAAAAAACCATTCATGTTGTACTGTGTGTAAAAACATTTAAGAATACAATTTAAAACAAGCAGCATTTTTTTTATTGAAGTACAGTTACAGCAAGTGAAAACATTTGCAGGTGTATGGTGTAAGTAAAAACATTGACAGTATGAATACAATCCAATCACGCAGCGAATTCGAGCCCCAGCAGATCGTTCTTCCAGGGACGATGCCTTGTATGCCGCAAAATGCCATTTATGGAGTCTCTTACAATTTTCATTAAATGATCGCTAATTGTAAAATAGCGCCGCAATTCCTCCACAATAGTCTTTCTTACATTTTCGGGAAGAGCCTTTTTGGCACGATTCCCTTCGTAGTTTACATTGGGGGCCCAACCGCAGTACACCACGTAGGGCACGTGGTGCTTGAAAATGTACATGGCATGTTTCTGGGCTACACCACCACTAGCAAACCTATACGTCTCCCTTACTGGCTGGGACAGGTCGCGCAAGATGATGTCGGGCACCGTCTCAATGCAAGCATATGTGGGTGGGATTCTGGGAGCAGGTGTGCTTGTGGCGGAGGGCGAGGGTAGGTTATCTGGGAGGATTCTTTCCTCCTGTCTTGGTCACCATGTCTGTGTTGTCCCTGGCGTGGTCTTGACGGGGTTGTCATGTCATCCTCGTCAACGGCATACATGAACACATATTCTTCTGATGGAGGGGGTGCGCTTGGTGATGGAAGGTTGAAGGTCCCATTCATCCTATCCATGCCACCCTCCTGCTCCTGCGTCAGAGATACAGGGGCATGAACTCCAAGCAAATTATGTATCCACGCTATGTCAGTCTCTATCTTCTCCATCCGTTGATCCATCTTCTCCATCCATTGATCCATCTTCTCCATCCGTTGATCCATATTTAGCATGGTCTCTAAAAGAAGATCTATCTTTACCAGCATAGAGTTCCCAGGGATATCGACACTTAACCCATTCAGCATGCGGTCTAACGAGCTGGATCTTGTGCATGGGTGCTGTGGACATCTGGGTGGATGGTTGCTGAAGAGGATGAGATGGGGGTTCCCTGGAGAGAAGCGGCAACGTTGGTGAAGAGTGATGGAGGAGGTGACCTTTGGATTTCCGGGAGAGCAGCGGCAGCGTCATCCAGGAGTGATGGAGGTGACCTGTGGGTTCGATTGGTTGGCTTCCATTTGTTTTGCTTTGTGTCTATATCATCGAATTTCTTCTTGACATAATAAGGCTTCTTAAACGCCTTAGCCTTTGAAGTCATCAGAAGGTTTTATTTATTAGCCTTAGCCTTTCGCTTTTGCCTTGGCTTGGAAATGGCTTCCGCCTTTCGCTTTTTCGGCACGACAGGCACGGCAGAAGAGAGTGGGTTCCTGCGTCCATAGAATCGGGTTTATCCATGGAAGCAGATGGCACAATGCAGTATCTGGACAAGGGCAAGCTCAGATACAGATCATCAAGTGGGAGGCTATGCAATGTGTGTCACCTTCTATGCATGGCGCCGGGATGCAGGTGTTAAAAGTGGGCATACTTTAATGTGACTCATTAAAGTATAAATACACCATCCATTTTGTGGATTCACTGCACATTGAATACACATCGACTAAACATCGAAGATACATTCTTGTGCTTGTATTTCTTTCTACACGCATTGATGCCTGTTAAAAAGATTTCAAAGGATCTCAGCATGAGAATAAAGGAGATGTACTGCTGCGGCCAAGTTTATTAGAGCATTTGCCCGTTCTTGGCCGCAGCAGGAGCCTGGCTCGCGCCCGAGGGTGACGGGCGTGCGCCGAAGCAGCGGAAGAGCGCCCTCCGATCGGGGCGCTCTCCCTACCGCTGCCGGGTCCCCCGGAACCCCCTGCCGCCGTCCCCCACATCGCGGGACACCAGGGCTCCCTCGGGGAGCCCTGGACGCGCGTGCAGGGGGCGCAGGCTCCCGAAGACGCGTGACCGCGCGTCTATGACGCGCGGCACGCCGAGGGGCGGCCACTAGCAAGCCGGGAAATCTCCCGGCTTGCGGATCTGGCCGATGCGCAATAAAGCGTGTCGGTAGTGTACACGAGAGGACAACGAATTGCAGATATTCAACGCTGGTTAAGTACTTCTGGCCTCGTTGTACCAGCAGCCACCGTGAGCTATCATGCCCACGGTAAGACCAAAAAAGTCACGAGGACAGCAACGGTAACTATCGTGTAAGTCCTGTAAAGTATTTTGAATACTGTATGTTTTCTGTACTGTGCA
Source organism: Ascaphus truei (assembly GCF_040206685.1). NCBI lineage: Eukaryota > Metazoa > Chordata > Amphibia > Anura > Ascaphidae > Ascaphus > Ascaphus truei. Next base: position 222,213,054 of record NC_134487.1, read on the forward strand.
GTACTGCAATAGCACTTTTATTGGTTAGATGGCTAATTGTTTTTAACAGAATCATTTTCCTACCAATAATTAGATAAACTGTACTGTACAATTTGTTTTTGTGTTACACCTCCTTCCTCTATTATCATAATTTCATTCCTGCATTCTTATAATCAATTCTATTTGAAAGTGAGTTGCACCTCTTTCCTTAATTATCACTCAGTTCATTATTACTCATTATGACTCACGCACTCACAACCCCCTCATTACAGTACACAGTTTACTCACATTCTGACACACACACACACACACACACACACACACACACACACACACACACACACACACACACACACACACACACACACACACACACACACACACACACACACACACATATTAAGCACCGTTAATATTATATCTGTTATATATATATGATATATATATATATATATATATATATATCTGTTATACTGTATATATATATATATATATATATATATATATATATATATATATATATATATATATATATATATATATATATATATATATATATATATATATACAGTATAACAGATATATATATATATTGTGACAGAAACCAGGGGATGGTAATAAATTCCGTATATAGGGCTCCCAGGATACTAGACAGTTTCTATCCTGTTTGGCCTGGGAGTGCAGCCTTATAATACATACACTCCATCCCACAGTTTGGCAAGCGCTGGAACTGAGGGATGAGAGATCCAGACCAGAGTTTGTCTGCTGCCTGATTTCTGTCACCTGTCATGCTAATTAGGAATCAGGTATGAAAGACTGATTTCCTGTTTGCTCTGGTCTCCTCACAAGAGCCAGGAGGCTGGAAGGCTGCTGAACTACAGAGGGGAGAAGCCTCTTCCCCAAACAGGTTCAATCTTTCTGTTCATTTGTGTAAGACTGCAAAAGTACCGTGTTTTGATGTTGGAAGTGGAAAAGCCACTTCCAACCCTGAGTCAGGGATATCTAAGTTAAGTTATTGCTCAGGTGAGCAGCTTTTGTTTTGATCTGTTTTCTGTTGTATGCACTGTGGCAGTCTCAGTGCCTGGGACTGAATAAACCAGGCATAGCCTGTTTAAAGGAACAGTACGTGACGCCTCATCATTTAACCTACCCTAAAAGACCGTGTTCTAAACAGTCCCGGACAAACGACGGAGCCCCGGAGTAAGCCGTTTGTCACATATGGTGGAGAATGCGGGCAGAGCACTAGGGGGTCTGCGGGTTGAAGAACTTTGAAAGAAAAAAAAAAAAAAAAAGTTTTTTTTTCATCCTCTGCAAACAAGATGGAAGACGTGGTGGGTGCGCTGGTACGCAATGTCGCTGCCCAGAAAGACGCGAATGAAACCCAGCAACAGCTGTTAATAGCCCAGCAAGAAACTAATGCAAACCAGCAGCAGACGAATGCAGCCCAGCAACAGCTGCTAATAGCCCAGCAAGAGATTAATGCCAACCAGCAACAGGCGAATGCCAACCAGCAACAGGCGAATGCAAACCAGCAACAGACGAATGAAGCCCTGCAAAACGCGAATGCAAACCAGCAAGAGACAAACCGCTTGCTGAGAGAGGAGCAACAGCGGTTCGCTCAGGGCTTACAGCAGGAACTCGAGATCCTGAGGGGGACTATCAGTAACCTTCCACTGGCAGCGGCAGCCCCAGTACCGAAAATGACCAGGGCAAGCCACTACCTTCAGAAGATGGGACCCTCGGATGATGTGGAAGCCTATCTTCTCACGTTTGAACGCACGGCACAGAGAGAGGGATGGCCAGAAGCTGAGTGGGCTGGTCTAATCGCACCCTTCCTAAGCGGCGAACCCCAGAAGGCTTACTTTGATCTAGAGCCAGCCGAAGCTAACGTCTATGCAAAATTGAAGTTCGAGATCCTCGCCCGCCTCGGCGTAACCACGGCTGTTCGCGCCCAAAGGTTTCACGCATGGTCCTTCACGATGGATAAAGCCACCCGAAGCCAGATGTATGACCTCATCCACCTTGCCCGGAAGTGGCTACAACCCGAGATCAACTCAGCCAGCCACATCGTGGAACTTGAGGAAACTTCCCTCTGCCTTACGCCGTTGGGTCAGTCGGAGTGACCCCCACAATGCGGATGAGCTTGTGGCCCTCGTAGAAAGGTACAATGCCGCAGAAGAGCACCCGCAACCCACAGTCGTGGAGCAACCCCACTACCCGAGGTTCCAGGACTCTTCCAGAGACGGTAAAAGGGTACCGGGGTTAAGGGGCGCTGAAGAGCGGCGACCACCTTCACGCAGCACCAGCAACAGTGGTTCGCACACTAAGGGCAATAGCCAACATGGGGAGCCGGGAAAAGGCTCTAAGTGGGTCACAGACTATGTACCTAAATGTGTAAATTGTCATGAGAGGGGCCACACAGCAAAAATCTGCCCACTAAATGATGAGCCCATGCAATGCAACAGCGTGGAACCTTATTCGCTGTTGTCCCAATGTATGGGCCCTAGCACAGAGGACCCCTTGAATAACCATCTGTGGGCATTTGTAAAGGTTAATGGTAAGAGGGTTCGGGCACTTCTTGACTCTGGGAGCATGGTCACACTAGTGTCCGAATACCTCTTGCCCATTAAGAAGAAACAGGGAAACAGTTCACAAAGAGTGGCAATTTGTTGTATACATGGGGATAATCATGAATATTCCACTGTTGATGTTTTTTTTGAAACAGAGTTTGGTTCTTTAGATTTCAAGGTGGGTATTGTACCCAAACTGGCACATGATGTGTTAATAGGGACCGACTTTCCCCATTTTCTAAAAATGTGGTCACCCGCTCAGAATAGCGCCCAGAGTTCAATAGCGGACCATAACGAAGTATTAGAAGAAACAAATCCTTTCCCTTTTTCAGAAATGGAGGTTGACGAGGGCCCAAATAAGAAGGGGGAAAAGGAGGAGTGCTGTAAAATTCCCTTCCCCATCACTACTTTGGTAGGGAATACCCCAAATCAAGATGTTGAGCAGACACTTACCACCCCAGAACCGGATAAGACCCTCGCTGACCTAGAGGTCAGTCCTGGGAGTTTTAAGAAGGCCCAGTGGGAGGACCCCACATTAGCAGTAGCAAGGGGAAATATACGGGACCAGAATAGTACTCCTGGCCAACCAGATAGGTCACTTGCTTACCCCTACTTCGAGGTAGAGAACGACCTAGTATATCGGGTTGATAAAAGGAAATCAGTTACAACTAAACAATTGTTGGTACCACGGACATTCCGTAACGTAGTATTACACCTCGCACATAGTCATCCATTGGGGGGACACCTAGGGGTGGAAAAGACAAAAGAAAAGGTTCTCCGAAGCTTCTATTGGCCTGGGGTTCTGGCAGAAATTACGAATTATTGTTCCTCATGCCCAGAATGTCAGATCACCGCCCCGTTCAAGGCGTACCGCAGCCCATTGGTACCCCTTCCCATAATAGAGGTACCATTTGACCGGATTGCTATGGATCTAGTAGGACCCCTAATAAAGTCTGCTAGGGGACATCAGCATATATTGGTAATATTAGATTATGCCACCCGATATCCGGAGGCAGTTCCCCTACGTAGCACCTCAGCTAAAAACATAGCAAAAGAATTAGTAGTTCTGTTTTCCCGGGTCGGGATTCCTAAAGAGATTCTATCTGACCAGGGAACACCATTTATGTCCCAAGTAACGAAAGAGCTATGTAAACTCCTAAAAATCAAGCATCTCAGAACCTCAGTCTATCATCCACAAACAGATGGTTTAGTGGAAAGGTTCAATAAAACCTTAAAGAGCATGTTACGGCGGGCGGTTGATAAAGATGGGAAAAACTGGGATTGTTTGTTACCATACCTGTTATTTGCCATTAGGGAAGTTCCCCAATCATCCACTGGCTTCTCCCCGTTTGAACTATTGTATGGCCGACACCCAAGGGGCTTACTGGATATAGCCAAAGAGACTTGGGAACACGAGGTTACCCCTTACAGAAGTGTAATAGAGCATGTTGCCCAGATGCAGGACCGCATTGCTGCAGTCCTACCCATAGTGAGGGAACACATGGAGAAAGCTCAAGAAGCACAGAGGAATACATATAATAAGGGTGCTAGGGTCAGAATTTTTTCTCCAGGTGATAGGGTACTAGTTCTGGTTCCCACCGTGGAGAGTAAATTCCTTGCTAAATGGCATGGGCCATATGAGGTCTTGGAAAGAGTGGGAGAAGTAAATTATAAGGTAAGACAGCCAGGTAGGAGGAAACCTGAGCAAATTTACCATATAAACCTACTCAAGCCCTGGAAAGATAGAGAAGTCTTGTTAACCCTAGTACCCCCAGGTCCGTCAGAGAATCAAGAAACTGACCCAGAGGTTAGCATAGCTGAAACCCTGTCTGTTCATCAGAAACGAGAGGTTCAGAATTTAGTGAAAAGAAACAAAGAAATCTTCTCTATACGGCCAGGTAGAACTAGCGTAATTGAACATGACCTAGTCTCTGAACCGGGGGTCCGAGTTAACCTTAAACCGTACCGAATCCCAGAGGCCAAAAGAAAGGCTATAAGTTTAGAGGTTAAAAAAATGCTAAAACTAGGTGTAATTGAGGAATCCCAAAGTGGGTGGAACAGCCCTATAGTCTTAGTCCCAAAGCCAGATGGTACAACAAGGTTTTGTAATGACTACCGGAAACTAAACGCGGTGTCAAAATTTGATACTTATCCTATGCCCAGGGTAGATGAACTTGTAGAGAGACTGGGCAAAGCCCGATATCTCACAACCCTAGACCTAACAAAAGGGTACTGGCAGGTTCCCCTCACAGAAAGGGCAAAAGAAAAGACAGCCTTCTCAACCCCAGACGGCCTCTTTCAGTATAAGGTGTTGCCTTTTGGCTTACATGGAGCTCCCGCCACATTCCAAAGAATGATGGATAAAATTTTAAAACCACATGCTCGGTATGCTGCCGCCTACCTGGATGATGTGGTAATCCATAGTGAAGATTGGCAATCCCACCTTCCAAAGGTCCAAGCTGTGCTTGACGCAGTCCGGTCTGCTGGACTAACTGCTAACCCCGCTAAATGCACTATTGGTCTGGAGGAGGCCAAGTATCTGGGATATTCTATTGGCAGAGGTTTACTCAAACCCCAAACACTCAAAGTGGAGGCGATACAAAATTGGCCAAGGCCAGTTACAAAAAAACAAGTAAGGACCTTTTTGGGGTTAATTGGGTACTATAGAAGGTTTATTCCCAATTTTGCAACTAAGGCAACCCCACTAACTGACCTCACAAAAGCAAGAGGACCGCTAATGGTAAAGTGGTCCCCCGAAACCGAACAGGCCTTTAGAAGCCTGAAAGAAGCTCTCTGTGCCCAACCAGTGTTGGTCACACCTGACTTCTCCAAAGAGTTCGTAGTCCAAACCGACGCATCTGAGGTAGGGCTGGGGGCGGTACTCTCCCAGGAGTCTCAAGGTGAGGAGCACCCCATCCTTTATTTAAGTAGGAAACTAAATCCCCAGGAGAAAAATTACTCCATAGTAGAGAAAGAGTGTCTCGCAATAAAGTGGGCTGTAGAGACGCTCAAATACTACCTGTTGGGGAGAAAATTCCGGTTGGTCACAGATCATGCACCCCTTACCTGGATGTGTCAAAACAGGGAAAAGAATGCTAGAGTGACCAGGTGGTTCCTAAGCCTACAACCCTTTAAATTTTCTGTGGAACACAGGTCAGGGCACAAACATGGCAATGCTGACGGGTTGTCAAGGATGCACTCCCTAATATCCATGGTCGCTCATCCCTCGAGGTCTGAGCTGGGGGGGAGGATATGTGACAGAAACCAGGGGATGGTAATAAATTCCGTATATAGGGCTCCCAGGATACTAGACAGTTTCTATCCTGTTTGGCCTGGGAGTGCAGCCTTATAATACATACACTCCATCTCACAGTTTGGCAAGCGCTGGAACTGAGGGATGAGAGATCCAGACCAGAGTTTGTCTGCTGCCTGATTTCTGTCACCTGTCATGCTAATTAGGAATCAGGTATGAAAGACTGATTTCCTGTTTGCTCTGGTCTTCCAGGAGGCTGGAAGGCTGCTGAACTACAGAGGGGAGAAGCCTCTTCCCCAAACAGGTTCAATCTTTCTGTTCATTTGTGTAAGACTGCAAAAGTACCGTGTTTTGATGTTGGAAGTGGAAAAGCCACTTCCAACCCTGAGTCAGGGATATCTAAGTTAAGTTATCGCTCAGGTGAGCAGCTTTTGTTTTGATCTGTTTTCTGTTGTATGCACTGTGGCAGTCTCAGTGCCTGGGACTGAATAAACCAGGCATAGCCTGTTTAAAGGAACAGTACGTGACGCCTCATCATTTAACCTACCCTAAAAGACCGTGTTCTAAACAGTCCCGGACAAACGACGGAGCCCCGGAGTAAGCCGTTTGTCACAATATATATATATATATATATATATATCATATATATATATATCTGTTATACTGTATATATATATATATATATATATATATATATATATATATATATATATATATATATATATATATATATATATATTATATATATATTGTTATAGCTGTATATTTATATAACTCTATTCTATATCTATCTATTATTATTGTTATCGCTGAATATTTATATAACTATTATATTACAGTATTATATATATTTAGCTATACTGTAGGCCTGAGCATAAATTATGTACTGTACTTGTGGGCTACTGTAACATATTGTTGTTTCCTGTAGGGAGACAACTCTTCTGGTTGACCAAACAAGTGAAGAGAATGATGAGAAGAGTGCCTTAAGGGTCAAAGACACTCTGCATAAAAATCACAATCTAACCGTATCAGAGACCAGCATCAAGAAGATGAGACACAGAATTGGATGGAAATATGGACGTGTGAGGTAAAAGTGTGGTTTAATAAACTGTACCTATAAAATTATTCCTTGTCATTACAGAGCGTACCCTATGATAAGGGACGTCAACAAGATCAAGAGAATGATCCAGGTACAGGCATGGATTGACAGTGGCGAAACTTTTCAGGATTGCATCTTTACTGACGAGTCTACTGTATCGCTTGAGAGATTTGCAACCTTTGCATTCCACAAAAAATGACGCATATCTATGAAGCCGTGTCCAAAACACCCAGTAAAGATGCATGTGTGGGGTGCCATCTCTAGGCGTGGACTAGGATGCATCGTCATCTTTGACGGTAAAATAAGGCCCAAACTCACACGCTGTTGCCTTATGCACTGTACTGGACTAGTGTGCATTCTTTTCTTGTTACAGGAATCATGAATAAAGCTTTTTTCCAAGAGCAAATTGTGCCTGAGATTGTGGAATACATCACACGTGAGTTCCCAGATGGTCACCGTTTCTAACAGGACAATGATCCGAAGCACACCGCGTCAACTGCGCATATTCTTGCCTGCGGTATCAACTGGGTGAAGACGCCAGCTGAGTAAGTACGGTAACCGTGTCTCATTTTTCCCACTGTTTACTGTGTATCTCTTTAACTAATTTTTTTCCTTTTTTTCCCCCTCCAATGACAGATCGCCAGATTTCAATCCTATCGAAATGGTCTGGCATCAGCTAAAGGATTATATCCGCAAAGTGGTGAAACCCTCCAAAAAGGATGACTTGTCGAAAGGCATACTAAGTTTTTGGAATGATGTACTCACCGTGGAACGATGTAATAAATATATTAACCATATTGCGACTGTGTTGCCCATTGTGATACAGCGTAATGGGCATGCATCAGGAAGGTAGTATGGTACAGTACTGTACTGTAGTATGGTAAGTATGATACCATAGGCACACCAAGTACAGTATGATACAGGTAAGTATGGCACAGATTGTTTTACAGTATACACCATGTACTTCACTGCACTCAATTTTTTCTTTTCAGAGAGAGCTGCACTCCCAATCTTGTTACAAAGTATTTTATAGTAGTCATACAATAGTTCTAGTATACAGTAGTTTGACAGTAGTAACTGCATAGTCCAATATGGAGTAGCATTACTGTACACAATGCCATTATATGCACTTACTGTAACTGCACTAATTTTTGTCTTTCCTTTTCACAGAGAGCTGCACTAAAAAAGGACGGGTGTGGGAAGGCGGGGTAACATGTGTAAATTGTGTGAACTGTGTGTATAGTGTATCTACAGTACACACATTTACACAAAAAATCCCTCTCTCAATGAACTACAGAATGCAATGTGGCCATGACGAAGAAGAGAAAGACTAAAAATTTGTATTACTGTTTTATTATTTTAAATGTGCATTATTCATGCTTATTTGTATTTTTCATTCTTCCATGATTATCCACCGGCCCTCAATTTTCAACTGACAGAAGAACTACAGTACATGTACAGTACAAAGAAGATAAAGACTGAATTTTGTATTATTCATGATTATTTGTATTTTTTATTCCTGATAAAATAAATATTTCATTACATTCACGATAATCATAATCATTGAAAGCCCCCCCCCCCCCCCACACACAAAGAAAAAAGAAAGAATTACAAAAATTGGTAATTTATCAAAAACATGATTCAGATGATGATTTTTTTAAATCTCTTTTTTTTTCTTTGAACTTTAAATTTACTTTGAATGTGTGTGTGTGTGTGTGTGTGTGTGCGCGTGGGGGTGGGGGTTCTTGAAGAAGGCTTTGGGTTTGTGTGTGAAGTGCTTAGGGGTGGGCTACACTACTTACTTGAATATTTTCAACAGGTCATCGTAATGTTTTGATCCCCACACCCACACCCCAAATAAATAAAAATCACATAAATAAAGCATGTGCATGACTAGTGTCGCATTAAAAAGCTACAGTGCTGATTGAATATCAGAATATCAAGAATTTTTATGCAGGCACTTGTCTGGAAACAAAACAAAAAAAACACAAAAAAATAATAATTCAGACTTGAATTTCTAAATGAATGTGAAGTTATACACGCATGTGCATAAATGTGACACCATGCTCTGTACGTTATACACGCAGGAATGTGATGACAGGGTCGGGAAGATTGAAGCCAGAAAGCCATAAATTCCAAGGAATGGTGTGGGAGATGTGTACTGTAGATAAGAAGTTGAAATAGTACTTTAGGATTGAAGCCAGAAAGCCATAAATTCCAAGGAATGGTGTGGGAGATGTGTACTGTAGATAAGAAGTAGATAAGAAGTTGAAATAGTACTTTAGCCTTGTGTGTGCGCGGGGGCGAGGGAGAGCGCTGTATGCTCCGAAAATGTGATACTGTAACACGCCTATGCGTTTCATTTTACAATTACAGTACAGTACTGCGGCGCACACAGACATGCAGAGAATGTACGGCTGTACTGTACTGTAGGTTGAATTGCTATTAGACTTTTAAGATAACAGCTCGCAAATGCCCACCTGTGTTTTTAGACGGTATTGCAGTATAGCAGACAGCGCTAAAAATCTGAGCGCTAACATACCAAAAACCGCTACGGAAAAAAAGAAAACAGACCGCATCTGGCCGCGTCTTGTCAGAGCGACGCGGCTACGGCTGCATTAGGATAAAGGCGGCCACAGCTGTATCTGTCCTGTCTGGTGCTTGATCCCGTGAAAGAATTCTGGTCTCCCGTGTCATTGTGTGAGGAGCGGCGTTAAGTGTGAGGGAGAGAGGAGATGAGGGGATGTAGAGAGGAGGGTTGAGTGAGAGAGGAGGGTGTAAGAGAGGTGGGGAGAGGGGGTGTAAGACAGAGGGGGACAGTGAGGGGGTTAGAGAAATACATGGGGGAGGGAGAGGATGAAAGGCGGGCACTGTGAGATGGGGGAGAGGAATAGAGGGGGGTGACAGAGAGGAGGTGTGTGAGGGGGGTAGGGATCTCACAAGGCCACTGTGATGGGGACCTTGACAGAAACTAGCATTTTTATTTGTGGGGGAGCTTTACATTTTTTGCAGCGTGGCCCCAAATATGTAGTTATGCTACTGCTTCCTACCTTATAATTGTTTGCTTCAGAGGATCGTATAACGACATAAAAAGTTCAGCATCTTCTCCTATTCTGCATACAAAGTTTCTCACAAAGACGTAGAGACCATGTGTAGGCGAGGAGCTTATCCAGCCATACATGCTAAAGTCATTTTGAGCTTTTGACTGGAATAAAAAAAAATATTTAATTACTACCTGTCAAATAAATATACAGTAAATGACCATATTTATTCACACAAACTAAAACAGTAACTTATCGCAAAGTTTAGCTTTAAAAGCATCAATTTATAATAAAGGTTTTCCACAGCAATTTACCAGTATAAACATGAATATTTTTAAACAACACATTCAATTCCAGATATATAGTACTTCTAAAATTTTATTTTATTTCAGACATATCTAAAACGGACCCCTGAAAAGAAATAGTCAGATCCACAAAAGGGTACTAAGCTTTAGCATGCCTTTACTCCTGTTCAAATGAATAGGAGTAAATGTGTGCTAAAGCTTGGGACCTTTTCGTGGATCTGGGCCAGAGAAGTTAAAAGGTTTACTCAAGGTCTAGATCACAAATAGGAGGCGTGTACAGTATAAAGCTTTCATATAAGTATGAAATTGACACTAACACAGGTCTTCACTAATCTCACTACGAATTATCGCAGTGCAATCTTGTGTTAACTTCCACTCACTTTAATGGTGCTAAAACCCATATTGGAGGTTAGTACATTTTGCCCCCAAAGGGGCCTATGTGGTCTCCTGGATGCAAATGTGATCCAATGTGATGCAATAAAACAGGTGTGGTCAACTTCAGTCCTCAAGAGCCACCAACATTTCAGGTTTTGAGTATATCCTTACTTCAGCACAGGTCAATCAATCAGTGCTTCAGTCATTATGATTGAGTTACTGATTGAGCCACCTGTGCTGAAGCAGGGGTATACTTAACACCTGTCCTGTTGGTTGCCTTGAAGACTGGAGTTGGCCACTGTAACAGTGACACATCCTTGTTTAAATAAAGCAGCCTCAGAGCTCTGAGAATCCAGCAGAGAGATAGTTAATTGCAGCCACTCAATTAACTAGTCTCCACCTGGACTAATGAGAGCTCTGTAAAAAGCCTTATGTGAGACATAGGAGAGGGATTTCCTTAGCTCACATTTGGGCTGACAGAAGGAGGACAGGATAGCCAGCACACAGACACTGTCTTGAGCACAAAGACTGTGCTGAGATTAAGATATCCAGACACCCAGAGACCAATATTTCCTGGACACAGAGGACCCAGGAACCTCACAGAGACTGACATGGAGAGCCACCTGCTTAAGGTACTTCCCGAGACTTCGGGGTGATAGGCTGGTAATGGGAATATCCCTCCAGTCCTGCAGATAGGGTCTGGGGAAATAAGTTAACCTTACAAAGGAATATGGGGTTTGTTATTTTGTTGTTTTTGTATGTTTTGCCTGGATAAAGGCTCAATCAAGCCAAAATATAATTTGACCCTAAAACAGTCTCCATTTGCATACCTCTGCACACATCTCTTACAGCCACCCTTGCAATAGGAGTTAAGGACTCGACTCAAAGGGTTAGAATTAAGTAATTAACAGGGCTACAATGCACTCATGAAGGGAACTTTATTCATAGGATTAGAACCTTACTGGCTATCACATCCAGTTTTTTAATCATACCGCACCAGAAACAATAATAAGTGTGGTAGAAGGCAGTTTCCTGATTGATTCCTAATTGTACCAGTGATTTTAATATATTGCATATACTGCTGCGGCAGAGTTTATTCGAGCATTTGCCCGTTCTCTGCCGCAGCAGTAGCCTGGCGCGCGCCCGAGAGTGACGGGCGCGCGCCGAAGCAGCGGAAGAGCGCCCTCCGATCGGGGCGCTCTCCCTACCGCTGCCGGGTCCGCCGGGTCCCCCGGAACCCCCTGCCGCCGTCCCGCGATCGCGGGACACCAGGGCTCCCTCGGGGAGCCCCTGGACGCGCGTGCAGGGGGCGCACGCTCCCGAAGACGCGTGACCGCGCGTCTATGACGCGCGGCACGCCGAGGGGCGGCCACTAGCAAGCCGGGAGATTTCCCGGCTTGCGGTACCGACCACACTCGAATAAAGTGTGTCGGTACTGTATGTAAATGAAATAGCAGATTAATAAGTGGAATACCAAGTAAACATTCAATAAGAGGAGCTTCATACAGAATTTGTCCCAAAAGCATTTTCCATGTGTAGCGCTGTTTCCCCCCACCCTCTGAAAGATGTGGTGGCTACTGAGTGTATGTGGTGCTTTACCTGTGGCTCACATGAGGCCTGGGCCTCAACTGCTGGAGCCTGGAGTGTACCTGGATCATCCGGTGGCAGCGCCTCCACCTGTGAGGGATCCTGACAGCGCCGGATAACCCCTTCACAGGACCCAATACAATAACTAGGCACAGCCGTATATAACAGTTTACTGCATGCAACTTGGTCTTCTATACGCATAGAACACAGGACTCAAACATGGCCTTAGCCCACACTGTTCAACCTCCTTGTCCACACCCTGGTAGGGTCTTCCCGAATGTACAGGGGTACCCTGGGAACTGAACCACTCTGGTGTTCACAGGAGCCAACCCACCCCAAAGTGTGTAAGACATCGCTGCCCACCGTGAGAGTGTAGAGTTGGTGAACTTGGTGACCTTCTGATACCTGCCAGGTGCTTCAGCTTACAAGAGGAGTCTGGGCCAGCTGGGGCTTATGAGGGGATCTCCGGCCTAGCTCAGGGGCCACTGATACCCTGAGCACACCCTTACCCTTCACTGTCCCAGCTCCGACTGGCCTGGCCCTCAAGCACGCCAAATGTATCTCTTTAATGCAGGTAGCTTCTAGGAGCCCTATTAGCTGGTTGTGCTACATGTGTCTCGCAGCCCCTGGGGCTGCTGAGGATTATAGTCCCTCACTTTATTCTGTAATGGCCGCTGCTATTGCGCTTGCACTACGCATGCACGACCTCCTAAATTGCCGCCAACTGTCCGGACCCTTCTGCACATGCGCTAGGCTTCACTGCACATGGGCGTCTGCAGTAAGATGGCGGCGCCCTGCAACGGGAGCCGCCACGGACCTCCAGCAACCCAGTCGCCTTTCCAGACTACCCGCAGGCTCCTGCACCTTCCCCCACCTGCCGCTGCCCCTGCCCTAGCCTCCGCTGCCAGCTGCAGCCGCATCCCAGTTAAGGGCAGCAAGGGGGACCTGGCCATATTCTCCTTCTGGTGAAAGAACGAATGTCCCCACTTGGGAACATTGCAACCCATAACCACAAACATAAGTTATATAATAAAAATGCAGTGATACATATAAAACTTATCACAATTCAAATGGCATTAAACAAGGTTATACAACTCGGTGAACATCCCAATAACAGACCATATTTTGCTCCAAGACCACTGCTGAGATTCGTAGTGGGGTGCTCCTAACGAAGCATAGGCTACCCGGTTGGGAGGGTACCTTACTCGTTGGCTTCTGCGATGCTCTTCTGCAACCCTTCTCTGGGGAGTATTAATCGTACGCTTGAGGCTCAGTCTCTCTCATTGGGGGTATAACAGTCTCTGGAATTTCTCTAGCTTGTATGAAACAAGGACTCCTGAGGTCCAGAGGAGGGCTCATTGGAGCCACCGGATTGGGTGTATGCTACCTGGGCCCATTACCATGGGCTCCTTCGGGAGGTGCCCCTTGACTTTAATCTGCCCTACTAGAAGGGCCTTCCGTAGGATCCTCGGCTGTTTCTCTCACTCTCTCTGAATTCTCGTCAGATCCTTCTGGCTCACCGGCCAATGGTCTAGTCTTTATTTGGGGATCCATATCTCCCACTTGTGGGATAGGCAGTAGATGGTTGCAGTGCCAGACCTTTATCTTGCCATCTCAATCGCGTATGCGGTAGACAGGGAGGCCCTCGAATACCCCATCGCGCTAGCGGTCGGCCAGTTGTGTTTGCCAGGGATCCCTAGGTTGCGGAGGAGATCGGCCTCTCCAGGTCAAATTTCCCGATGGCGGACCTTATGATCGTAGCGCTGTTAATTACCGGCATTCAGATGAGCTGATGCTTTCTCCGCTAGTTGGTAGGCTCGTTGCAGGCTTTCTTGGAGCCGCTGTACATACTTCAAGTGTGTCCTGTTGGATACCCCATCTAGATACTCAGACGTATATCTATAGGCAGCCGTGCTTCGCGCCCGAACATTAGAAAGTAAGGAGTGAATCCCATAGATTCGTGGCGGGTGCAGTTATAGGCGTGCACCAAGGACCCCACGTGTTTATAAGGGATTTGTCTGAACATTCAGGATGAACGCTGACAGGAAGTTATATCACCTGGTCTGAAGCCACCACGGCTATCCTGCCCTTACTCCCCTGCCGGACCTGACTACCCTTTGCCTGCCACCTGCCTTGACCTCGGAACTGGACCTGACTACTCTTTGCTTGCCGCCTGCCTCGACCCCGGAACATAAACGATTAACCTTTGTGACAAACGGCTTACTCCGGGGCTCCGCCGTCTGTCCGGGACTGTTAGAACACGGTCTTTTAGGGTAGGTTAAATGACGAGGCGTCACGTGCTGTTCCTTTAAGCAGGCTATGCCTGGTTTATTCTGTCCCAGGCACTGAGACTGCCACGGTGCATACAATAGAAACACATCAAAACAAAAAGCTGCTCACCTGAGCGATAACTTAACTTAGATTTTCCCTAACTCAGGGTGGAAGTGGCGTTTCCACTTCCAACAACAAAACAAGGTACTTTTTAGTTTTAGACAAAAAGGAACAGAAACATTTAACCTGTTTGGGGAGAGGCTTTTTCCCCTCTCTGCTTCCAGCAGCCTTCCTGTCTCCAGGCTCTTGGGGAGAGGGGAGAGGAAATAGGAAATCAGTCTTACATACCTGATTTCTAATTAGCATGACAGGTGACAGAAATCAGGCAGCAGACAAACTTTGGTCTGGATCTCTCATCCCTCAGTTCCAGCGCTTGCCAAACTGTGGGATGGAGTGCATGTATTATAAGGCTGCACTCCCAGGCTAAACAGGATAGAAACTGTTCAGTATCCTGGGAGCCCTATATATGGAATTTATTACCATCCCCTGGTTTCTGTCACATATCCTCCCCCCCAGCTCAGACCTCGAGGGATGAGCGACCATGGATATTAGAGAGTGCATCCTTGACAACCCGTCAGCATTGCCATGTTTGTGCCCTGACCTGTGTTCCACAGAAAATTTAAAGGGTTGTAGGCTTAGGAACCACCTGGTCACTCTAGCATTCTTTTCCCTGTTTTGACACATCCAGGTAAGGGGTGCATGATCTGTGACCAACCGGAATTTTCTCCCCAACAGGTAGTATTTGAGCGTCTCTACAGCCCACTTTATTGCGAGACACTCTTTCTCGACTATGGAGTAATTTTTCTCCTGGGGATTTAGTTTCCTACTTAAATAAAGGATGGGGTGCTCCTCACCTTGAGACTCCTGGGAGAGTACCGCCCCCAGCCCTACCTCAGATGCGTCGGTTTGGACTACGAACTCTTTGGAGAAGTCAGGTGTGACCAACACTGGTTGGGCACAGAGAGCTTCTTTCAGGCTTCTAAAGGCCTGTTCGGTTTCGGGGGACCACTTTACCATTAGTGGTCCTCTTGCTTTTGTGAGGTCGGTTAGTGGGGTTGCCTTAGTTGCAAAATTGGGAATAAACCTTCGATAGTACCCAATTAACCCCAAAAAGGTCCTTACTTGTTTTTTTGTAACTGGCCTTGGCCAATTTTGTATCGCCTCTACTTTGAGTGTTTGGGGTTTGAGTAAACCTCTGCCAATAGAATACCCCAGATACTTGGCCTCCTCCAGACCAATAGTGCATTTAGCGGGGTTAGCAGTTAGTCCAGCAGACCGAACTGTGTCGAGCACAGCTTGGACCTTTGGAAGGTGGGATTGCCAATCTTCACTATGGATTACCACATCATCCAGGTAGGCGGCAGCATACCGAGCATGTGGTTTTAAAATGTTATCCATCATTCTTTGGAATGTGGCGGGAGCTCCATGTAAGCCAAAAGGCAGCACCTTATACTGAAAGAGGCCGTCTGGGGTTGAGAAGGCTGTCTTTTCTTTTGCCCTTTCTGTGAGGGGAACCTGCCAGTACCCTTTTGTTAGGTCTAGGGTTGTGACATATTGGGCTTTGCCCAGTCTCTCTACAAGTTCATCTACCCTGGGCATAGGATAAGTATCAAATTTTGACACCGCGTTGAGTTTCCGGTAGTCATTACAAAACCTTGTTGTACCATCTGGCTTTGGGACTAAGACTATAGGGCTGTTCCACCGCATTTTTTTAACCTCTAAACTTATAGCCTCTCTTTTTGCCTCTGGGATTCGGTACGGTTTAAGGTTAACTCGGACCCCCGGTTCAGAGACTAGGTCATGTTCAATTAAGCTAGTTCTACCTGGCTGTGTAGAGAAGACTTCTTTGTTTCTTTTCACTAAATTCTGAACCTCTCGTTTCTGATGAACGGACAGGGTTTCAGCTATGCTAACCTCTGGGTCAGTTTCTCGATTCTCTGACTGACCTGGGGGAACTAGGGTTAACAAGACCTCTCTATCTTTCCAGGGCTTAAGTAGGTTTACATGGTAAATTTTCTCAGGTTTCCTCCTACCTGGCTGTCTCACCTTCTAATTTACTTCTCCCACTCTTTCCAAGACCTCATATGGCCCATGCCACTTAGCAAGGAATTTACTCTCTACGGTGGGAACCAGAACTAGCACCTTATTGCCTGGAAAAAAATTCTGACCCTAGCACCCTTATTATACGTATTCCTCTGTGCTTCTTGAGCTTTTTCCATGTGTTCCCTCACTATAGGTAGGACTGCAGCTGTGCAGTCCTGCATCTGGGCAACATGCTCTATTACACTTCTGTAAGGGGTAACCTCATGTTCCCAAGTCTCTTTGGCTATATCCAGTAAGCCCCTTGGGTGTCGGCCATACAATAGTTCAAACGGGGAGAAGCCTGTGGATGATTGGGGAACTTCCCTAATGGCAAATAACAGGTATGGTAACAAACAATCCCAGTTTTTCCCATCCTTATCGACCGCACGGCGTAACATGCTCTTTAAGGGTTTATTGAACCGTTCTACTAAACCATCTGTTTGTGGATGATAGACTGAGGTTCTGAGATACATACACATACAAATTAAATGTCCCAGGCGCTGTGAAATAAAGTCCAATAGACCCAAATACCGTGAACCAATTAGGCAGTCTTTAGTACAGGATTCCTATGTTTGATAGATGGATGATCTTGATAGTTGATGGACAGGCAGGGGTGTTTTTCTATTTTGATGTGCTGATGTCCCTGAAATCACAGAAAAAGACACAACAGGGCACGCCAATAGCGTGGTATGTTTCATCAATAGCCCCCTAACTAGAACCCTGAAATCCTACTTACAGGATATGGGCTCTCAACGTACAGTTGAGAGAATCTGTGCCACATGTCCCTACTCCTCAGATCGTCTCACGGATCCCACGTGGTCTCGTCTGCAGGAGTCCCCTCACTCAACGATGTTGGTGGTATGGATATTATACTCCAACACTCCCACAGATGTACGCGTGTGGGGGGGGGGGGTAGAGAGACGGGGAAGATAAGGAACAGAACTAGTGTGATAACGTATGGGGTTTTATTGACATAAAAACAACGTTGAAATCACACTTACAATGTTAAAACTTCTCAAGCACAGCTCGCATTGCCGTCCGCAACCTGTATGGTTCCAAATGCTGCCAAGGGGAGGATCGCCGCACACCGCACTCGATCCCGGAAATCAAAGTGACGTCAGTGGTGGGGCAGACCGGAACTCTCCTCACACTAGGAACTACGGGTGCCCGAACAGCTCAATTCACTAGGCTCCTCCTCCCTACGCGTTTCGTGACGAGTTGTCACTTCCTCAGGGGATAACGGAGCCTAGTGGATAGGCTATTTATATGCTAATCTTAAGTGGAGAACCCTCCTACGAAAGGGGATGGACTATCCATGACAGCTATACAATAATTAAGACTGCGATCTTGTTAAAGGCAGACTGGGATCAAGAGTATTAATAATGCATACCTAATCAACTGGAAGCCATCAATCGCATGTAGATTAAAGAAATAGCCTTAATTACTAGTGAATTGAATGATAAAAAATGCTTAATACAACATATGTGATCAACTACTACTAAAAATCACATAAATGTTAAAAAATACATCTATAGAATAAAAATAAAAATACATATACATTCTTAAAAGTACATATAAACCTAAAATACATATAAGTTTTAGAATACCAATAGCAGATAAAGAAATTTTGTATGAACACTGATAATAAATGAACAGTAAAACCTGTAGATCAATCAGGCATAAAAGCATAACCAATTTAATGATCTTTAAAAAAGCATAACCAATTTATGGATCTTTTAAAAAAGATCCATAAATTGGTTATGCTTTTTTAAAGATCAGTAAATTGGTTATGCTTTTATGCCTGATTGATCTACAGGTTTTACTGTTCATTTATTATCAGTGTTCATACAAAATTTCTTTATCTGCTATTGGTATTCTAAAACTTATATGTATTTTAGGTTTATATGTACTTTTAAGAATGTATATGTATTTTTATTTTTATTCTATAGATGTATTTTTTAACATTTATGTGATTTTTAGTAGTAGTTGATCACATATGTTGTATTAAGCATTTTTTATCATTCAATTCACTAGTAATTAAGGCTATTTCTTTAATCTACATGCGATTGATGGCTTCCAGTTGATTAGGTATGCATTATTAATACTCTTGATCCCAGTCTGCCTTTAACAAGATCGCAGTCTTAATTATTGTATAGCTGTCATGGATAGTCCATCCCCTTTCGTAGGAGGGTTCTCCACTTAAGATTAGCATATAAATAGCCTATCCACTAGGCTCCGTTATCCCCTGAGGAAGTGACAACTCGTCACGAAACGCGTAGGGAGGAGGAGCCTAGTGAATTGAGCTGTTCGGGCACCCGTAGTTCCTAGTGTGAGGAGAGTTCCGGTCTGCCCCACCACTGACGTCACTTTGATTTCCGGGATCGAGTGCGGTGTGCGGCGATCCTCCCCTTGGCAGCATTTGGAACCATACAGGTTGCGGACGGCAATGCGAGCTGTGCTTGAGAAGTTTTAACATTGTAAGTGTGATTTCAACGTTGTTTTTATGTCAATAAAACCCCATACGTTATCACACTAGTTCTGTTCCTTATCTTCCCCGTCTCTCTACCCCCCCCCCCCCCACACGCATACATCTGTGGGAGTGTTGGAGTATAATATCCATACCACCAACATCGTTGAGTGAGGGGACTCCTGCAGACGAGACCACGTGGGATCCGTGAGACGATCTGAGGAGTAGGGACGTGTGGCACAGATTCTCTCAACTGTACGTTGAGAGCCCATATCCTGTAAGTAGGATTTCAGGGTTCTAGTTAGGGGGCTATTGATGAAACATACCACGCTATTGGCGTGCCCTGCTGTGTCTTTTTCTGTGATTTCAGGGACATCAGCACATCAAAATAGAAAAACACCCCTGCCTGTCCATCAACTATCAAGATCATCCATCTATCAAACATAGGAATCCTGTACTAAAGACTGCCTAATTGGTTCACGGTATTTGGGTCTATTGGACTTTATTTCACAGCGCCTGGGACATTTAATTTGTATGTGTATTTGCTTTATATAGATTTGGAAAAGTCTGTTGATTTTTGTTCCATAGGCTGCTTTAATTTCTGATTAATTTTGATCAATTTATGGTTAATCACTTTATTTTTGGGTATCACTGTTATCACATTTTCACAATCATTTATTGTAGGTCAGCGCTTTTTAGAGGGCTTATATTTGTTTGTTTGCTGAGGTTCTGAGATGCTTGATTTTTAGGAGTTTACATAACTCTTTTGTTACTTGGGACATAAATGGTGTTCCCTGGTCAGATAAGATCTCTTTAGGAATTCCGACCCGGGAAAACAGAACTATTAACTCTTTTGCTATGTTTTTGGCAGAGGTGCTACATAGGGGAACTGCCTCCGGATATCGGGTGGCATAATCTAATATTACCAATATATGCTGATGTCCCCTAGCAGACTTTATTAGGGGTCCTACTAGATCCATAGCAATCCGGTCAAATGGTACATCTATTATGGGAAGGGGTACCAATGGGCTACGGTACGCTTTGAACGGGGCGGTGATCTGACATTTTGGGCACGAAGAGCAATAATTCGTAATTTCTGCCAGAACCCCTGGCCAATAGAAGCTTCGGAGAACCTTTTCTTTTGTTTTTTCCATCCCTAGGTGTCCCCCCAATGGGTGACTATGAGCGAGGTGTAATACTACATTACGGAATGTCCGTGGTACCAACAATTGTTTAGTTGTAACTGACTTCCTTTTATCAACCCGATATACTAGGTTATTCTCTACCTCGAAGAAGGGGTAGGCAAGTGACCTATCTGGTTGGCCAGGAGTACTATTCTGGTCCCGTATATTCCCCCTTGCTACCGCTAATGTGGGATCTTCCCATTGGGCCTTCTTAAAACTCCCAGGGCTGACCTCTAGGTCAGCGAGGGTCTTATCCTGTTCTGGGGTGGTAAGTGCCTGTTCAACATCTTGATTTGGGGTATTCCCTACCAAGGTAGCCATGGGGAAGGGAATTTTACCGCACTCCTCCTTTTCCCCCTTCTTATTTGGGCCCTCGTCAACCTCTATTTCTGAAAAAGGGAAAGGATTGGTTTCTTCTGTTACTTCGTTATGGTCCGCTATTGAACTCTGGGCGCTATTCTGAGAGGAGGACCACATTTTTCGAAAATGGGGAAAGTCGGTCCCTATTAACACATCATGTGCTAGTTTGGGTACAATACCCACTTTGAAATCTAAAGAACCAAACTCTGTTTCAAAAAAAACATCAACAGTTGAATATTCATGATTATCCCCATGTATACAACAAATCTTTGTGAACTGTTTACCTGTTTCTTCTTAATGGGCAACAGGTATTCGGACACTAGTGTGACCATGCTCCCAGAGTCAAGAAGTGCCCGAACCCTCTTACCATTAACCTTTACAAATGCCCACAGATGGTTATTCAAGGGGTCCTCTGGGCTAGGGCCCATACATTGGGACCACAGCGAATAAGGTTCAACGCTGTTGCATTGCATGGGTTCAGCATTTAGTGGGCAGACTTTCGCAGTGTGGCCCCTCTCATAACAATTTACACATTTAGGTACATAGTCTGTGTCCCACTTAGAGCCTTTTTTCGGCTCCCCATGTTGGCTGTTGCCCTTAGTGTGCGAGCCACTGTTGCTGGTGCTGTGTGAAGGCGGTCGTCGCTCTTCAGCCCCCCTTAACCCTGGTACCCTTTTACCGTCTCTGGAAGAGTCCTGGAACCTTGGGTAGTGGGGTTGCTCCACGACTATGGGTTGCGGGTGCTCTTCTGCCTCATTGTACCTTTCTACCAGGGCCACAAGCTCGTCTGCATTGTGGGGGTCACTCTGACTGACCCAACGGCGTAGGGCAGAGGGAAGTTTCCTCAAGAACTGGTCCATGACCAACCGTTCCACGATGTGGCTTGCTGAGTTGATCTC
Organism: Ascaphus truei; assembly: GCF_040206685.1. Lineage (NCBI taxonomy): Eukaryota > Metazoa > Chordata > Amphibia > Anura > Ascaphidae > Ascaphus > Ascaphus truei. Next base: position 222,234,586 of record NC_134487.1, read on the forward strand.
GGGTTGTAGCCACTTCCGAGCGAGGTGGATGAGGTCATACATCTGGCTTCGGGTGGCTTTATCCATCGTGAAGGACCATGCGTGGAACCTTTGGGCACGATCAGCCGTGGTTACGCCGAGGCGGGCGAGGATCTCGAACTTCAATTTTGCATAGACGTTAGCTTCGGCTGGCTCTAGATCAAAGTAAGCCTTCTGGGATTCGCCGCTTAGGAAGGGTGCGATTAGACTGGCCCACTCAGCTTCTGGCCATCCCTCTCTCTGTGCCGTGCGTTCAAATGTGAGAAGATAGGTTTCCACATCATCCGAGGGCCCCATCTTCTGAAGGTAGTGGCTTGCCCTGAACATTTTCGGGACTGGGGCTGCCTCTACCAGTGGAAGGTTACTGATAGTCCCCCTCAGGATCTCTAGTTCCTGCTGTAAGCCCTGGGCGAACCGTTGTTGCTCCTCTCTCAGCAAGCGGTTTGTCTCTTGCTGGTTTGCATTCGCCTGTTGCTGGATTGGATTAGTCTCTTGCTGGTTTATTAACAGCTGTTGCTGGTTTGCATTAGTCTCTTGCTGGGCTATTAACCGCTGTTGCTAGGTTTCATTTGCCTGTTGCAGGGCTGCATTAATCTTTTGCTGGGCTTCATTCGCGTCTTTCTGGACAGCGACATTGCGTAGCAGCGCACTCACCACGTCTTCCATCTTGTTTGGAGAGAAAAAAAACATTTTTTTTCTTGTTAAAGTTCTTTAACCCGCAGACCTTTTAGTGTTCTGCCCGCATTCTCCACCATATGTGACAAACGACTTACTCCGGGGCTCCGCGGTATGTCCGGGACTGTTAGAACACGGTCTTTTAGGGTAGGTTAAATGACGAGGCGTCACCTGCTGTTCCTTTAAGCAGGCTATGCCTGGTTTATTCTGTCCCAGGCACTGAGACTGCCACGGTGCATACAATAGAAACACATCAAAACAAAAAGCTGCTCACCTGAGCGATAACTTAACTTAGATTTTCCCTAACTCAGGGTGGAAGTGGCTTTTCCACTTCTAACAACAAAACAAGGTACTTTTCAGTTTTAGACAAAAAGGAACAGAAACATTTAACCTGTTTGGGGAGAGGCATTTTCCCCTCTCTGCTTCCAGCAGCCTTCCTGTCTCCAGGCTCTTGGGGAGAGGGGAGAGGAAACAGGAAATCAGTCTTACATACCTGATTTCTAATTAGCATGACAGGTGACAGAAATCAGGCAGCAGACAAACTCTGGTCTGAATCTCTCATCCCTCAGTTCCAGCGCTTGCCAAACTGTGGGATGGAGTGCATGTATTATAAGGCTGCACTCCCAGGCCAAACAGGATATAAACTGTTCAGTATCCTGGGAGCCCTATATATGGAATTTATTACCATCCCCTGGTTTCTGTCACACCTTGCATCCCAGGCCTCTCATCCCTGGCCAAGGTCAGTGTATTACTCCCTACCTCTGCCCTGCGGGTTCGTATACTGTTTGCAGTCAGCAATGTTACACATTGCACGAGCAAACGCAATGGACTCCGCAGAGGTAGCGAATGCTGTTTCCTGTCAGGGCCAGCTTCTGGGAACCCATGCCCCCATCTAACTACGCTGGATCAGAAACTGGATTCAATCTCCAATACACTGCAGACCCTGTGCAGTAACCTTAGTACACTCAAGGTGATCCCATCTATGCCCGCGCCTTTAGCTTGTGATGCTGCACCAATATCTTTGGTCCTAAGAGAGCCCCGGATCTCGACTCCCGTCCACTATGGAGGACTTTCCTCAGCTTACAGAGGATTCTTGAACCAGTGCAAGGTGCAGTTCGACACACAACCATCATCCTTCTCTACCCACCGCTCTTGAGTGGCATATATCTTCTCGCTCCTCATGGATGAAGCAATAGCTAACATTGTGTCAGCAATTACAATCCTCCATCACATTCAGAAAGCCCAGAACAAGGTGCCCACTGGAATAGAGATTCCTCCATCCAAACTTTTCATTCCTCCTTCACTCCAGCAGGAGGTCCTACGATGGGGACACAAATCAAAACTTGCAGGCCATCCATGGGTTCAACAAATATAATCACTGCGCTTCTCCATGTAAAGAGCATGCAGCTAGTGAAGGAAATGGCCATACAAATGTGCAAAACAGAAAGTGAATCCCTGCGCTTCTCCCATAGGGATATATATTCCCCATTGATTGCTATCCCTATGGGAGAAGCGCAGGGATTCACTTTCTGTTTCATCCATGGGTTCGGAAGACTTGAACTTCTTGAGAGGACTTTTTGGTGGCAAAAAAGGAAAAACTGAGGTACAGGACTTCATCTCAGCCTGCAGTGTATGTGCCCGAACTAAGGTTCCCTGAATGCTGCATTATGGGATTCTACAGCCTCTGCCGATACCCTCCAGTCCTTGGACGCACTTATCTATGGACTTTATCGTAGAACTTCCTGTAATAGTAGCTTACAGGGTTATAATATACGCCAAATAACTGGGTTGAATTGAATGCGACTGTGATATGATAAAGAAAGTTTATTCCTTCAAAGAAGGTGAACACACAAGATTGGACAAATAACAAATGGAATATATACACTTACGTGGGGAGGGGACAATGAAGTAATCAGGATTCAGATTAGCAATTCATCAGGCATCAGGTATCATTCAGATTAAATAACGAAGAACACTGGGCATAGAGTTTACCATTGTTTTTATGTGATTTGGGCTCTATACCTTAACATTGGGTCTCAGGCATTGGTTAACAATTTTCTGTACCCTATTACCTTTTGCCAGCTAACGAGGGAAGCACTTTGGTACCTGCACCCAGGTAGCTGGCACATGCGCACAATCCCTTAGTCAGGCGTCCATTTTCCTAATCCCACTCAAAAGAGTTGGCGTCTCTAAATCTGCCAGATGGGGATCTGGGCCGGGAAAACCTGACTAAAGGTGTGAATTATGGCACTTCATGTGAAAGGCCATGTCCTGCTTTCTCTCCACCCTGTATATACAAACCGGGGGATGAGCCTTTGATCAGTGGCCTTTGTGTAGACAAACTGTCGCCCCCTGACCATTAACATACTGTATGGGTCAGTAGTTTTCGCGGGCTTTACACTAGGCATGAAATACAGTGACAAAAACAAAATGACTAAAATCAGCGCTAGACCTATATATGAACAGTGCTGTGCACAATAAATATAAGTGCATATAAAATGCAAATGCAGCCTAGTGTTCTATAAGGGGAATTATCTCTGAAATTCCCCAAATCAATAGTGAAAACAAATATAGAAAAAAACCTGGCGCAAAGTGTACAAAGATATTAGTGAAAGATTAATTATAAAACAATACAATATCAATAAAAAAGGATATAAGTGATGAGAGTGGAGTCCTTTCTTTCAGATGTTTGAATGATAAGTGAACTCAGTCCCAAAACTTGTGAAGAAAGCAGGGGGGGGGGGTTTCTTTCTGCTGCAGGCTGTTATCCTGTGATGTGTGATAAAAACCATGGACAAAACATTGCGCAGTATTGTTTCAGCAATTGAATTCCCCCATGTATAGCTTCAACCAGTGCCTACTTACTAGATACAAAGCAGGCAGCATGCAGTGGAGAGAATCTGTAAACTTCCAAGCCCAGGCATTTTCAGGCTAGCACGAACCCCACGTGGTACACCGTCTCTGGATGGGCTCAGATAGAATATCCTTCTCTGGGTGATGTCATCTGTCTCCGCCCCTGTGTTCCTATGTGTATGACTCCAAACAGGGATAAGAAGGAACAGAGGATTGCGCAATATCTAAAACACCTTTAATAACTCCAATTCTCGAACAGACATATACTCATAAACACAGTGAGTTCTAAAATCAATAAGAGCGCCCGACCCGGCTGTCCAGCAGCAAACACCAGTCCCTGGTAGTCCTTGCCGGTAGCCGCGTGTATCTCGCGTTGCTCCGGTGTAAGCGCGGTGACGTCACCACTTCCGTTCCCCCACAGGTGACTGAATGTAAAGACAGGCCGGCGTCTCCTTAGGCTACTCCCTACGCGTTTCGTGACGGAGGGCATCACTTCTTCAGGGGATTGTGGAGCCTATGCAATCCCTTGTACTTAAATAGTCCCGTATTAACCCATTGTTAACTGGAGACTTATGAGTCAGACAAGAGGTGAATTATACCACTGACTTCAATGGCAGTGGTGGGGTTAAATCATCTCATGTTAGATTGATTCCAAGCATATTCATGACAATGCATGATTAAATGGATGTTATCACAATGAACTTTACAGCAATGAAAAAATAGCAATTAGAAATAAAAGACATGAACCTGATTGTCTTTACATTCAGTCACCTGTGTGGGAACGGAAGCGGTGATGTCACCTTACACCGCTTACACCGGAGCAACGCGAGATACACGCGGCTACCGGCAAGGACTACCAGAGACTGGTGTTTGCTGCTGGACAGCCGGGTCGGGCGCTCTTATTGATTTTAGAACTCACTGTGTTTGTGAGTATATGTCTGTTCGAGAATTGGAGTTATTAAAGGTGTTTTAGATATTGCGCAATCCTCTGTTCCTTGTTATCCCTGTTTGGAGACATACACATAGGAACACGGGGGCGGAGACAGATGACATCACCCAGAGAAGGATATTCTATCTGAGCCCATCAAGAGACGGTGCACCACGTGGGGTTCGTGCTAGCCTGAAAACGCTTGGGCTTGGAAGTTTACAGATTCTCTCCACTGCATGCTGCCTGCTTTGTATCTAGTAAGTAGGCACTGGTTGAAGCTATACATGGGGGAAATCGATTGATGAAATACAGTGAGTTCACAATATTTTATATACATAAAAATATTCCGTTCGGTTGGGCCGAGCGCGCTACAAATTGCCATACCCTCATGCCGAAGGGGATTCTACATGGTGGCCAATTTTCAGCTCGCTGGGACCCACAGAACCGGAGATAATAATATATCATTTAAAACCACATGTTAGACATATTGCATTTCTCCGCCATTGGAGCCAATGGCAGAACCACATTTTAAACAGTTAACCATACTCTGTTCGGTTGATCGGAGAGGGCTGGAAATTGCCATGCAATCATGCCGGAGCGGTGACTGCTTGGTGGCCAAATCCCAGCCCTCTAGTGCTTACCGAACCGGAGATATGGGTTTTAGGTTTTACCACTTTCACACTTGGTGTTTTAAAAACGAGCGGCTTTTTTCCGCCATTGCGGTCAATGGTGGCGACCCTCGTGGCGGCCGCGACCCTTTCCCATGGCCATTGCCATTGCCCGTCGGACCCTGTTGGGGTCGAGTAGGGAGGTTCCCCTGAGCTAGGGGCAAAAAGAATTGGACCGCTACCTGCCCTAGGACCAGAGTTACAATTTTAATATGGTTGAACTTGGCCGTGACCAAGTTATCACGGTAATCTACGGATCCAAGCTCTTTCATTGAAATTGTATCCACTTTCAGAGATTGCGGTTTGGCCGGCAGCCAACTCATTCTTGGAGGGCGGACTCGAGGAATCCCCATTGAAAGGTATTACGCCATTCATTCCAATGGAGAAGTTCCGCTCATCCTCACGGGCGCCATCTGCTGGTGCTGGTCTTCTTCGATATTGGCCCAAAACCCTTGAAATCTCCATAGACTTTCATGGAGCTCCAATGGCGACCTATGGGACGGTTGCAAATGGGGATTAAAAAGGTGGGAAGGGGAACAAAGGGCCATAAATATGTAAACACAATTAACCCTTTCCCTCACGACCTGATCCCAGTGTATGTGTTTGGTGCATGCACTGTAAGGGGAGAAATACATGTAACCAGGGGGAAACACATTTTCCACTGAGGAAGGGGAATAAAAACACGTGTAATCATTATTACAGTTAACCCCTCGCCTCCCACACGATGGTAGGGGTGGCCAGCTGGGGTGTAACCCCTTTATTACCGGGCCAGGCCCCCTCCATCGCTACACTTCCCCCCTCTCAGAGTCGGGACTACACTCATACATGCTGGGGGTATGTAGCGAGTGGGATCTCCACTCGGAAGGATGCTTCCAGTGTAGTTCCTGGTCTGAAAGTCACTCTGGGTAGAAGGGGGTCCGAATAGATTAGTGAATGCCCCATGAGTAGGGCATCATATGTCCTTTGGGTGTAAGCAGGACATGGGGTTCCCGCTTGATACGGCACCTCGGCCAAGGCTTCCGGAGTTGAAGTGGCCAGGGGTATGGGCAAATCTGGGAAGATCAGTGGGCAGCCCAGTTGCGCCCGGGAAATGCAGGGCAGCAAGGGTATCTTCCTCCTGTATTTCACGGCCAACACTAATTAAAACAATAGTCCAGCGATATGAAGAGTGTCACTTGCGGCCTATATACTGGGCGCAAGCGAACTCGGGGAATCGGCTTAGGATGTTGCAAACTGTCCACGGAGTGGTGGTGGCAGGAACATCCCCCACCGCGATCACGTTTCCAGTGGCTTCCTCATTTTGAAGGGCCCACGCCGCACCTCTTGAGCGGACAATGTAAACATGGTGTCGGATTTTCATAACTCTAATTTAGCTACTGATTCGGGCACCCGAGGTCGGAAATCTCAGCAGCGCCTCCAACTGTAGCGATGTTTCCCCCACCTTCTGGAAGATGTGGCAGCTACTGCATGTACTGTATGTGTTGCTTTACCTGCAGCTCACAGGAGGCCTGGGCCTCCACTGCTGGAGCCTGGGGTGTACCTGGATCGTCCGGCGACAGCGACTCCACCTGTGAGGCCGCTGATACTGCGCAGCGTCTTGTTGCTATGTCCCTGACACTATACACAATACAGGGGCAGTGTCCCTATCTAATGGGCCTGTCCCTGTAGCAGCCGCAAACTTATAAGGGGAGTCGGGGCCAGCTGGGGCTTATGAGGGGATCTCCGGCCTAGCTTAGTGGTCACTGACACCCTGAGCACACCCTTACCCTTCACTGTCCCAGCTCTGACTTGCCTTGCTCTCAAGCGTACCAAATGTATCTTTTTACTGCAGGGAACTCCTAGGAGCCCTATTGGCTGGCTGTGCTACATGTAACTCGCAGCCCCTGGGGCTGCTGGGGATTGTAGTCCCTTGCAGAGCCTTATTCTGTAATGGCCACCGCTATTACGCTTGCACTGCGCATGCGCAAGCTTCTAAATGGCCACCGGCTGTCGGGACCCTTCTGCGCACGTGCTAGGCTTCACTGCGCAAGCGCGTCTGCAGTAAGATGGCAGCACCCTGCAAATGGAGCCGCTGCGAACCTCCAGCGACACTGTCGCCTCTCCGGACTACCCACAGGCTCCTGCACCTTCCCCCACCTGCCACTGCCCCTGCCCTAGCCTCCACTGCCAGCCGCAGCCACATTCCAAGTGAGGGCAGCAAGAGGGACTCAGGGGGACCTGGCCACAAACGTATTACTCTTATATGTAACATAAGCATTGTGTTCTATGACGTGTGCCAAAATCATATTTATCAGAGTATTCAAAACAAGTTACAGTTTAGCATCTTAAACTTCTAATAGTATGCAGTAGGAGACATCTGCTGCTATAGACAGTAAAATAATGGAGTTGTGTTTACAGTAATTGAATGAATGAAAACCCGTGTAACAGAATCTAATTACTGTACATGTATGATTACTTTTATTGTTGTATAGTATAACCTTTTTGCACAAGAATGCACATGTACACCAGGTGCATATCCAACAAAAACAAACACAATCTATGTTTCTTGCTAAGGCATTTTAGATTGTGTCTCTTTCCTATGCATATGAGTATTATGAATACATTAAGGTTGAACAATGTGTTCTCATTCAAGATTCATATTTTACTTTTCTTTACGATATAAGACAGAAAATTATAAAGAACAAGACATAATATATGCTTCTTTTATCAAGCTGTATACAGCATGTTGTACCTTTTCTGTATGCTATAATAGACACCATTGTAAACCACAAGAAGCACATTTTAAATGAACTGGCCAGAGGGATGTTTACACCACACATCTCCCATCTCCCATTTTGAGATTAAAAAGAATAGTAGCCACAGTGTTCCATTATTTCAAAATAAAAAAAGAAAATAGGCACCCTAAGTATTATACCTTTTATTTGACCACAAATTGTTTACAGTGTACAAGCTTTCGAACCTCACAGTCAAAATGTTGCCACACCTCTGGAGATATTATACAACAAAGCAAAAATAAGTGTTTCATTGTATTGATTTTCTTTATGCTTTATATGTTCCTGCAATGGGTTAAGATCATTGGTGCAGGGACGTTGTTACTGTGATAAGAACCTCCAATCAGATGATGAATAACAGCCCGCTCAGGAACAGCGTCCCCCCCCCTTCTCCTTTGCTCAACACTACTCCCGGGGGTAAGAAGAGGAGTGGCACACTATTAATTAGTGGCAATAAGCAGCTGACATGAGGGGTTGGAGAGGCGCACCATCCTGCACCTGTAACCAGTGAGAGAGGTACAACCCCCCCATGTCGTCCTCTCCCATCTCAAACCCTTACCCATGTCAACCACTCTCTCACCCATGTTACCCCCTCCCCCCCCCAGGGTACTTTCTCTCTCCCCCCATGCCACGCTAGTTCCCCTCATCACTCTCCTTATCATGTCACTCACTCCACCCTCATTGACACCGAATCCCCTATCCATGTCATGTACTTCCCCTCCATGTCACCCACTCCATCCATGCAACTTTCTCTCCCCACTACCAACTCATGTCAACGGCTTGAGATGTGCAAACTTACCTACATTTGGTTCCCCACCATGTCACTCTGCCTCCCTTCCATGTCACTCTCTCCTCTTCTCCAGTGGTGTAACTGCCGCCCTAGATACCCAGGCACATCCTGGGGGAGAGGGGGCCCCTGCTCAGGGGAGGCCCGAAGGGAGTCGAGACCCTCCGACTTGTTATGAACCCCAAGCGGTTACATAAGCCCTGCGTTCTTCCTCACAGCAATGAAACTAATTGCCGGGGGAGAGAGCGGGTCCTCTGTAAGAGAGCAGCCCTCCTCCATCGATGTCATGGCGTCATATGACACTACGATGTCATGGCGTCATGACGTTGCAATGTTGCGGGATGAAGGCCGGCAGGTAAGTGAAATGCTCGTGGGCCCCCTTATGCTGTGGTTATGCCACTGCCTCCTCCCCCCCTCGCCATGTCACTCTCTCCCTCACGTCTCCCACGCTCCCATTATGTGTGCTATTGCCTCAGTGAATGCTATGGGTAATGTGTAGATTTTGTCAGAGCTCGAGGGTGAGGTGTTATATCATGTTGTCCACAACTAGGTTAGATGCACAGTGTTGGTAATTTTGATCACACAGTGCAAACTTTACTGAATGACAGTTTTGTAGCCATGTGCTATAAGGCTACAAAACCATGTAGTGAATTATGTCCCTAAATCATAGAGAATTCCACACTAAATAAATACAGTATGCCAAGAATGTTAACAAAATAATTTCTAAAACATCTATAAACTCTTTAGAAGGTGCAACATTTTGGACACATTTCTTAGAAAGATTGTTAGTTACCATTTCTTCTTTGATGCGCTCTGTTATTTTCTCAGTTGCTTCTTTGTGGGCGTGAAACAAGCTAATCACACTAGTTTTGTCTGGATCCAAAATATTTCCATCTTCATCTCTCACAATTAAATCGAGTTCAAGAATCCTGTAAATAAAAAAAAATACACTACATTACAAGGAAATGAACATTTCAGCTTCTGCTAAACCTCAGGTTTTTTATATGAGGAAAATAATTCAACATCTGTTTGTATTAGAAACAGCACCTATGCTTTCCAGAACTTTCAAGACATTCATTTGACTAAACAATAAATTATATTCTGGCCTTTTCTAAAACTTGAAGAACAGTGACTGCATATATAATGTAATACTGTACATGAATAGCAAAATAGAAAACCACTACTTTAGGAATCTGTTCATATAGTTCTGAGTGTTTCATAATTTGAATGAAAAAGGAAAAATTGCATTCATTTTTAAGTTAAATGAACGTATTGGGGTTATTTCTCAAAGTCTACAAGCTGCAGATCTGGGGGGAAAACTAGTAGAAAAATACTGTGAAACCACTATGGGGGCTATGAACTAAGCTCAATGGGTTTGCGTTCTGATGTTCAAAAAAAGCACATCCATTAAAAAGTGAGGCCGGGGACGCGATTCACTAAGGCCTTGAGCCCATTTTTTAACGTACGTGCTCAAAACACCCACAGCGTATGTGTTGCTTTTTTTCCCCCTGCTAGCGTTCTTAAACTTCACGTACGCTAGCTGCTAGAAAAAAAAGCCACATGTAACATTTGCCATCTCCATGCAAGGCTGTTACAGGCGATCGTACACTAAATAAATACATTTGAATAATAGTGTACATGAGCAGGGGGTCTCCAGAGCTTAACAGCATTGGTTTCAGGTCCGAGGACCCCCTACTTCTGGAGATACAGGCCCTGTTATGGGGTGCCGGTAGCCCCTGCAGAATTTCAATGTCCCGGTCACGTGACGCTTGAAAGTGCAGGGGATATCCCCTGAAACCAATGCTGTTCAGCTCCGGAGACCCCCTGCACATGTACACTATGAAACACATGTATATTAAAAAAAGAATTAACAAACATCAATACACAACCCCCCACCCCCGCCCCCCGCCCTAACACATACAGTACAATAATGTGCAAAATTACTATTATCCAGATATGGATAATAGATTATTTGCCCATTATTAAACACTGCGTTAGCATACCTAAATAAAGTAAATAAAAACAGTAGCCAGCTAATCCAATGAATACAAGCAGTAACAACATCAACAATTAATTAATTAAACCATTAACCAATGAAACCAATTAATTCCTAAACCAACTCAAAATGTATAGTAACACTAACCAATCAAACCAATGAATTACTACAAAATTAATGAATGTAAACATTAAAAGACAAAGAAATAAATTCAAACAATATCTGAAATAACCATAAAACGCATTAGCTAACATAATACAACATTAACTACAAACGAACAGCAATCGCAAACATTTTATTACATTAAGCAGGAAAAAAACAAACAATCACATCCGCATAAGAAATTGAAATAAAAAAACCCAACAGCAATACCAAGCCACAAATGCCCCCCAAATATTGGCATAATAATGTATTAATCTGTACCCTAAAGTGGTACAGATTAATAAATTATCAGTCAATGTGCCTCCCCCCCCCAAAAAAAAAACATCCAATGAAGAAACCTTTAAAAAGAGACATTTACAAACATTCAATATATTACTTACCATTAGAAGCGGTGGCCCTCCGACTTCCTGGGTAACAGGAAGCTCACGTACCTTGAAGGCCTCCAACAGCATCCGATGCCATCCGCCATGAAGATCCGGATCAGGTACCCAAATCTTCTTTTTTCTTTCTTTAATCACCTTCTTCTATCTTCATCTGTCACCATTTCTTGATCTTCTTTATCTTCTATCTTCATCTGTCAAACCAAAAAAAAACCCATGGTAAATCCCAACCGATGTTGTCTCGTCGTCTTCTTGGGCTCAAATGAGGCGTCACGGCCTTAAATAGGGCTTGTGACGTCACATTTAGCCTCAAAATGGTTAACAGCCACCTGATTGGTTGTTCAAACCCTGTTCCGACTTAAATTTTTTTTTTTACATGACGTCACTTAAATGGAATGATGCCAGCCAATCAGAATGGCTGTGCTTCATTTGCCTTTAAGATGAAGCACAGCCATTCTGATTGGCTGGCATCATTCCCTTTAAGTGACGTTATGTAAAAAAAAAGTCGGAACATGGTTTGAACAGCCAATCTGGTGGCTATTAACCATTTTGAGGCTAAATGTGACGTCACAAACCCTATTTAAGGCAGTGATGCCTCATTTGAGCCCAAGAAGACGACGAGACAACATCGGTTGGGATTTACCATGGGTTTTTTTTGGATTGACAAATGAAGATAGAAGATAAAGAAGATCAAGAAATGGTGACAGATGAAGATAGAAGAAGGTGATTAAAGAAAGAAAAAGGAAGATTTGGGTACATGATCCAGATCTTCATGGCGGATGGCATCGGATGCTGTTGGAGGCCTTCAAGCTACGTGAGCTTCCTGTTACCCCGGGAGTCGGAGGGCCACCGCTTCTAATGGTAAGTAATATATTTAATTAATTAATTGTTGATGTTGTTACAGCTTTTATTCATTGGATTAGCTGGCTACTGTTTTTATTTAGGTATGCTAATGCAGTGTTTAATAATGGGCAAATAATCTATTATCCATATCTGGATAATAGTTATTTTACACATTATTGTACTGTATGTGTTAGGGGGGTATATTTAGTTAGAAATAATGTTTAGTATTTTTGTAGGCACAACATTGGTACCGCAGGCCCGCGGGTACCCCGGGACTCCCGCGGGGACCCCGGGACGGCCGCGGAGTCAGCCGGAGACACCCGCCGGCCTGTTGTATGGGTGTTGCGCATGCAAAAATGTAAAGCAAGAAATTTTTCAAAGTCCAGCTTTTTTTGCGTCTACCTTGAGCTGACGTGTTCTGTTGAACGCAACTTTCGCGTATGCTAAGGTTGCGTTGCTTAGTGCATCCCACTTAAGGGCAGAATTTAACGCAAACAGGGTAACGAACGAGTAAAGTTGGACTTAGAAAAATTTCCTGAAAAAAGTCAGTTTTAGAGCGCAAAGTGCCTGTTTGCGTGGCTTAGTGCATTGTGTTCAGCGCAACATCACGTTCTAAGAGCACTTTGCGCTCTTAAAACGGCTTAACCGAGCTTAGTGAATGACCCCCTATGTATGTTAACTCCCCACTCTGCCAAAATCCGAAAGCGATTATAGTAAGAAGTGCAAGGTGCATAGGGATAGTAATATATACATAGAAACAACAAATACGTAACAAGATAGTCACAGCAGATCCCTGTTAATTGCACTCAATGTACATATCTTTAGAAGCACTTAGTAAGTCTAAGATACCAATATCCTAAGTCAGCAAAAATGTATAGAGCCATTGGGATACTCATCAGGGAACCAGAGAGTAAACTCCATTAATACAGTTTATCAAAAGTAATAAAATTGTAATATATTGTTATATAGATAATGACACAAGTGATAGTATATATACAGTACAGTGAATTTATTATAAAATGAAAGCCCCGTGATTGAGGTCGCCAAATTTCCACACTTTTGCTGTTTAAAGGAGATACATACTGTAGTGTTCTTCAGTGAAGGGTATTGAAGACAGAGATCCACAATGTCCCCCATTTCTTTAACATATTTCACAGAGCAGAAAAACATTTTAATTTGTCTTCTGAACAGTTAGTGCAACTCGCCATAAAATCATTAGTTCTTTTATAATAGGATGACCAACTCAGATGCTTCTTCCGGTATTCTTAAGAGACATCCCTCAAAGTCAGATGAGTAGAATGGGTGGGATGACCATGCATGGAAGAAAGAGAGGACACAGAATAGTGCAGATAATATTTTTATCTAAAATGCAAGAAAAGTAATACACTTACAAATAGATAGTTGGTACAGGCAGTGAGACCACCCAGGGACAAATGGTGAAGAAAAGGCTGCAGTAGTCCTTTCCTCTCTGAGATACCTCCTGTGATGGCCGTCCACAGGGGAAGTTGTTAGAGTCCAGATATAACCAAAGTAATGGCCATGGGTCCACGGCAATGTCCACTATACAACTCAGGGGTCTGCAAACCAGCTATACACTCACGCTACGCGTTTCACTCACTTGGAGCTTCTTCATGTGTATATTCTGTCATTCTGGTGTGCCTCTCTCCTTTTTGTATCCCTCGACTATCGTGGCATGATGCACGGAGTGTCATGCGTCAACGCTAATAACCATGGCAACATACTAAACAAGGAAGTCCTCAATGAAGCATTCTATGGCTAGTGCTCAGGTATAGGAGAAGCATAGCTCCTCTAAACGGCATCTAAAGATATTATACAACATTTTATGACTTGTATTCAGGTGTGGAAGCCCAACCCCTCTAAGTAACATCTAAAATACAATATAACAAGAAAGTCCTAAAAGCTGCTCTTTAATAAGAAATACCCCTGAAGAAGCTTCAAGTGAGTGAAACGCATAGGGTGAGTGTACAGCTGGATTGAAGACCCTTGAGTTGTATGGTGGATATTGCTGTGGACCCTGGGCCATTACTTTGGTTATCTCTGGACTCTAACAACTTCCCCTGTGGATGGCCATCACAGAAGGTATCTCAAAGAAGGAAGGACTACTGCAGCCTTTTCTTCACCATTTGACCCTGGGTGGTCTCACTGCCTGTACAAACTATCTATTTGTAAGTGTATTACTTTTCTTGCATTTTAGATTAAAAAAAACTATCTGCACTATTCTATATCTTCTCTCTCTTCCATGCGTGGGCATCCTACCCATTCTACTTGTAATGGTGTTTCCCCCACCCTCTGGGAGATTCCCCTGTTACCAGGTTTATGGTGCATGCTACCTGTTGGCTCACAGAATGCTGAGTTGTCCGCCGATGGTTGTGGGGACTGCAGGACAGGCTTCTGGAGTATATACCCAACATTTACTCCATAGTACACAGTGCCTCCATCTGCCATAAGCTCCAGATGTATGGAGGCAATCTTCTACTGTTACCTCTCCCCCCAGTAACATCACACACCAGGCAGAAGGTATATTCAACTGGAACGGATTTATTCCTGTACACTCACAGCACATGGCAGTCCTCTGCCCAATACAGTCTCTGTTCTGGTCTCCAAACTTAGGCTGGTCACTAAGACCCTAAGATGGTCCCTGGACCTTCACAATGGGTCAAGAGCCCCCACAGCAGTCCCTGCTTTTCTCCAGTCCTCTAGCAGGACCAGGGGAAAAGGTAATCACTCACTCTCCCCCTGAGGGAAGAGGATCGGGCCTGCCAGTGCACAGCAGTCCTGCATGATGCCTTGTATCTCTCAATGGTAGAGAAACTACAGAATCTGGGGTTGCAACTCCCTTAAGTACAGTAGGGGGAAGGTACTAGGTCTGAACCCAGGATTGTGCAGAACTCAGACCTAATCCCACCTCCTCCCCTGTCACTCAAGAGACTGCCTGTGTGGGGAAACCCCATAATTGGTACTGGCACTGCCTGCTCTTACCAGGACTTGCATGCTAGTGAGGGCAGAATGGAAGCCAGAAACCAGCCATGGCTACATACTGTATTCATCTGACTTTGAGGGACATCTCTTAAGAATACCGGAAGAAGCGTCTGAGTTGGTCACTCTATACAGTATAACCACACCGCCTTTAATATCATCAAAATTGTGAGTGAGATACTTACCAAATCTCATCTTTCACTTTCTGATTTACACATATTGCACTATATATATTCTGTTTTATCCACATAACCCTGGATGTATTTGCGCTCCTGATCTCCCTGCCTTTGTGAACCTGTCTGGACTTGATTGAGTCCACTTTTGGAGCTGCACTTCATTCAGTTGTATATATTTATTAAGATCATTACTATTACACTCACTGGGTATTTATTTATAAAACAGTATTTGCACTTGAATCTCTCTTTTCTGCTTTCATTCTTTTATAATAGAAGGGATTAGAAAAAAGTCATATTTTTGCTGGAAGGCTTCGGGGTTTGTTACATTAGGTTACACTAGTAAGTCTTGCTAAAAAGGCAACATAAAAAAAATGAGGAATATAAAATATACAAGAAATCACGTCATATTCTATGAAACAAGCTTACATTTTAGTTATGCTAGAATTAATAGGATATTCAAACTTTCAGAACATTGCAAAGGAAAACGTGGTAATAAAAAACAAGGCATTCTCTTATTATCGGCAAATGTAATCAATTTAAGAATCAGGCAGCAACATAGAAAAAAAGAAAACCGCATACTTGTTGCCATAGTCAATTTTTGACGTGACCTTCTGTTTGAGCTCTTTTAATTCATCTTTTGGCAAGGTTCCAGAGAGAAGCTGTGAACGCCATTCCATCAAATCGTACATCATAGATTGCACTTGAAGGAACTTCTCTGTTTTGCTTGACTGGAACAGACAGAAGCACAAAATGTACAGGTTAATATCTTCATAATAACTACAGAATTCAATAAACTGTGACTGCAAAGGAACATTTTCTAAATATTAAAAACAAATTGAATAAACGTGTAATCACTGAGAACACGTTGCTGGTTTTAGCCTAATTATTTCCATTTTGTAGATGAGACCTGAGATGTACTGTTGTTAGAATGGGGTCATGAAAGTGAGATAAGTACCAGAGAAGGAGGAGGGAGAGGAAGTGCCATATGCAAATGTTTAGAGAAATAGTCTAGAACAAGTGGCCTGTGACGGCATCTGTAATGATAGTGATGATACTCGGGCCACTCCTCGAGTCTCCTCAGCTGTAGGGGTCCTCTCACATGCCTTCTCTCCACACACCCCACCACCTCCCCACTTATGACTGTGCACCTGGTCGGTAACGGAAGTTGGGCCCTCCCGGAAGTCGAGATCAACTTCCGCACCTGCCTGCGGAGCTCCAGCTCCCATGCGCCACAGGACCGGAGGCCTCTCCCCACTTCCCCTCCCCTCTCCGATTTCAAATTCTTAGAGAAGGGAATTGAGTGAGAGAGGAGGAGGATGGGGATTGAGTGAGAGAGGGGGAGGGGAATTGAGTGAGTGGAGGGGGATGAATGGGTGAGAGAATGGAGAGGGGGCAGAGTGAGAGAGGAGAGGTGTAAGTAAGAATGGAGAGACTGAGTGAGAGGAAGGGGAGAGAGTGGATTTAGGGGGCGCTAGGACAGTGACAGGTATGCCTGAAAAAAAGGTTGCCCACCCCTGGACTAGCACATAAGAGCTAAAGCAGAGCTAAAGCGCAACTGCATCCTTTCGCAATCTGAGCTAATGAGCTGGGAAATTTTGTCGGAATTCAGAAAGAAGAGCATTATACCCTAATCTCCCCAGCCTCATATATTCCATGTTTACAGTGGTTTTCTCCAAGTTCTTGTAACAATAGCTCAGATCTACTGTATAAATTGTTTAACAATTAAGAAAAACAGAAAAGTGCCATCATCCATGATCATTGAAACTATGTTGTAACAATGTAAAATTTTCAACATGGCCCACATCATCACATATTTGTCATAATACCTTGTATATATTTTAGTGCTTTGATTATTTTGATCCTGTTCAGGCTCATGCTTATGGGAGTACTGCTATATTGGTTAAGTCAACATTACTTCTTCCTTCAAACTAGAAAAGTGAAAAATACCTTGCTCAATCCCTTTAGTAGAGATACTGTACTTTGCCACACAAAAGCTTGAAATCAATGTAAACTGCTGTACAATCTACTCATTTAACTAGAGTACTTTAGCACTATAAACAACCAGTTCTCAAAAGTTACCGAACCTACTTTAAGTACAGTATGGCTGAAATTTTAGCAGTCATTAATTGAAGCTCGTCATGTTATGAACTTTTAAGTGAAGCCTTCAACTAATAGAATAAATTGAATCTTGTTTTGCTGCTTTAACATCACATTAGCAGCCTAGCATTATAAAGAACGGATGTTAGGGGAAATTATATGCAAATTATATATGTAAATGAGACGCGAGCATAAGAATACCCTACTCACGAAGTTACAATCATGTTAACATCAAATAATAACATTACTTTAAGCCATACCTAAACCTGGCATTATTCCCATCCATATACTAAAATAGGGCAAAAGCAATAGACAACATCCCTATTTAAGTGTCTGGGTGGAAGTAACCATCCATTAGCTATGATTTAAATAATGTAGTGTTATGCCACAGCTTTATTTCCCTCTCCTTCTTCAGAAGTCCTATTCCAGTGTTTGGCTGAGAGTAATGTCAAGACTTAAATTACAAAGAATAAAGAGTGCAAAGTATCCCAGGACATATGTAAAGCAGAAAGAAAGAGACTTCCTTGTTTTTTGTTTGTTAGACCAGGGGTGCGCAAACTTCAAGGGTTGTGCCCCCCCTGCCTGCTCTCCCACTGTGGCGTGACCCCCCTGCGGTGACAAATGACGCTTCAAGGTCATTTGACGTCGCGTCTCCATGGCAACGGGCATCAAATGACGCCGCGTTGTCGTGTGACATCACGTCACATGGCCCAGCGGCATCATTTGACTCCGCGTTGTCATGGAGATGAGTGGACCACGGAAGCCAGGTAAGTGAGCCGCACGGCCCACACGCCCCCAAAAAGTCTCCCAGTTTGCGCACCACTGTGTTAGACCATTGGAAAAACTCTTGCTCCAACGGAGCTGTACTACTCCTAAGCATTGTACATTGAATATTATAACGTTTCATCACTTTTTTCACTGACTTTCTTATTGATTAGTATATTTTTCATGTATTTTTTACTTTATTTATTTAAGTGTTAATTGCGCTTGCATTTCATCATTTCTGTTCAAGACTTAAATTACGTCATGAAAAAAGACAAAAAAGACACAGCGCAAAACGCTCATAGTGAAGTACAATTTAGTAAATAATAAAATATTAAAAGGTGAGTATTCTGCGCACATCAAAATAGATCAAAATGAGCATGTCATGTAACAAGCCATGAGTTACCGAACACCGGATTGGTAGTTACTCAGGAACAGAGGGACACCGTCAGTTATCCCACACAGGTATTTTGGCCTCTCTCATAAAGGCACGATCACTTCTCCTGGTCATCAGCGTCTCATCAGGAGTTCCGTCCAAAGATTTTGGTGTAAGGTATTGCTCCAATGACACAATCCCAAATGCTCGAAACAGAGTGAAGTCTCAAAAGTCCCGCACCAGCAGAAACAGGGGTTCCTTTACCGCCGTCACAAGCTCGGAAAGCAAAGTACATAGGCGTTAACCCCCAGGTATAGCCTGTTTCGAGCATTTGGGATTGTGTCATTGGAACAATACCTTACACGAACACCTGATGAGACGCTGATGACAAGGAGGAGTGATCGTGCCTTGATGAGAGAGGCCAACCTGCCTGTGTGGGATAACTAACGGCGTCCCTCTGTTCCCGGCTAACCGCCAATCCAGTGTCGTAACTCATGGCTTGTTACATGACATGCTCATATTGATCTATTTTGATGTACGCAGAATACTCACCTTTTAATATTCTATTATTTACTAAATTGTACTTCACTATGAGCTTTTACGCTGTGTCTTTTTTGTCATTTTTCTTCTGTAGTTATATCGGGGGTGCCGAGCCATCCCCCTTTTGTTCATTGCGGCAGACGTCTCCTCTATCACCTTAATTAAAGTTATGTATTACACTTGATGGTTATGTGCGTTAAGGTATCACTATTTATTGGGTTTATGGTCACCGATAAATACTTACACTTAGTATATTAGTTGCGCACTTATATTTTTTCATTACATTACGTCATATTTTTGAAGAAAACGTAGTGTAATATTGACTTTAACCATATACCATACCATATACAGAGCTCTAGTATAGATGTTATTTTTGCATAACATTTGTTTTGTCAATAAGCCGTAAAATTCAGGGTAAATAACGTCTATTCCTGATTTGGGTAACGCCAAGCTATTTGTCCATATTGTACAGAGTTTAGTGAGTCTGGGCCTAAGTGTTAAACTAATAACTCATACCAATTATTTTTGAAAATGGGTTTGTGGAGTTGTCCTACTGTAACAATGCAATTCCACTAAATGAGTGTTTTGGTTCTAGAAATACAAATGAAGCTACTGCAGCAGTCATAAGAAATATACGGTGTGATTTTCTGAGAAGTTACATTTAGATAACGACTTTGTGACAATTCTTGTTGCGCCGAGTGTGCTTTGGTGTAATTATAAATGATCATTTATAATTACTTCCCAAAATTCAAGAAAGACTCCAAGAAGACCAATCATATCGGGACGAACTGTTCCAACCACTTGCTGTGTTTATCAATATGTTTATATGATCTAGAACTCTTGTACTATTATAATTGTGTTAATTATAGTAATGTATTGAATGTGAACAACATGTATATGATATGCTACTCTGTTCTGTTGTAATAACAGCAGTTACCATACTATGTGGAACTATTTGGTCCTTGGTGGGCTTCCGTAGGTTTTGGTTGCATCTTACTGATGTCATACAGTATGTAACTCGGAATGAATTGGCTGGCTGAGTGCATAGGGGGGCTAACAAGGCAAGTATGCAATTTGGTTCAAGTCTACTATTTGCTCATTTACCGCATTGTATGCACCTGATAACCCATCATTCACTGCAAATGTTATGCCATACTCACAACTTTGTGATTGGGATTAAGCTTTATGCCCCCTCTTGTTAAAGAATGGAAAGACACAAACTCTTATAAAAATGTTTACACATGATAGCTTAAGTTTTTTTAAAGTCTACTGCATACTTGCCTTTGAAAAAAGTGTTTCTGGGCTAAATAAATGGAGAAGAAAATTTCTCCCAACAGGGAGAGACGGTTGTGCACTGCGTATAGAATCATGCCACGAAAACAAAGCTGATGACTGCTGGGTCACTAAAAGAAGTACTTTATTCTTATCACTGTAGCATACAAGAAAAATGGAACCTCGAGAAGAACCTCTGACGCGTTTCGTGCAACAAAGCACTTTGTCTCACCCTGTGTGGGAGAAATTTCCTGTGCTACTACCACTGCACACTGCACTGCACAGTCTGCACACTTTTCCAGGATTTCGCTTTACATCTAAGAAGCAGTGAGTGAGTAATTATTTCCCTTTTACTCGTTTTTGATATAATTGATCTGGCGCCAGGGACTGTTTCACTAGCAATCTGGGGGTGTGGTTTGCCACACACGTGACTTTCTTAAACATCCCCTAAGCGTTTATACTGTGACATTACCTTCAATAGGAGCACAATTTGATCATATAGTCATTTATTTTTTCTGGATGGATAACGTTAGATACATCATGATCTACTAAATTGAATATTTGATATATTATGTTATTTGCCACATTTTATTTTTAGCTAATTTATTTTTGTATGTGTTTCTGATTATATTTTCTGCTATGTAATTGGCGGCTGAAATAAGAACCCCATACTTACCTATGCACCGCCTTAAGATACCTTGACTTATTTTGTTTTGTTTTTTTACTTGCTGTTTGATTTTTTTGGTGTGCACTTATTTATGTGATTTTTTTTCACTTATGATCTGAATACAGAAACAGAAAACTGCAGCTAATTAACAGTTATTCAAAGTACTGTTTGTTCTGATAAAAGGTTTGACATGATTGACTACAGAATACCAATTGTAATTTTGCATTGGCAGGAAAGTCTGAAGACGAAAAGTATAATTTTTAAAGGTTTACTGAAAAAGTTCCATGAACTTAATAGCTAAGTGCACACCTATTGTAGCAACCAAATACACGTTTTTTTACGAAATAGGAAGCTAGCTCTAGTAAAGAGAAGTTGGGTTTGCTAGTCTCCAAGAACTAGTTAATGTCACAGTTTGTAAGATCTTGTAGCCCCAAATGTAGTAATGCATATAGACATTAGTAAGGTATTAAGGCCCTTATTCTGTAAGGTGTGATAAGCACAGTTGGCATGTTATCGCATGAAAGCCCCATTGACTTTAATGGTTCTTTTCCTGTAATAGCACATCATCTGCGCTTTTCACCCCTTACAGAATAAGAGCCTACGGGTTAGATCCACAAAGCTCCATTATTTCAGGGCAACTAACACGTTACCTAAGTAGTTAACGGATGTTAGCTTCCTTAAGTTTAACAGAGATTCACAAAGCAAAATAAATGCAAAAACAATGGCCGTTAGGGCCCTTATTTGCATATGGCTAATGCAACATTAGCTAGCTAACATCGGGATAAGACACCTCAGCGCTAGATGGCAGTAACGCTCGGTCGCGATAGCCAAATGCGTGGGTAAAACTGTGATGTCATCATTAAAGGCTGCAATCACATGCTATTGCAACCAAATGTGATTGGATTCTGTACCATGTGATGCTATGACCATCTTGGATGTCTGATCTGGATTTTTCTCAGATATTCTAAACCACCAGCATTATGCATATCTGAGTACATATCCAGATCAGAGTCCCTAAATCCAGTGTTATGCTCTCATAGATGTTTTTCCATATGAGCAATCATTCATTGTTATTTTTCTAATTGTAATTTTTCTTAAGAATCTTCCTCTTTATCCCCAGGCAACAAATAATGGGTCTGATTTCAATTATATTTTAGATGTAGGATGTTAAATAGCTTTTCTCACAACCCAGGGGGAGCATGTAGAAAAAAACAACAAGAAACAGCAATCTAAGTGCAGATGGAAAACTGTGTGTGGGTTAATTCACAAGATGTCTTGGCTCGTATGTGCAGCCTACTCACAAGATGGATGTGGTATATAGGCAACAACAGGTAACTTGAATATGTATTATCTCAAGTTACCAGTTGTTGCCTATATACCACTTCCATCTTGTGAGTAGGCTGTACAAATGAGCCAGGACATCTTGTGAATTAACCCACACAAAGTTTTCCATCTGCACTTAGATTGCTGTTTCTTGTTGTTTTTTTCTACATGCTCCACCTGGGTTGTGAGAAAACGTATCTACCTTCTGGGGACCAGTGAAGACAGTCCCTGCCAGAGGGTTTGAGCAGGGAGTTGCAACATATAATTTATCACTAGACCCTCTACAATCTGGATTCCGCACTGCTCACTCTACTAAAACAGCCCTCACTAAAATAACCGACGACCTCCATGCTGCCAAAGACAGAGGTCATTACACTCTGCTCATATTACTTGACCTCTCTGCAGCATTTGACACCGTGGACCACCCTCTTCTCCTCCACATTCTCTATACTCTTTGTATTCGTAACAAAGCTCTATCCTGGATCTCCTCTTACCTCTCCCATCATACTTTCAGTGTCTCTTTTGCTAACACCTCCTCTTCCTCTATTGATCTCTCTGTGGGGGTACCCCAGGGCTCTGTCCTGGACCCCTTCTCTTTTCTCTTTACACACTCTCTCTAGGTGACCTAATCACATCTTTTGGGTTTAAGTATCACCTCTATGCTGACGACACACAAATTTACCTTTGAACCCTTGACCTTACACCTGCTATACAGACCGGTGAGCAATAAAGTAGCAGGATATCCTCTCCATAGGAAAGTAATCAGCGGGCACTGCTTGGACAAAAAATGGCAAGAAGGCTGGACTGTGCAAAAAATATAAAAGCCTTTATTGATTTCCGGCAAACATGGGTAAAAAAGGGGAGAAGGAGTCCCCCCTCAGCGCTTTGATGCGTTTCGTCCGCACAGGGACTTTGTCAAAGAGCACCCCAGGGGAACTTTTAGTGCACTATTTATACATTTGAGGGGTCCCTAGCAGGTTACTTAACCTACTGGGTCAACCCTCTGTATGTTACCAGGCTGCTCCCATACTAGGGGAGAGTCAGTAGACTCATTTGCTGTTCATCATATGTGTTAACCCCTTATGGTCTGTTATCATGTTGCTGATTTAAATGGACTTCATATACCTGGAGTGAATCTCTGCAGCACAAGGAAATTTGAAGGGGCTCTACCCTTTCATGAGTGTTTCTGCTATACAGACCAAAGTTTCTGAATGTCTCTCTGGAATATCATCCTGGATGGCCATCCGCCGACTGAAACTTAACATTGCAAAAACAGAGCTCCTTATACTTCCTCCCATGGCCCTACTTCCTCCTTTCACTTTACTGTTGAAATACGATCATTCACCCAGTAGCCCAAGCACGCTGCCTTTGGGTTACACTCGATTCCTCTCTCACATTCTCCTCTCACATTCTCCTCTCACATTCAAAACGTTTCTAAAACTTGTCGCTTTTTCCTCCGCAATATCACAAAGATACGCCTTTTCCTCTGTTACTCGACTGCTAAAACTCTGACTCAGGCCCTCATTCTCTCCCATCTCAATTACTGCAACCTCCTGCTGTCCGGCCTCTGTGCCTCTCACCTGTCTACCCTACAATCTATCCTAAACGCTGCTGCCAGAATCACTCTACTCTTTCCTAAATCTGTCTCCACATCTCCCCTCCTAAAATCCCTCTCCTGGCTTCTGATCAAATCCCGCATCTCACACTCAATTCTCCTCCTCCCTTTTAAAGCTTTACACTCTTCTGCCCCTCCTTACATCTTAGCCCTAATTTCTCGCTATGCACCATCCCGACTCTTGCGTTCTTCTCAAGGATGTCTTCTTTCTAACCCCTTTGTATCTAAAGCCCTCTCCCGCCTTAAACCTTTCTCACTGACTGCCCCTCACCTCTGGAATGCCCGTTTCCTCAATACCCAACTAGCACCCTCTCTATCCACCTTTAAGACCCACCTTAAGACACATTTGTTTAAAGAAGTGCTTTCCCTGGCCTTACACAGCGCGCCGTCCGGGGGCGTGTCGGGGGCGGGCCAGTGAACCGCTCACGTGACCGGCCCTGCACTCCGGCAAGCACTTGATTTTAAAATTTACCTAAGACCGAGGGAGGGCTTCCGGTGACGTCACCAGACATGGCTGCGTCCTAGGAAAGCTCTGTGGACCCCTACGTATAATTCTACAAATAAGCACCTTTTCCCTAACTATCACGCTCCCAGCCCCGGTACATCTTAGAGCCCCGGAGAGACTGATCTCGGTGATCCGAAGATCAGCTGGGGGAGACCCCCCTGCGAGGCGCGGGCCCAACGGAAGCCGGAGAGTCGGTGGTGGACAGGGACGGAGCTCCCCCTGCTTTCAGAACGGGAGGAACACCCGCTGCAACCTCCCGCGGCGGCGAGGAGAGGCGTGAGCGGAGCGTCTGTGCTGCGGGTCCCCGGCAACAAAGGTAGCCATAAATAAATAAATACCGGATCGGAGGTGTGGGAGAGAGAGAGCGCCGGGAGGGGGTAGGCCCTGGTGGTGTGGCAGAGAGGGAGCAGCGGCCATATTGATGGGGCCCCCCACGGAGTCACCAGCATCACACAAGGAGTGCTAACATCAGAGTATCCCTAATACTGTCAGAAGCACTGAGTACCACATCACTGCAGCTGCCCAGACACTACAGAATAAATAAATAAATAACTTTGCTTCATTCCTCCATAACGTCCTTGCGTCTCGCCCCCCCCCCCCTGGATCACCACCTTTCCCCTAACGCTTACGGTCCCAGGCAAACATCCCCAGAAGGGGGAATACCGCGGCAATGCAGTCGCGACAGAAAAGAGCCTCAACTCCGGCGGTAACTAAATACTTTCCGCCGGCACAGAGAAGCCCAGGCACGGCGCCTGAAAATCAAGATGGCGCCGACGGACGCGGCTCCCCCACAGCTGCACGCGACCACCACAACCCAGGAGAGTCAATAACAAAAGCATATCTCGAAGATTTAATGACATCCCTCCACAACAAACTCTATTCCTCACTGCAACAAGATCTCAAGGCAGCCGTCACGGAGCTCAAGGGGGAGATCTCAGGCCTGACTGAGAGAACCACCGAGCTCGAGACAAAACAGGGAGAGACTCTTCAGAGGCTAATGGAGGCCGAAGATGAAGTATTCCGACTGGGAGAGGAAGTGACTGGCCTCAAGGACGCGATAGAGGATCAGGAGTACAGGGATAGAAGACAGAATCTGCAGATACGCAATGTTCCTGAGGCTGTTCTCCCTGACCTTATCCGGCCGTACCTCTTGGAATTTTTCTCCTCCCTATGTAGCGATGTGGAACCCAGAGACATGGAGATAGACCGGGCCCACCGAGCCCTTGGCCCCAGGTCGGAGGATCCAAATAGAAGAAGGGACCTGATTGTCAAATTTCACAGTTACACCACTAAAGAAAGAATCCTGACAGCCTGCCGAGAAAAAGGCGATATTACTTTCCAAGAGGAAAGAATACAAGTCTACAGTGATTTGTCCAGAACCACCGTTAACAGGCGAAAAGAACTCAAGCCCCTAACGCTGCTCCTGCGGGAAAGTGGCGTTCGCTACAGGTGGGGATTCCCGTTTAGACTGACGGCCAGCAAGAACGGGAAATTCCGAACCCTGAGACGCCCGGAGGAAATGGCGGCATTTGCAAGGGCATTAGGCCTCACTCCCCCGCCCTCGTGGGGGTCAGAAGAGCGCCCGAGCCGAGAGACGGAAGGAGAAGAGCCCAACCGCTCCTCCCGTAGAACCGCTGCTCAGACCCAGACGCAGGGAAAAAGAAAGTAAAGAGAAAACCAAACCGACCTTTTTATTCCCAGTTGGCCGTTGCCGCAGACCTGCCCCAGTGTCAAGCAGATACCACCGTCTACAGTGACTACTGAGGAGGAGACCCTGATGCATTTACTGGTGGCCGTTCAACCCGTTAAGGGCACCTGAATAGCATGATAAAATCCCCGCAAGCCCAGCTGACCTGCCTACATCATGGAGAGGGAACACACAAAAGACAGCACACCCCTGAAGCGCTGTGGGAGACGAAGCCGCCGCTGAACCCGTACTTGAGGACCACCCCGTTGAGTGCACCTAGACGATGCACCCAGAACCCGGGCCACATCGGAGTCCCGCATGCGGAATAATGAAAGATCCACGCGAGCAGATCTAGGAGCAGAACCGAGAAGGAGACACCAGCTGCGGCCTTGATTTGGGGGGTGGGGGGAAGGGGAGTGGGCCGTCGATCCCGCGAGAAGAGCTGTTTTGGAGCCTACGGCGGTCCCCCCTCTTATGAGGTACCGACGAGATGAAGCCACAGCGCCAGTTGCGGAGGGCCATACCCGTTCCTGAAGACGGTCTGTAAGGGGAGGAATGGGGAGGGGGGGTTGGACAAGCGGCGGGTCAAGCATAACTACCCAAATGACTTCGCAAATGTCAGCTCTGACAGATGCTAGGGGTGCACGATAGAGTGAAATTCCCCCGAACGACCCATTTGAGCCTGCTGGATCTGCGCCCCCCCCCCCCCCCCTACCGCCTGTCTGGTAGCTCCCATGCCCAGTCCCGCCCCCCTCCCCTCCCCCCACTCATGGCACTCCCCTCCCCCTTCTGCCCCCCCCCACACCTTGCACCCCCCCCACCACCCTCCCCCTCCCCCCTCCCCCCTACCTCCACCCCCACACAAACACTCCGCGCCCACCCTGACCATAAAGCATAACAGGGCCCTCCCACCTTACTTGCAGATAACGGGTTAAATCGGCACCCACGTGGTTACTCTAGCAGTAGAATACGCTAAGCTGCCGCTGCGCCCCCGCTCCCCGCGCGCCTCCCTCAGACCTAGAGGAATGCAACAATAGCACAGCACCCCCCACCACCAGGCTCAAAAATTTGAGCTCACATATAAAGGCCGTCTCACCCCGCAATAAAGACACTATCAGAAACGACACTGTGTAGACGGACACCATTGGTGTGAGGTTGGCTAAGAGACTCACAAATAGCCCTCCTTTGACAGCAAATTAGCCGCACAGTATCGGCACTGTAGGAGCACTGTATAACACGGTCAAGGATTGTTAAAGTTACGGTTGTATATGATGTTAATGCTATAAGTATGGCCCCTGAAACGTTTATTCAGAGGGATTCTTTGAAATAGCTGATTTCACATGCTGGGAAACCACTGATTATATTACGTGAATGTATGTTTGTGCAAAAGTTTACCTGTACCACCTGATTACCGCAGTCCACCACTACCCTACTATGGGGTACCTACCTCTCCCCCTCCTCTTTCTCCCTCCACCCCCCCTCCTGCCTCCCACCCCCCCCTCCCCCTTCCTTTCCCCCCCCTCCCTCCCTCCCCCTCTCCCTTCCTCCCTCCCCCTTCCCCCCCTCCCTCCCCTCTCCCTCCCTCCCCCTTTCCCCCCCTCCCTCCCCCTCCCCCACGATCTAGGATTGTTAAAGTTAAGGTTGTTTATGTTATTATTGCTATAACTATGGCCCCTGAAAACGTTTATTCAGAGGGACTCTTTGAAATAGCTGATCTCCCATGCTGGGAAACCACTGATTATATTACGTGAATGTATGTTTGTGCAAAAGTTTACCTGTACCACCTGATCACCGTAGTCCACCACTACCCTACTATGGGGTACCTACCTATTCCCCCCTTTTCTCCCCCCTCCTTCCCCTCCCCTCCCCCCTCTACCCTCCCCCTTCCCTCCCCCCTTTCCCCTCCTCCCGCTCTTCCCCCCCTTCCACCCTCCCCCCCCTCTACCCTCCCCCCCTCTTTTTCTTTTCTCTCCCCCTCCCTGGTTGCTATATATACATAGGGAAAATTATCTCTAAAAAAAACCATTTAGGGGTCCACACCCTCCTGGATGAGCCGGTCCGTACTCCCGGGTTTACCCCCCCAAGGACTCTGAGTCCGAATGCCGGTACACGATTCTGGCTACACTTCATTGGGGGCACCCTCAGGCCCCCATCCTCTTTTTCTTTACCTGCTGGTACTGTCCCAGCAGTCTTATACCCCTTCCACCTACCCTGACCCCCTCCGCCCCCCCAAGCCCGCTGACCCAGATCCAGACAACAGGCCACCTTCTCCCGCCAGAGATGTAATTTCCAACCCCATAGACACAGTAATCAATCAAGGTCCCCCGGTTGGGAAAGGGGTGACCCGCAAAATCCCCTTCATAGATAATAAAAATGGCTAATCAAGCCCCAATCAAAGTTATCTCCCTTAACGTTAAAGGACTCCAGAGTCATAGAAAGAGAAAACTAGCTCTTCAGGAGATGAAAAGATCCCAAGGAGATATCATCTTTCTCCAGGAGACACACTTCACAGACCACGAGCCACCCAAAACATTTAATAATACATTCCCGATGGGCTATTACTCCTCATTCAGTAGCAAGAAACGAGGGGTAGCCATCTTAATCCGTCAGGGAACTCCATTCAATTTCGTCACAAAAGTGTCAGACCCAGGGGGTAGATTTCTTGTGGTATATGGCTCACTGGCAGGCACGGCGATCACCCTGATCAACCTCTATGCACCAAATGAGAACCAACCAGAGTTCCTGAAAACAGTTCTAAGTACAATTGACCCTACCTACCTATCCTCACTGATAGTGGGAGGCGACCTAAACATGGCCTTAAACCCATTGGAGGAAAGAACACTCCACTCGAACTGTCCCCACACGGTACTATCCCTAAAGATGGGAACGGCATTCAAAGCAATTATTAAAGAATTCTCCCTAGTGGACGTATGTAGACCCCAACATCAGGGCCAAAGGGACTACACCTTCTACTCCGCACCACACCAAGACCTATTCTCGCATTGACTAACTCTTTACAACCAAGAATGTCTTGGAGGCCTCCCAAAAAACTGATATAGGCCCAATCACTTGGTCGGATCATGCCCCTATTTCACTAACTCTCTCAGTTCCCTTCACAAAGTCGAGCGCGTTTAACTGGAAACTAAACGATTCATTACTGAATCACCTGGAAATAGAAAGAGAAATCAAGTCAGCCCTATCAGAGTACTTCAGGAACAACTCAGGTTCAGTCTCATCCTCAGCGGTACTATGGGAAGCCCATAAGGCAACCATTAGAGGTACTCTAATCTCCATAGCATCCCATAGAAAGAAAGTAAAAGCAAAATTACTCAAAGACTTGACAGAGAAAATAATCAAACTAGAACAACAACACAAATCTAATCCCTCTGGGAAAATATACAAAGCCTTAACTACCGCTAGAAACGAGCTGAAAAAGAACCAGCTCGAGGATGTCGAAAAAGCCCTTCGATGGACTAACCAGAGATACTATGATAAGGGTAATAAAGCTGACAGACTATTGGCCAGCAAATTAAGAGGGGTACAAAAGAGGTCCCAAATAACTGCGATCAAGAATAGGTCAGGTGCTATATTATATAATGACAAACATATTGCGGAGGAATTCCCCAAATTTTATACCAAATTGTACAACCTCAGATCCCAGGAGGAAAATAATAGAGCATCAAGGCTCATGGCAGTCTCGAACTACCTAGATAGTTGCAAACTCCCATCTCTGACAGGGAAGGAGAATGAGACACTCAACGGGAAGATCACGAAAGAGGAATTGGCAGATGCGGTATCAGCACTAAAACTATCCAAAGCCCCCGGCTCTGATGGATTCACAAACGCCTACTACAAGAGGTTTCTCCCATCTCTATCCCCTCACTTGCTAGACTTGTTCAACTCCTTTATGGACGGTGACCCCATACCAGCATCAATGTCATTGGCTAACCTAGCAATAATCCACAAAGAGGGGAGAGACCCTATGCAGTGTGGGAGCTACCGCCCCATATCGCTGTTGAACAACGACCTAAAGTTATACAGCAAAATACTAGCTAACAGATTAAACCCTATCCTACCCAGACTTACCCATAACGACCAGGTGGGATTTGTCTCGGGCCGTCAGGCCTCGGACAACACCCGTAAAATGATAAATATAATAGACCACACTAACCTTACAAATACCAAGGCAGTTCTCTTGAGCTAAGATGCAGAGAAGGCGTTTGACAGAATAAATTGGCTATTTCTAGACAAAACCTTGCAAAAATTCAGCTTTAAGGACTCATTCCTAGAGGGGGTCCGTGCACTGTACCAATACCCGTCAGCAGCAATTAAACTCCCGGGAGGCACAGCACAAAGATTCTCAATAACAAATGGTACAAGGCAGGGTTGCCCCTTATCCCCTCTCCTCTTCGCCATGCCGAATGAACCACTGGCGGCAAGAATACGCGAAAATGCAAACATTCAGGGCGTACCAATTGGCGATACAAATGATAAAATCTCGCTCTTCGCCGACGACATAATATTGTCCCTAACTCACCCCCATACATCGCTCCCTAATCTTCATAAAGAATTGTCGGAGTTCGGCACAATTTCGGATTACAAAACTAATAGTGACAAATCAGATGCCCTACACTTATACGTACCGGAAACGGAAGTTAACTTAATGAAACTGAACTTTAATTATAGATGGAGTTCCTCATACATTAAATACCTGGGAGTAAATGTATCAGGCAACTACCAATCATTATACAAATACAATTACCCGGCTTTGTTCAGAAAAATCAAAAAAGATCTAGACAAATGGGAAGACTACCAGATCTCTTGGATCGGGAGGATGATCTCGGTAAAAATGAATATACTCCCCAGATTGCTATACTATTTCCAGACACTCCCGATCCATGTCCCCGGTTCCGAACTTAAAAACATCCAGAATAGAATGTTTAAATTCATTTGGAAGAGCAAAAGACCCAGGGTTGCCAGGTCTGTCCTCCTAGCGTCAAGAGGAAGGGGGGGGCTGGGTGTCCCAGATATCACAAAGTATTATTTAGCGGCCCAGTTGAGGCAAGCCATAGTGTGGAACGCAGATCCGGGTCTCTATTGTTGGCTAGACATTGAATCCCACTACGTAAAAACGCCTTCCCTGCAGGCCCACCTTTGGTGCATAGACAAGGGGGATAGAACACCCCGTAGGTTCGACCTTGGTGCCATCAGACACACCAGGGAAGTCTGGCGGAAATGCAGATCAAAGTTTAAACTAACTGCTCCAGGCTCGCTGCTTACTCCATTCCACAACAACCCCCACTTCCCCCCGGGATGTGAACCAAAGCAGTTCGACTATTTCCGTCTGAAGGGGGTTAGGGTGGTCGCCGACCTACTGAGCGATGGAAGGCTGCTGAACTTTCAAGAATTAAGAGCAACATACGAGGCCCCAGAACTGAGCCCATTTAAGTATCTCCAAATTAGACATTATCTTCAAAAATTGTCCCCAAAATTTGAGTATCCTCCCCTCACCAACTTTGAGAGGCTTTGCCGAACTGGCACACATCAAACAGCCTTGATCTCAAACATATACGCTGGTATGGAGAGAACAGCAGGCCCCTCCACTCACGACTACATGTCCAAGTGGGCGGCGGAATTAAGTATAGACATAGATAGAGAAGACTGGGAGGATATATGGGATGCTGCTTCAGGAACTTCCATCTGTACCACGACAAAGGAGAATATCTACAAAATCTTGTTCCACTGGTATCTTACCCCAGTTAGATTGAAGCAAATCTATCCCCTGGCCTCAGACCTATGTTGAAGAGGCTGTGGACAGAGAGGAGACATGGCCCACATTTGGTGGTCATGCCCAAAAATCCAAAAAATTTGGCTTTCTATTCAAACTTTAATCCGAGAGGTAACTAGCCTCACATGTAGCACAGACCTCTGAATTAAACTGCAGCATACCTCACAGATCCATTTGGAGACATCCTTTGGTGATAATACCCTTGATTTTATCTCACTGTGTCATATTCTCTAGCCAGCTGTACCCATGCTTGGCCACCGGGACTGCTGCCACTCTAAATGTCTTGTTATAGCCTGCAGTACCTAAACTTGTCCACCGGGATTGCTGCTGCTAAACTAGGAACATTCCAGAACCTGATACCTGACACCTCTGCACCTGTGCTCCACCTATCAGCCTGCCTATATAAACCTCCCTTTCCTGTTCCTCCTTGCCTGTTTATACTGGTTCCTTAGCTCCTGCAAGGTTCCTGTGTTTACTGCTGTGTTAGCTATTGCTATCATCCTGTTCGAGTTTCCTCGTTGCCGACCTCTGCTTGTTTCCTGACTTCGCTACCTGCCGCCTGCCTCGGACCCCTGCTTGTTTCCTGACTTCGCTACCTGCCGCCTGCCTCGGACCCCTGCTTGTTTCCTGACTTCGCTACCTGCCGCCTGCCTCTGATCTCTGCTTGTGACCCCTACTTCGCTCCCTGCTGTTCCTGCCACTGGGATCCACTTCAGCCGAAGTCCAATCCTTGACAGAATAAACAGGCCCTACCATGGATTCCGCTGGAACAGATCCGACTCAGGCTCAGACACTCCATGACTTACAACATATCATGGTTGGTTACCAGGAACAACAAAGACACGTGTTTAATCGTCTTGGCCGCTTGGAAGAAAAAGCCGCCACTGCGGAAGCTGAGAATCGTGAACTACGTGCAGCCTTAATCACATTGTCTGGTCAAAACACTGTGCCTGTGAAAACCGCAACCCGTATATCCCTTCCAGAATTTTTTTGGGGGAAAAAACAATCTTTCCGGAATTTCCTTAATCAATGCAGACTTGTGTTCAAGCTTCAGCCCATCATTTATCATACCGAAGAAGCCCAGGTTGGACTGATCATAACCCTGCTCAAGGATGAGGCCCTTGCATGGGTCTCCCCTATGTTAGAACAAGATAGCCCACTACTAAGGGACCTGGAGGAGTTCATCGAAGCCATGAGTCTTATTTTTGATGACCCAAATCGTAGTGCAACCGCTGAGGCAACTCTGAACAATCTTCGTCAAGGAAGACGCTCGGCAGCTGAATACACCGCTGAATTCCGCAGATGGGTTAACGATACTGATTGGAATGGGGCCGCGCAGAAATATCATTTTCGGCAGGGTCTCTCGGAGCAAGTTAAAGATGAACTAGCCCGGGTGGAGCCCCCAGAGAGATTTCAGGACTTTGTCCATTAATGCATCCAAATTGATCGCAGGCTTACGGAAAGACGATTGGAGAGACAGGGGTTCATGCCAAGCAACCCTGGGTTTAGAGATGTCAGTACCCCAAGACGTTCCAGGGAGACTGAGGAGGAGCCGATGCAAGTAAATACACTGCGGGGACCCATCTCAACCGGGGAAAGGAATAGACGCCGAACATAAGATCTCTGTTTATATTGCGGAAATGATGGGCACTATCTCGCTGATTGCCCAAACAAGTCCAGGTGGTCTTCTTTCCAGAGCCCTAGGAGAAATCAGCTGCACGCTATTTCAAAGACTGTTTTCTCTGCTTCTCAAGGGAAAGATAACCCTCCTTCGCTACACCCTCACCTCCTGGTTCCTATTACAATCGAGGAAGGAACACATCGTTTTTCAACCACAGTAATGGTTGAATCAGGGGCGGCAGGGAATTTTATGGACATAGAATTCGCCAAGAACAATTCGGTATCATTTGTAGCCAAGGAATCGCCAGAAAGGATGGAAGTCGTTGACGGTTCTCCCTTGAGCTCTGGACCTGTTACCCATGAAACCAGTAACTTAACACTAATCATGGAGCCCAATCACCAGGAGAAGATTTCTTTTGGTCTCATTCCATCACCTTTGTTTCCAGTGATTCTGGGAATTCCATGGCTCATGATCCATAACCCACTAATTGACTGGAAGACAAAGACCCCCACATTTCCCTCAGAGCACTGTCAGCTAGCCTGTCTACCTAAAACTCCTATACCAGAGTGTGTAGGAATACATAAGATTTCCTCGTCTCAAGAAAATCTTCTGCCGGCTCCTTACTCTGAGTTTTTAGATGTGTGTGACAAGAAGAACGCAGATACGCTTCCCCCACATCGCTCTTATGACTGTCCCATTGAATTATTACCGGGTGCTGCCATTCTGTTTGGAAGAATTTATTCCCTCTCAGAACCGGAATTGAAGGTCCTCAATGACTACCTACAGGAGAACCTATCAAAGGGTTTTATCCGACCCTCTACTTCTCCAGCAGGCGCTGCGCTCTTCTTCGTGGGAAAGAAAGACGGTTCTCTACGCCCCTGCATTGACTATCGGGAACTAAATAAGATTACGGTGAAGAACAGGTACCCATTACCTCTGATACCTGAACTATTGGAAAGAATTCGGTCAGCCAAAATCTTTACCAAATTAGATCTCAGAGGCGCGTATAATTTGGTCCGCATTCGACCCGGTGACGAATAGAAAACAGCCTTCCGAACCCGTTATGGGCACTATGAATATCTGGTGATGTCTTTTGGACTCTGTAATGCCCCTGCTACCTTCCAGCATTTAATTAATGATGTCCTCCGAGAGTTATTGGACCAATTCGTAGTGGCATACCTGGATGACATCCTTGTCTTCTCAGATAACATCATGGATCATCAGAGACATGTCCGAATTGTCCTTGAGCGTCTCCGTAAGTACAAATTGTACATCAAGTTAGAAAAATGCGAATTTGAAAAGACCAACATGCAATTTCTCGGTTACATCATCTCTCCCGAGGGTTTGAGTATGGACCCAGGCAAGATTCAAGCCGTTGTGGAATAGCAAATCACTCGAAATGAAAAGGACATTCAGAGATTTGTGGGTTTTGACAATTTCTATAGACGTTTTATTAAAAATTTCTCTGGCATTATTGCTCCAATCACCCAACTCACACGGAAAGAATTCCCCTTCAAATGGTCTCCTAAAGCGAATGCGGCATTCGAACAATTGAAGTCACTCTTCACATCTGCCCCTATCCTCATCCATCCAAATCCAGAATTACCATTCATCTTGGAAGTGGATGCATCCGACTCCGCTGTTCGTGCCATTCTGTCACAAAGAATTGGACCCAAGATGCTCCTTCATCCATGTGCTTTTTATTCATACCAAATGTCAACAGCTGAACGAAATTATGACATCGGAAACAAAGAACTCTTGGCAATAAAAGCTGCATTCTCTGAGTGGAGACATCTACTGGAGGGGGCCAATCATCCAATTACGGTCTTTACGGATCATAGGAACTTAGAATTCATTCGATCCGCAAAGAGACTGTCTGCGCGACAAGCCAGATGGGCTCTCTTCTTTGCAAGATTTGAATTCCACATTTCATACCGCCCTGGCTCCAAGAATGGGAAAGCCGACGCCTTGTCACGGTCCTTTCCGAATCCTAGTTCAGACAAAGAGCAAGAAGAAACTATTCTTCCAAAAAAGAATTTTTTTGGGCGTCACATTCTCTGCCGATCTCCTCACACGAATAAAGGGAGCCTACTCAAATGACACTTTTCTTAAAAACCCTCCTCCGGAAGCAGAACTATTTCTATGTGATGGTCTCTGGAACTGTAATGATCGTCTGTTCGTCCCTAAGGAGGTAAGATTAGAGGTGCTCCAATTAATGCACGACTCCCGACCCGCTGGTCACCCAGGTGTCCTCAAGACACAGGAACTGTTGTCTCGCTCTTTTTGGTGGCCTAAATTAGCACAAGATGTTAAAGACTATGTCCTCTCCTGTGAGACTTGTGCTAGGACCAAGACCCCTCGAGCATCACCTGTGGGTTTATTGCAGCCTCTTCCGGTTCCAGCTCGTCCTTGGGGGTCCATATCAATGGATTTTATTGTTGACCTGCCACGATCAAATGGACATAATACCATCCTGGTAGTGGTGGATCGATTTACAAAGATGGCTCACTTCATTGCAGCACAGAATCTTCCTTCTGCAGACCAGACAGCCAAGTTGATTGTGAAAGAGGTGTTTCGGCTTCACGGGGCTCCTGATGAGATCATATCCGATAGAGGGGTACAATTCACTTCAAAATTTTGGAGGACCTTCTGTTCCTCTCTAGGAATTCGTTTAAATTTATCGTCTGGCTATCATCCACAATCCAATGGCCAGACAGAAAGGACCAATCAGACTTTGGAACAATACTTACGATGTTTTGTTTGTCATCTCCAGGATGACTGGATTGATTTCCTACCATTAGCTGAGTTTTCATACAACAACTCACATCATTCATCGACTCAGAAGAGCCCCTTTTTCTCAAATTATGGATTTCATCCAACCTTTATTCCTCGTTTTCCATCTTCGAGCCCCATTCCGGCAGTTACAGAGAAACTGGAGACCTGCGAGACATCCAGGAGACCCTCAAAGAGACACTTCGTGAGAGTCAAGTAAAGTACAAAAGAGCAGCAGACCAACACCGCAGACCCTCCCCAGAATTTCAAGTTGGGGATAAAGTCTGGCTTTCTACAAAAAATCTACGTCTAAAGGTTCCAACCATTAAATTGGGCCAAAAATACATCGGGCCATTTCGCATCTCAGCACTAATAAATCCAGTGTCCTTCAGATTAGAGCTTCCTGATACCATCAAAATACACCCTGTGTTTCACTCTTCTCTGCTGAAACCTTTCAGTGAGAACCCGTTTCCTGGACGGAGACTTCCTACCCCTGAACCCGTCCTCGTGGATAACGAGGAGGAATTAATGGTGGAAAGAATTTTGGATTCCAGGTTACACCGAGGGAAATTAGAGTACCTGGTTCACTGGGGGGGCTATGGCCAGAGGAGAGGTCTTGGGAACCCAAAGATTTTGTACATGCGCCGCGACTAGTCAAAGCTTTCCACCGACGATATCCAGACAAGCCTAGCAAGGATCGTCCGGAGAACGCTCTTGGGAGGGGGGAGTAATGTCATATTCTCTAGCCTGCTGTACCCATGCTTGGCCACCGGGACTGCTGCCACTCTAAATGTCTTGTTATAGCCTGCAGTACCTAAACTTGTCCACCGGGATTGCTGCTGCTAAACTAGGAACATTCCAGAACCTGATACCTGACACCTCTGCACCTGTGCTCCACCTCTCAGCCTGCCTATATAAACCTCC
This sequence comes from Ascaphus truei, assembly GCF_040206685.1. NCBI lineage: Eukaryota > Metazoa > Chordata > Amphibia > Anura > Ascaphidae > Ascaphus > Ascaphus truei. The sequence goes on from NC_134487.1 coordinate 222,271,789, forward strand.
CTTTCCTGTTCCTCCTTGCCTGTTTATACTGGTTCCTTAGCTCCTTAGCTCCTGCAAGGTTCCTGTGTTTACTGCTGTGTTAGCTATTGCTATCATCCTGTTCCAGTTTCCTCGTTGCCGACCTCTGCTTGTTTCCTGACTTCGCTACCTGCCGCCTGCCTCGGACCCCTGCTTGTTTCCTGACTTCACTACCTGCCGCCTGCCTCGGACCCCTGCTTGTTTCCTGACTTCGCTACTTGCCGCCTGCCTCTGATCTCTGCTTGTGACCCCTACTTCGCTCCCTGCTGTTCCTGCCACTGGGATCCACTTCAGCCGAAGTCCAATCCTTGACACACTGCATGTGAGTTGAAAATCTACAGTCTTAATAAACACTCTATCACATTTTGATAGCTGTATTGTGTATTTCTTGTGTTTATCTTGTTCTCTTTATTTTTACATGTACCTTAAGCTAAGTTTGCACTTTCATTCTGCTGCTATCTAATCCTGGGGATGTTGGGAAACATTCTGATTTGAGCTGCATCTTGCCCAAGGTTATTTGTATCATTTAGTAATTTATCTGATCCTTCAGAGGACCTTAATCACTTTAATTAATATTGATTTCTCCATCGGGGGTTGCTTTGCACTTGTTCTGTTTTATTCTAGATATAGGATGTTATATGTATTGTGAGGGTTAATAAATGAATAGGTAGGAATTAATATATTCCATGGACTGCCTAGAGTGCAAGAATTGAGTGCGTCCAATATGCACTGACATTCAGAGTTATATTTACAATGTGTATAAACTGTGTTTAGATTGTGTGATTTTAGATTTTTTTTATATTGTAATAAACTCATGAAGTTTCATCTGTATTATTAGTAAAAGTACCCACTATATAGTACATAGTGCATTCAAAGGGTGAAACTATATGAAAATGAGTACCAGCTGAAAAAAACCATGAAAGGGTTAACCAGTCCAGCGGTGCGCAAACTGTGGGGCGCGACCCCCAGGGGGGGCGCGACACTGCCGACGGGGGGTGCGGGGTTTACAGAGGCCCTGCGCGCTTCCCGAAGGCACTTAAATTAAGTGCCGGGGGAGCTGCAGGGCCTCTGTAAACCTAACTGACCGTGGCTCCGGCGGCTTCCTCCCTGTGTCGCCATGGCAATGCGGCGTCAAAATGACGCTGCGAGGTCATGTGACGTCACGTTGCTATGGCAACGTGACGTCATTACGCCGGAGCGCGGGTAAGTTGGGGTTGGGAGGGGGGCGCGGGAGTGAGGGGACAGCCGGCAGGGGGGCGCAGGGAAAAAAGTTTGCGCCCCCCTGAACCAGTCTATAAAAAAGACATCTGACTTGATCATCAACAATACCACATAAACAGAGTGACTAGTCGCTCACCTAGTAGTATCAAGGAATAAAAGACTAGGTGCTTAGGGAATAATGATACAATTAAACACTTGGACAAGTGACCTCCGGGGGTCACTAAAAGCCCTAATAACAGCACTCAGAGTCACCATACACAGGTGAGTATATGGTAAGAACTGGATATAAGTATAATTACTGGGACCACAAATAAGGGTATATAAACCCTAAGCCAGGAGACTACAAGCAGTAGTTAAAACCAAAAATAATAAAGTTTTATTAACATAACGACAGACGCAACTTAACAACTATAAGGAACATATAAACACACATAGGATATTAAAATCCTCAAGGGAAGGAACGGTAGTGAAATGGTATAGGAGACAGGCTCGTGTGTAAATACACTTAGCTGGGGGAATACCCTGAGGGATAGAAGGTAAATTAGCTAAACAGTATGTCCACTTTCATGGGTACATAATGCGCAGGTGACTTAATAGACAGTAATAACGATAGTAGTGCGCAATGTCAGACACTGATAAGGATATCTCAACACTGCCCCGCAATACAGATAGAAGACGGCGTATAGCGCGACTAACGGGAGTGTAACAGGAATACAGACAAATAAATGAGGGAACACCTGATGCCTCAGGCTATCGTGCCTGGACTTAAAGACCCGGAATAGCTGATAGTTATCTCCTAATGCCCGGACAAATATCTCGGTGTAGGAATAAACAGTGTGTCCCTGTGTCTGTTTCTATACTACCTTCTCTTCATGTCTCAACCAACACAAACCGTTCTTCCTGGTCTGACGTCACCATACCCCGACGTACGTTTCACGTGCTAGGCACGCTTCTTCAGGGGGAGGAGACTTAGCTAGACCTCCCTCAACTCACTTACAACTCACTTACAACTCACTTGTAACTCAACTTACAACTCTCAAAATTGCTAAAAACTTCTCAAATGTACTCCATATTTTTAAATAATAATCCCATCAACTGTAATCCTGCCAGGGCATTGTTGGCTAGTAATGCCCTGTTCTGAGGGGATTATTACCATTATAGGCTACATGTATGTGTTTTTATTATTTTTTGTAAAGTATCAGTCGGACCCCTTGATCAACAGGTCAGGACATTGTAGCCGGGAACAACACAACCATCCCCCTTGTGCTGAACAAGTTGGGACTATCACAGGGTGCCAACCTCCTTTGTCTTCAGTGCATCCTGCCACTGATCAACTAATTCAGTATATGCTGCTCCCAGTCCCAAATTAACTCCTAACTCCCAGCTAAAACTAATCAACTCACCCAGTGGGGGTGTGACTTTGCCTCCAGGCCTTACCCTAAGGCAAAGCAAACAAGTTAAATAATGCTCTATGACTAGTTAAAATGCCGGGCATGCCTCAGCGAATAACACACACAATCTCAACCAATCAGAGAGCAAGATTTAAATAATGACTGTCTGTTGCCTATTATTTATGAACTCTAGAGACCTACTGACAGTGGTCGAAAGTGTGGTTGTACTATAGTGTAGGGATTACTACTGCTTTTGTATTTAAAGACCTACAGTACCACTCCTTTTTTTAACAAAAGAAAGGAGTTGAAAAAGCGCCCAAGCTAATAACAAATAAACCTATACAACTTACACACAAATTATATAGTTGTTCAACAGGAACTTGTATTATGAGCCAAGGCTGCCAGGAGAAACTGACCAAACCAAATCAGAAAAATGGTGTGAAGAAACATACAAACCGGCGCCTTAAAGACAAAGTCCAAATAAATGTCCAAATAGACTGATGAATATGACTACGTGGAATCCTTGCAGGGATTCCCCTGAGGAAGTGACGAAACGAAACGCAAAGGGTCAGAGGTCGTGACGACTTCGGAGATACGTATGCGCAGCCTTTCAGGCATGGGGAAATATCCAGCTTTAAAGCTAACAACTGCTAACAACTGCCCTCCACACAGAAGTGTACCGGTCAGTGGGACGTGCTGCAGAACCCCCACCCCCCTCCCTGGTAACAGAGGAAAGAGCAGGAGCAGTTTTGCTATTGCTGGACTACCATGCTTATTATCATTGCTGTGCTGTAAGTAGGATTCTGGTTTTAACACCAGATCACTTACAAGAAGCCTTCTCCTTTTCATTTATTGATTTTTATTGATATTATATTAAATCAAATTAATTGTTCCCATTAGTCTGTGTTTGTTTGTATGGTATATGTTAAGTATTTGTCTAGTGTTTTGTGTGTTAGTCTGTGGATTGTTATATATTAGTAGCAGTATACACTACGATTATTCTTTGTGCTTGATTTTACATGTACGTGGTGCCATCTACGGAAGTTCCAAGTTGGCTTTAGATCTATAAGATCCATCTCCCTACAATGATTCCACGTGGTCATATTCATCAATCTATATGGACATTTATTTGGACTTTGTCTTTAAGGCGCCATTTTGTATGTTTCTTCACTCCTTCTTATAGTCACATACAGTTCTACATTAACATGGGGTTTATTTTAGAAATACTACTTACAATTCTGCTTTAAAAGGATAACAATTATGTACATCTTTCTAAAATATGATTCAGAGAGTATTACCCCAAAGTTTAATACATTTTGTTTTTTCAGACATGTATATTGTCTGTCAGTACATTATGCATAGGCATACAAGATTAAGATTACATTATAATAAATGTCTCAAATAATATCCCCTAAACTTTCACATTGACAGTCCTTACATTTTACAATGTAACAAACACCAGGTGTAAATGGAAGGAAAGGGTAGGGAATGCATAGTACTTTGCTTGGCTAAATCCTTGTGGCTCATAAAAAATATGGTATAAGTGCAAAGATACATTGATGACATTTTCCACATGTAAAGGTACATGTACAATAAGGATAGGCAAATGTTCACTGTGGATATTTGTGTCCATATGCAGTTGTCTACGGTAATCAACATAAATAATTTAGTGGCTTCAACTAGTGAACCACAATGGCCATATGACCAAAATAAATGTATCAATACATTGCTCAAACACATTATTCAATCCTTACATAAAATCAAAAGTTTCTACATTATTCTAAACTGTGACGCATAAATTGTTCCTGGAAAAGTCAGAAAAAGTACTGGTTAAATGCAAAGCATTACAGCTGTAGCTTTTTTCAAGAATTAATTAAATGTTCCTGTCCTTATTGAGCTTTAAAATCTAGTGTATCGCTTCATGTATTCAGATGAAGAAAACCCTTTTTTTTTCATTAAACCTTCAATTAGGAAAAGCAGCAATTAAACAAACGCGGTGTGATTATGTGCTAAATTAATTCATTATCTGGACATTAAAATGCTTTAAACTGAGTCCCAGAAGAGAAGCAAAATATTTGATATATATAGAGACGGTTTGTTAAGGTAAAAATGGTTAGCTCTGGAGTGTGACATTTCAATCTCCTTCACTCCAGTCTCGCTGACTCCCCAGAGTAAGCTTTGTACCTGTTTTCTGTATTGTTATGCCCATTTTTAGTATTCTGCAACGTTCTCTTTCCCATACTAGAGACAGTTCATTATCCAGTAAATTAATTGGTCTAAAAACGTTTATAGCGCAGACAAGATAGCAACACAGCATATTTAATTCATTTCTGCAGCAAAAGCACCCTAATTCCTAAGAATTAATTTGAACAACTTAAAAGAAGAAAATACTATTTAGCTATAGAAATGCATAAATACAGTACCATAAAATAACTACAATGCAATAATGACAGTGATATGTTTTACATCTACATTTTATGATTTATGCCTTGACAAAATCAAAGAAGTACTGTATTAGTATTTTTTTTACTTTTCCTGGCAATGTTTCTAAACTTGGTAACCTAAAATGTTGGTGACTTTTCTCTCTAACCCAGCAACCAGGTGTACCTATCCCTTACTATCTTCTTTAGTTCCACCACATCTACACTTTTAGCATTTCCTACAAACATACTGTATCATGTAATCATGACTAATTCTATTCCCTCAACATCTGTGGATGCCCCCGTTCCTGAGATATTTGCAGTCTTTCCACCTGGCAAGAACATTTCCATGGTGGAGACAAAATGGCTCCCAGGGTCAGCCACTCAATAGAGAATCATAATGTAATCGTGAGATGACATTGCAACTTTTTTTTAGTAGTCATACTTGTAGTTTTTTGAGTGTCAGAAACCTGCATAAAAAACTACAAGTATTTGGGGAATATGGAGCTTCTTGCTTCGTTAAAAAGGTTCAATACATTTCAAATGTGTTCTGCGCTTGAGCTGTCACAAATCTTCTTGGGGCATCATGCAGTAAGCAGCGAAAAAATGGATTAGCCAGTTTAGCAATTAGCCATGTTTTTGGTGTGTTAAACTGGTTGTATGCTGTAAGGGGCGAATCCCTGGCGAATGAATTAGCCACCACCATTTGATGAAATGGCGTGTAACCGGTGGCGGGACGGCTGCCTGGCGAGAAACTGCCGAGAAGCCGTCCCCTGCCGAGTTGTGTTTGCAGCAGAGAGAGATCCGCTGCTCTCTCGGCGCAAACATCAGCACAATAAAAATTATTTTTAAAACAACTTTTATTCATAGTGTACATGTGCAGGGGGTCTCCGGAGCTGAACCGCATTGGTTTCAGGTCGGGGGACCCCCTGCTTCCCGAGCTACAGGCCCCTTTATGAGGTGCCGGTATCCCTGTGCATTTAAAGGTCCCGATCACGTGACCGCGGAATGTAAACAAAGCAGAGGGATACCGGCACCCCATAAAGGGGTCTGTATCTCGGGAAGCAGGGGGTCCCCGGACCTAAAACAAAAGCGCTTCATCTCCGGAGACCCTCTGCACATCTACACTATGAGTAAAACACACATATCAATAAAGACTCGTTCCTTACCTTACAGGGTATCTGCTACGGTAGCGAAGCAGCATGAATATTTATTTAATAATACTGTACAGTGAGCAGGGGGTCCCCCGAGCTGAACCGCATCACTTTGTGGACCAGGGACCCCCTGCTTCCCGAGTTACAGGCCCTGGTATGTGTGATCGGATGGGCAGTGTCGCCGCCATGTTTATAGCATCCCATACTCTACGTGCCCGCAACAAACATGGCGTCCACACTGTAACCGATGCCCCAAACCGGGGCCTGTAACTAAACTCGGGAAGCAGGGGGTCTCTGAGCCACAAATAAATGCGGTTCAGCTCAGGGGGCCCCCTGCTCCCGCACAATATTATTAAAATACATTAATGCTGCTTCATTACCATAGCGGATAGCCTCCCCCAGCACATACAGTACAATAATGTGCCAAATAACTATTATCCACATAGGGATAATACATTATTTGGCCATTATTAAACACATTAAATACCGTAATAAAATAAAGAAAATTCTACTAACCTCATCAATAAGAAGGCTCCATCGCCAGCATCATCCTTGGGGTCCGTTGCCAAAATAATAAATAGCCAATACATCTCAATGACATTAACATACCAATGAACCCCTTAATCACCTTATCGGGTACTAACCTCAAAGGTAATTAAGGGGTGAAGCCATCCTGCAATGGCAACACCACTTATGCATAACATCCTCAATGAATTAAAAAGCAATTTCCTACACATATCTCATGTAATCATTCAATCTGAAGGCTCAAATGCCACTTAAAACATTGCATTTACAGTGTATACATGTAGCATAACATGTAAACTACATGTACACGCTGCAAATCAATGTTAACAATACAATAACCCAACTCAAATAGCCTGACATCACAAGAAGTATATTATGTAAGCAAATAAAGTCACCATCAATGAATTTACACACATGAATTACATCCCTAAACAATTAAAATACCAAACAATTAAAATCTCGCCACTTTCTCGCCCGTTACTGAATACGGATAGGCTTTTTAGGCGGGAAAGTGGCGAGAAGTGCCTTTCCGCCGCTTACTGCATGAACCCCTTAGAGTTCAAGTCCCCTTGCAGATGTGTGTGTGTAGGAGCACCTTCCCAAAACGGTCCTAAAATGAGGCCTCCCGAATGAGAAGCCCAAGAACAACAAGAAAAAACACACACAAAGCGCACCAGGGATTAATACATACCCGTAAATAGAATATATGAATATATGGAATTATTTTATTCATGTATTCTATTTACGGGTATGTATTAATCCCTGGTGCGCTTTGTGTGTGTTTTTTCTTGTTTTTTCTTACATTTCAAAAGTGGCATTGCTCTTATTTAAGTTTTTTTTTAATGCTTCCCAGAACGTAACATGGCCCATACTCTAGGGGCTCTTGTGACTTTCAGGGAATAACAAGTGAATTTGCTTATTCTCTAGAGGGAGATTGTGTTCGCCAATCCATTGGATCAATGAAAGTTATTGGAATGCAAGTAGAGGGTGCATCACGAGGGCGCATGGCCGTAGCCATGAGATCACTACTCCAAGCAGTCAAGATCCTGGTGGTGAAAGGGTTAAGATCCTTCTGTTGGAATGTGCTATCTATATTTCTTGGTTGCAAAAATAAATGTAATACCATCTAAAGTTAGATATATTTTTCCTACCGTATAGAGCTGTTTCCAAATGTTGCACCATTCTCGTAACGTAGTAGTAACTTCTTGCACCAAGGGGATTTCAGCAGGAACTATATTCTCTGTATTTCTTAAAGACAGTAATTGGAACATCCTTTATGATTCATTGATAAGTGTAACAGATACTTATGGATACATACACATGACAGTTTTTGGTAATTGTTTTTCATGAACAATAAAAATACTAACAATCATTCATCATTAATGTAACCCTCTGTATAGTACATGCACCAAACACACTCCCTCCTGTCAGGTTCCTCTCCAGTGTGCTATGGGCATGTGAAACATGATGGAGATAGGATCAGCGAATTGCAAAGTCTGTGGAAGAGGGGGGACTAAGGGAAGAGGAGCCTTTAAGAGGGACTGGCAGAGCACGTGAGGGGAGAAAAAACAGAAAAAAACAGCGCAAACTGCATAGTGAAGTATATCAAATATTATTGATCCATAAAAAAGGTAAGTATTAAGCGTACATTAGGTAGATAGAACAAGCGCATTGAGTGCTATAAGCACAATGAGTTACCACTCAGCAACAGGCGTTAGGCAGCTCTGGATATCGCAGCAACGAAGATTCATGAGGTCATCAGCAGGTCCTCGGTACACGATCCTGCAGAAATCGATTCAATCCGGTGGGGCTGTCTCTTTCGGAGGTGTATTCCTCCCAGCGGTGTCGGCAAATGTGTTCCCGTTGGACTTCCGGGTCGTGTCAAGATGATGTCACGGCGACACACGTTAGTGTCCTTGTGGTACACGTTGATCATGCAATGAGTCCAGTATGCACCAGAGTCCCAATACACCCAATCAATGGGGATAGGAGGTCACAGCACCAACAGTTCGATAAGCCACCAGGCAATATGCCAATATAGCAGTATAGCAAAAATAGCAAGAATTAAAATAGTGTAATAAAATCAACTAATCCTATGCGTTTCGTAGCTCCCGCTACTTCAGTTTCCCTGATGAAGTAGCGGGAGCAACGAAACGCGTAGGATTAGTTGATTTTATTACACTATTTTAATTCTTGCTATTGTTGCTATACTGCTATATTGGCATATTGCCTGGTGGCTTATCGAACTGTTGGTGCTGTGACCTCCTATCCCCATTGATTGAGTGTATTGGGACTCTGGTGCATACTGGACTCATTGCATGATCAATGTGTACCACGAGGACACTAACGTGTGTCGCCGTGACGTCATCTTGACGCGACCCGGAAGTCCGACGGGAACACATTTGCCGACACCGCTGGGAGGAATACACCTCCGAAAGAGACAGTCCCACCGAATTGAATCGATTTCTGCAGGATCGTGTACCGAGGACCTGCTGATGACCTCATGAATCTTCGTTGCTGCGATATCCAGAGCTGCCTAACGCCTGTTGCTGAGTGGTAACTCATTGTGCTTATAGCACTCAATGCGCTTGTTCTATCTACCTAATGTACACTTAATACTTACCTTTTTTATGGATCAATAATATTTGATATACTTCACTATGCAATTCGCGCTGTTTTTTTCTGTTTTTTGTCTGGAGTGCTGAGCCACCCTGACCATTTAACAGCTGCAGCTGCCACTGTATTTACAGAGTTTGTATATATCTACACCCTAAGATTGAAGGGTTGTAATTGTCATTTCACTATTAACACTATATTACTCTAAATGGGTTGTGGTTAAATGGTTTATTAGTTGCGCACTTTATTTCTTTATTTTTTATTCACTTGAGGGGAGATCTGGATGAGCCTGAGAGATCTCAAGTCCAATTGGAAGTGACCCGAGTCTAGTCTATATCCCACTGTACTGAGCGGGCGCTGACTCGAGGAGGAAAGATAAGCTTGCCACGAGTGCCAGCGGATCACCGGAGTGAGAGCAGAGTGAGAGGGCACATTCAACAGCATTCATCTAATGTGGCAGCGAAGCGTTTTGCGAAGTACGGGCCTACTACACATCCATATTAACGAGCTGCAACAGTGTTCTGGCACCATCATACAAGCCTTTGATTACCAGGATTGGGTGGCCACAGCATCAGACAATTACAGAAACCCGCATGGCGTTTAGAGGGCATGTTATGTTGATGTGTTATGCAATGTAGGTAGTGATCCTTTGCTAAGGATCACAAGGTAACGGAGTATTCATCAATACCTCCTATAGAAATACGGTTATTTTACAAACATTACTATATACTGTCTCCCGTTGTCTGAGCTAACGCCATATGTGGCATATCACCTAGAACAGAGGACTCAGGCCTCCACCTCAGCAACAGGTGTCTGTCTGGGATGCAGAATAAAGAAGGGTTACATTAAATATAGAACATCAATATTAGTGACACACTCAATATTGAAACGTTTTAACATGTACTGTAAAAGTTGCAGGACTTCGTATCACTTGTAATAGATCCATAAGCAAAAGAGGTTGAAGTTATATTAAAATTAGCTTATTTATTCACCCAGAATACTGTATGTTCTCATTTTTTAACCATTCTCATTTGTTCATTCCTTCATTTATTTATTCATGCAACAGATGCTAGGTCTTTCATTTATTGATTTATTCTGTGTCTTAATTTATTTATTGCAGCCTCTCATTCTCATGAAAGCTGAGTAATTTTTTATTTATGCAGCAGGTACTGTACGGGCTTCTGTGTCTTCATTCACTCTGTGCATGCTCCTATTTTTTCCTTTATTAATTATGTTATCTGCTACAGGCTCATTTACTTAGCTGAGGCTCTTACTAGTTGATCTAATGCATCCCCCTAATAAAGAGAAAAGTAAACTAGCTGAGAAGATGCAGCAAGGTACTTAATAGGTTAAAAGATAGAATGAATCATTCAATTAATGTCTCCAATGAATAGGAATGTGCATCAGTTAGATACAAATAGTTGAATGAAGAGTGATATATCTGCATGGATAAATAATTACATTTAAAACTGGCTGTGAGCCTTTGCCAGACACAGATACCGATCAAAGAATTGGAGCATGGGATAAATGAAAGAATGCATGCATGATTATATAAATGAATCAATAAATGCAAATCTGCACTGGGTGTTTAATAAGTACCTCCAGTGGGTCAGTGGACAAATAACAAACATGAATCCATGGTGAATTGATAAAATAATGAGATCTGTATTGCACTTGATATGTCCTAATAAACCTAACATAGATTGGATGCAAACCCAATAACAGGTTGATGCTGTTGCCTGTTATTGTAAATAACCACAAATACTAAATATTAGCGAAAAATGAAAATACAAAAAATACAAACAATAAATGCACAATCAACAAAGTTGGGAAAAACTTGACACCACCTAAAACATATTATGCACAAGAAATAGGAGACTGCACACCAAATATAATATAGAGAAAATAATTTCATATTAGTAAAAGGATAACATGAATCATATTACAGAAATATAGAGAAAAAAATAATCAGTCATGACAGAATTGCAGTGTAAACATAACGTGTCAGGGAACAGTCCCTTTCCCTATTCTCATTGGAAATACTGCATCTACTGTATGCTGCATACAATCCTGCAATTAAGCACACGCAACTGCGCTGTTGTGTAGATTTTGTATAGTATTTAGGGTAGTCGATTCAGGAAACTATAAATTATCTGACAGTCAAGAGGTCCGGATCTCTCAATCCACAAGCCATGGTCAGGAACTCATAACTCCAGACTCAAAGTGACAGATTTTACTGCCTGTAAGTATGACACTGTAAAACCTAGTCAAAAGCTTTATGAATTCAGTGAACTTAATTTTATATAGTTTTTTTTAAATAAAAATTATACAGGACTTGCCCAATGTTGGGTACCTATAGAAGTTGGTGGTGCTAGGTAGGAGCCCAACAACTAGCCATCACTCTTTCCCTTCCTTACTCTCGGACCACCACCACCCCCTGGATTGCTTACCAAAGCGTGACTTTCCCAGGCTTACCGCTGCGTGTATGTACAGATGCAGCAGTCGTTATTTTAAGGCATCAGTGTGCCGTTTTCATGTGCGCTGCTGTACTCCACACGGCATGAACACGGCCAATCGCCCCAGGCACATGTGTTTATCGCTGTTGCTTTGTTTGAATTTTATGGATTGTGTGCAATTATATGCAATCAAATGAATTAATTGTAATGTGTACAGTACTGTGCTACTGTGCTACTGTGTCAATTTCAGATGTTTAAAAGCCAGAACACTAAAATGCCATTTTATGCACTCGCTTCTTAAGGCTGTACGGTTGGAAGTAATTCCGCATCATCACATGGGTATTCCGAGGTATAAACCGTGTGATTTCGTAAAATTATGGCCGCTGCATCTGTATGTATTTACGTATGTATGTCTTTATTTATATAGCTCCATTAATGTACATAGCACCTCACAGCAGTAATACACCTGACTATCATATAAATAACAAATAATACAAATAACACATAATGGGAAGAAGTGCTTCAGACATAAAAGTAACATTTAGGAAAATTAGTCTCTGGTCCGTAGAGCTTACAATCTAATTTGTAGGTAGGAAGAACGTACAGAGACAGTAGGAGGGCGTTCTGGTAAGTGCGTCTGCAAGGGGCCAAGGTTTATGTATGAGGTGCAGATTTAGGACAGAGTAGAGTGATTCTGGCAGCAGTGTTTAGGATAGATTGTAGGGGAGACAGGTGAGAGGCAGGAAGGTCGGACAGCAGAAGGTTACAGTAATCGAAACAGGAGAGAATAAGGACCTGTGTCCGAATTTTAGCAATCGAGCAACAGAAGAAAGGGCGTATCTTAGTAATACTGCAAAGGAAAAAAACACAGGTTTTAGCTACATTTTGAATTTGAAAGGAGAATGTGAGAGAGGAGTCGACTGTGACCCCTAGGCAGCGTGCTTGTGCTACTGGGTGTATGATAGTACTTCCAACAGTAATATTTTTGACATGTTAAGTTTAAGTCGGCGGAGGGCCATCCAGGATGATATAACGGCTATGACATTCAGAAACTTTGGTCTGTACAGCAGGTGTAAGGTCAGGAGTTGAAAAGTAAATGTGTGTGTCATCAGCCTGGTGGTGATATTTGAATCCAAGAGAAAAGAGGTCCAAGGACAGAACCCTGGGGTTGTCAGATAGTCATCCTCTATCACTGTGTGACACTGTGCTCACCACAAACAAAGCGGGACCCCATACTGAGGTGAGAATGGGTATATTGCCACCCACAGCCACGGGGGGACGCCTGGAGTGCGGATGGTCAGGCAGCCGCGTCAGGATTGCAGAGAGTAGAATGGTCAAGTACTTGCCAAGGTCTGAGGTAGGAGCCGGTAGAGTGGTCAGTGTCTGTTTAGCCGTAGTCAGGGGTTGGCGTAAGTAGAAGCGTAGAGGTCTGTTAGCCGTGGTCGGGATTGGAGAGATGTGGAAGGTCAGAGATAAGCCGAGTCGGTACACAGGAGATCAATCTGAAACAAGGCAACTGAGACAAGGCAAGGCAGAACAAGGAACCAGGAAGTGGGAGAACAACGCTAACTGGAACTATGCTCAGCCAAAGTGCAGGTGGCAAAGCTGACCATATATGAGGAAGCATGACCAATGAGAGGGGGCGCGGAGCGGAGGCGCAACCTCAGCGGAGGCACTGATAGGGAGACAGACACAGGAGACAGGTGGGCATGATAACGAGCATTGACGCGCAGCTTGGGAGCGGTGCACATGCGTCACATGTGCGCGCCATGCAATTTTGATGCGTGTCGCAAGCGGGGGACAGAGCCAGACTCCGCAACATCAGAAAATCTCCTGCGGGAGCGCGTGTGCACCATAGGGACGGCGGGGATGCGGGAGACAATAAGTAAGGAAAGAGTGTGCCGCGGGGGACGCACTCCCCGATTCCTTACACACTGCCAGGCTGTCATATTCTAGCCTGCGGTACCCATGCTTGGCCACTGGGATTGCTGTCGCTCTCTCAATGTCTTGTTCTAGCCTGCAGTGCCTATACTTGTTCACCGGGATTGCTGCTGCTAAACTAAGGAACATTCCAGACACTGAAACCTGGCATCTCAGCACCTGTGCTCTACCTCTCAGCCTGCCTATATAAACCTCCCTTTCCTGTTCCTCCCTTGCCTGTTTATACTAGTACCTTAGCTCCTGCAAGGTTCCTGTGTTTACTGCTGTGCTAGCAATTGCTATCATCCT